>NC_041380.1:421157655-421216057 GCF_002162155.2 Triticum dicoccoides
CAACACTTACATGACCAATATTTGGATAGTTCCTTAATAGCACCTTCGTCAACACATAAACTCCTTGAAACCAACACATGGACTTCAAGAAATGCCTATGGACAATGCTTACTATACCATGGGATCACTTGATCCCTCTTGGTACATCTTTTACGCTTTGTGAGTTGATCAACTTGATTCACTCTTGACATAGTCTTGATCAACCTTGAATATTTCCAACTCTCTTCGTTTGGATGATGTCATGAAGGTAAACATGAATGATCACACAATCTTCTTCTTCAAGACATGCTTGCAATAAGCTCAACAGTCACATGACCAATCTTTGGATAATTCATTAATAGCACCTTGCTCAACACATAAACGCCTTGAAACCAACACATGGACTTCAAGAAATGCCTATGGACAAATCCTTTAAATATAACTCAATGCAACCATTAGTCCATAGAGAATGTCATCAATTACCAAAACCACACATGGGGGCACCGCATGTCCTTTAAATCTCCCCCATTTTGGTAATTGATGACAATCAGTTTCAAGGAAGTTTATATAAGGAATTATGCATCACCATGCTATGCAACAACCAATAATGCATGCGTAGGAGATGTGTATGCTTAGGAACAAACCAAAGCCAGAAGAGACAACTCTCTAAACTTCTCCACAAAACTCTCTGAAACTTCTCCCCCATTGGCATCGATTGCCAAAATGGGCTAAAAGCTTAGAAGGCTAATATAAAATGTGTTCCTCCATAAATTGTGTATTTCTCAACAAGAGAGTGGAATGCAATACACATATCCAATGGTACATGCTTGGAGGAAGACAAACTATATTGAGGCCCAAAGATTGCAAAAGGAAGATATGCCACAAAGACATAATCAAATAGAGAAACAAGCAATCAAGCAATCAAAGGATACCAATTGAAGCAAGCTATCAAAAGATACCAATTGAACCAACTAGGCGAATGATCCTACGAGCCACATGAATAAAGGATATTATGATAAGAGCGGAGCAGTGTTCTAAACAAACTAGAGAAGCTCCCCATGATTTGTGCACATCAAGAATTTTTGTATTTGGATACAAAGTGCACAAAATAGGATCATAGCTCCCCCAAAATCAATAGAAACTTACAACAAGTGCAAGTGAGCATATAGGAAACTAAGCCTAGTACATGTAACAAACACATGGTTGAGCAACAAGTGAAAAAGGAAACTTAAGAATGGGCTCAACCAAAATGATTTGTGTGAGTCAAGGCAATGCACATGAGAAGACTAATGTACGGATGAGCATTAAGCATCAATAAAGTCTTGAAAGAATGAGGCAACATGGTGCAAGGCCTATCATTCCCACACACAACAAGTAAATGGGTTCACAAGCTTACTAATAAGCATATAAAGAACCTATGCTTGTGACAACCCATGGTGAAGATAGAAGATGAAAGCCTCATCAAGACGAGGGATATGAATTAAGATGGCAAAAGCCTCATAAAGATAAGCATGACAAAAATAATCTTCACCACACAAGAGTGCATCAAGATGCAACGAGATAAGACACGCACTCAAGGCAAAAGCTTTCACGGAGCCACCAAAGAAATAACATAAGAAAGACAAGGTGGACGTGAAAGAAAGGATATCAACTAGATATGCAACTTCTCTCAAGTGAAAAAGATTCTAGGTAGACGAAATCATGATGATATATATCTACAAAGAAGGATGTACACCCGAAATAGTTACAACACGAGGAACAAGATATCCAAAGGGAGATCATACATATACCAATAAGATATTTGCTTGGAAGCATAGCACATGGCTAGATATGGTCTTATTGTATATAAATGAAGTCCACACACGAACAACAAAGACATCACAACTAGCAACGAGAGATCATTGTTGGGATGCTTTGAGAAAGGAAACAAGTATCAGAAGAATGAATGAGTACCATGCCATGATACAACCTACACAAGGTTGATGCAAGAAATGTGTGCATGAAGAATATGAAGATACTTGTTACCGAGTTAACATTGGAAGGATGTAGTAGATACCAATTGAAGGTAGATAGTAGTTCATTGATCATCCTAGATCGACTCCTAAGCACATGATGACAACACCTTCCTTGTGAGTGAGCCGAGCATCCAATGTATGTCCAATTGTTCCTAGAACAACAACAAAACAAAATGGTACCCAAACTCATTGGGACCAAAGAGTTAGAGAACCAACAATACATAGGACAAACTCCACATAAAAATGTGCATATAGATACGAAAATGAATTTCATGCACATCTCATCAAATTTGAGACTTGGTGGAGTTTCCCCTATATATTGGGTCAAAGAAAGAAAGCATGCCGAAGATACTACACGAAATTAATATGCATGCTCAAGACTTTCAAGAACCGATACCAAATGACAAAGAAATACCAAGTGAAGAAAAGATACCAAATGAATAAATCATTACTTGGAGGATATCTACAAAATATACATCAAGGAATGAGATATCCATTGATACCCACTAAATAAAGGATATCAAACCCCCAAAAGAGAGGATGGTTCCAAACAAACCAAGCTCTCTACAAAGTTTCATGATGGCACAAAGTACCCAAAAGAAACGACTTGCCTTCCACCGACACACACTTGATAAGGATCACAAGATGAGTGTTTTATAGAAAATAGGATAGCTCCCCCAAGACTAGTGCATTATAGAGAAATTGCATTTGAATACAAAATGCACAAGGTGGGACCACCACTTTCACTATATCTACAAAACACTAGACAAGATCAAGAAATAAACAAGATCCACAAGTGGTATGGAAGACAAAGGGAGTTGATACAATCCTTGGCAAGAGAAAAGGCAAATAAAAAGCAAAAGCCAATGTAAAGATGATCAATAAATTCTACCACAAAAGTGAGTACCAATTTTCAAAAGACAAGAAGTAAATGGAAATAATTGCCGGTGGTAGATAGCAAGGATATCCGACATCATCTTCACACCAAACAAAAAGCAAATTGCAACTTGTAGAGCTAACGTGCCACCTAGGAACAAGATAATTTACAATATCAACTCTAGATGAAAATATCTCAAATGTACACATTTTCTAGGCTAGTAATATACACATAGCATATTACTCCCCCATAATGTGGTACCAATTAAAGATAGACAAGAGGCAACTAAGGATCCAACAAGAGATAATTAATGGACTATTTATAATTTGAATTTCTCATGAGAAGACATACCACATAGCGACTAGATAATCTTGTAATATCAATACTAGATGGTATTCCTCATGTACACACATTTATAGAATTGTGAGGTGCACAAAGCACATCACTCCCCCACAATGGGATATTCCATTAATCTCTCACAAGAGCCAACTAAGATATGACCAAGATGCACAAAGGCTCAATGAACGACACACATGTACATGATGTGCAAACCAACACACACATACTTGATTGCTCAAGATAATCAAGTTGGAAGCACAACATATACAAACACATGCAAGGAACGAAACCAAACATGCAAATGGGCAAGTAACTATCAATGTAGACACTTTAAGAATGAGTTACCGCAAGGAGGAACACTGGATATAAGATAGAAACTTGATAATCCGAATGACTTGGCTTCAGACAATAAGAATGATGAAGTCCCCTTAATTCTTCATAATGTAGCCAAGTCTCCAAAGACCTCCAACAACACCTATTGATCAAGTATGAGCTAGTTGGTCCCCAACCAAGTTGGGTCCTAAGAGGTTAGTCACAATAGGCTTGGCTACCCAAATGGTTCTTTTCTTGACACCACTTTGAGCACCAACAAATTTGGCAAACACATTGCCAACCTTATCCTTCCCAAGAGAATAGATATCATCAATTAGAATAGGGTTGGATAAGGTACCATTTGTGCATGAAGAAGCGACGTGACCTTTTTCACGACATATGTAGCAACGTCTACTCTTTACTTTCTTCTCACTTGATTTCTCAACTTGAGAAGCATTAGCTTGAGTTTTCTTGGGAAGAGGCCTTTCTTCAACTTGAGGTTGAGAATGAGAGTGAACTTGTGGCCGCTTCCCTTGTTGCTTGTCACTAATGGGCTTCTTCTTCAATGGGAAAGATCTAACATGATGCCCTTCTACTTTGCACTTGAAGCAAACAATCTTGGCCGAATTCTTGACTTGTTCTTGGCCCTTCTTTTTGTTCACTTTGGAATTATTCTTATTGTTGGAGTTGAATAAAAGTCCACCTTTGTCATTGGGGGATTTTTGCACACTCAAGATATTGTTGAGTGTGAATTTCCCTTCATGACTGTTTTCCAAGTCTTTCTACAAAGAAGTGACTTGGGCCTTGAGCTCTTTGATTTCCTCTGCATGGTTAGTCTCAACACAAGTACTAGAGGAAGTATAAGCTTCATCGTTAGAGCAACAAGGCAAGGAAAGCAATTCATCACAAGATGTACCAATGTTATGCATGGATGAATCACGAGGACTAGCACAAGGCAATATAGCATTTTGACCAAAATCAGTGCTAGTATCCACATGAGGATCACTAGATGTTACCTTAGCAAGCATGGCCTCATGAGATATCTTTAGCACATTATGGGATACTAGAAGATCATCATGAGAGCTTGTGAGCTTTACATGATTTTATTCCAACATCCCATAATTTCTAGATAGCAACTCAAGTTGAGCCCTTAGCTCAACATTCTCCTTTAATATGGATGC
The DNA here is from genome assembly GCF_002162155.2 of Triticum dicoccoides. Classification (NCBI taxonomy): domain Eukaryota; kingdom Viridiplantae; phylum Streptophyta; class Magnoliopsida; order Poales; family Poaceae; genus Triticum; species Triticum dicoccoides. The sequence continues at coordinate 421,162,359 of NC_041380.1, forward strand.
TTCACAAGAGATAGAGTTAGTAGCACAAGCATCATCATTAGCAACAAGAGGAGAAGACAACTTGGCAAGCTCTTTTGAATATGAAGCTTTAAGTTGAGCATGAGACTCGGTGAGTTTGATGAGCTCACCCTTAATGACCCTTGAGCCATTTTCGAGGTGCTCAAAGTCCTCAAGGAGTTTAGCATGCACAACTTCAAGCTCCTCATTTTTAGTATCAAAATCACTGGCCACCTCAAGAGCTCTATCACGAGATTCCCTCACTCTAGATAATTCTAGAGCAAAAGTCTCCTCAAGAGATTCCTTGGTGGTTTGTTCAAGTTCAAGAGCTTGAGAGAGGTCCGCAATCTCATTAGCGTAATCACGCTCATGACCTTCCATTTTATCAATGGTGACCTCATGCTCCTCAAGACGAGATTCCAACTCATCAATATAATTCTTGCCCTCAATGGAAATGGACATGATTTCCATGAAGTTGGAACGAGCAATTTTATTTTTATGAAGAGATTTAAAAACCATTTCCCCCTTAATTTTTAAGGAGGCAACATTATCATTGTCTTCATCATTATCCTCGTCATTATTAGCATCAACATCATCATCAAGAGACATATTGGGTTTCAAAGTATGAGATACCTTTGAAGCCTTAGCCATAAGGCAAAAAGCAATAGATGATGATGTAGGATCCCTTGAAGCACCATTTAAAACCACATCTTGTTCCATGGAGTGTTGGGTTTCCTCTACATTGTTAGCACCACAACTCGAGGAAATACAAGCATTTTTATCATGGCAACAAGATATATCAAACATATCATCATGAGATTTAGTCAAGCAATTTCTACATGATATGCAGGGACTATCAACACAAGCATGTGAAACATTTGGAGTGCTCGAAGTGTTAAAGCCCAAAGAAGGAGCATTGCAATAAGATAGTGATGAAGGATCATCCACAATAAGCATACTATCATCATTGCAATGACCAACACTACTCACCATATCATTACCTTGTGGCAAACCACATGTTGGTGAAGTAGAAGAAGTTAAGAAGACTATACGGCCGGATGTGGAGGGAGAACAATCATCCCCACAAAACTTGGACACGCCAAATTTATCTTGAAGCTATGTCCACTACTCATGAGCATCCCGAAATGGCATGAGTTGAAATATAACTACATTGCTCAAAGCATCGAAAAGCACATTAGAAGCTTGAGCATTGAGATAAGAGTTTTTCTCATCATCTAAAGATAATCTTTGGGGATCCTTTGGAGGAGAAAAACCCATATCTACAATTCGCTCTAAATTTGGGTCTATGACCCTAAAGAGATTAAGCATGTGAATTACCCAAACATCAAAATTTGTGCCATCGAAATTAAGAGTGTCAGAGAATCCTAAACCCCTAGTCGACATCCTTACTCTCTAGGCGGTTAAGCCCAATGAAGAGAGACGAGGCTCTGATACCAATTGAAAGATCGTTGATGTTCCCTAGAGGAGGGTGAATAGGCGCTTTAAAATAATTACGGTTTAGGCTTGAACAAATGCGGAATAAACCTAGCGGTTAATTTGCCAAGCACAAAACCTAAAACAACTAGGCTCACCTATCTGCACCAACAACTTATGCTAAGCAAGATAAACTACTAGGTGATAGCAAGATATATGACAAGAAACAATATGGCTATCACAAAGTAAAGTGCATAAGTAAAGAGCTCGGGTAAGAGATAACCGAGGCACGCGGAGACGATGATGTATCCCAAAGTTCACACCCTTGCGGATGCTAATCTCCGTTTGGAGCGGTGTGGAGGCACAATGCTCCCCAAGAAGCCACTAGGGCCACCGTAATCTCCTCACGCCCTCGCACAATGCAAGATGTCATGATTCCACTAAGCGACCCTTGAGGGCGGTCACCGAACCCGTACAAATGGCAACCCTTGGGGGCGGTCACCGAACCCGTACACTTTGGCAACCATTGGGGGTGGTCACCGGTACCCGTCAAATTGCTCGGGGCGATCTCCACAACCTAATTGGAGACCCCGACGCTTGCGCGGAGCTTTACACCACAATGATTGAGCTCCGAACACCACCAACCGTCTAGGGCGCCCAAGCACCCAAGAGGAACAAGCTCAAGGGTACCAAGCACCCACGAGTAATAAGTTTCTCAACTTGTAACTTCCACGTATCACGTGGAGAATTCAAACCGATGCACCAAATGCAATGGCAAGGGCACACGGAGTGCCCAAGTCCTTCGCTCTCAAATCCCACCGAAGCAACTAATGCTAGGAAGGAAAATGAGAGGAAGAACAAGAAGGAGAACACCAAGAACTCCAAGATCTAGATCCAAGGGGTTCCCCTCACAAAGAGGAGAAAGTGATTGGTGAAAATGTGGATCTAGATCTCCTCTCTCTTTTCCCTCAAAAACTAGCAAGAATCCATGGAGGGATTGAGAGTTAGCAAGCTCAAAGAAGGTCAACAATGGGGGCAAAAACGAGCTCAAGAGATAAGGTTCATTGGGGAAGAAGACACCCTTTTATAGGTCGGAAAAAATCCAGCCGTTATGCTCACAGCCCGCACAGAGCGGTACTACCGCTCCAAGGAGCAGTACTACCGCTAGGGCGGAAGTACCCCTTTGACAAACAACAGCGAGGAGGCAAAAGGCCAGTAGAACCGCCGGAGCGGTACTACCGCTCGTCCTCACGGTACTACCGCTTGATCTCATGGTACTACCGCAAATGGTAGCGGTACAAAAAAATACTTCTGTGCCTACTTCCGCTGAGCAAAACATGAGATTTTGGTCCGAAGCGGTACTACCGCTTAGGAGCCGCGGTAGTACTACTCTGGAGCGGTACTACCGCTCAAGAGCCGCGGTACTACCGCTCTGGAGCAGTAGTAAAAAATTACATCCGCTCTAGCCACGGTAGTACCGCTGCAGCCTTTACCAAAACAGCCACAACTTCTGCAAACGGACTCCGAATTCAACGAAACCAAGTTTGTTGGAAAGCTAACAACAAGGGCTAACACAATCCTGATAGAAATACCAATAAGAAGCAAATGAGAAAAGGCCCAAAAGAAAATGGTGAGAACCCTTCCTCGGAAAAGACCGGTAAAACCTCCAACACCAAAAACATCATCGAAGATGCATGCAAACTCCGTTTTTGATGAACTCAAGCTTGTCATCAAGATGACCATAAGCTCTAAGACTCACAAAGAGAACCAAACAAGAACCAAGAAACATGATGCAATGATGCAATGGTTTGAGCTCTCTGCTAACGATACGATCAACCCACCAACTTCTGAGCCCCCCTTGATAGTATGGCAAACGATCCTATAACCCGGTCTCCCAACTACCACCACGAGACCGGTAAAATAGAAAGCCTATCAAGGGCAAACCTTTGCCTTGCACATGGTCCACTTGAGCTAGATGATGACGATCTTGACTCCCTCAAGTTGGACCACCTTTCTTGATTGCGTTGGCTCGATGAAGACTAGATGATTGCTCCCCCATACTCCACTATGGGTGAGCCACTCTTCAGCACATCTTCACAAGTCCATTGACACCAAAATGGATGGCAAGCTTCAAGAACTTGATCTCTTCGTGGTGCTCCACCTGAACTTGCACACGGCAATCTTGATGACGATCACCACTTGATGTCATCCTTTCCATGGGTTGTATGATATCTTCCTCTTGACGCAAGCCCATGGACACGTACCTAACCCCACATAGAACTCTCACATAGACCCTGGGTTAGTACACAAAATGCAATGGACAATGCTTACTATACCATGGGATCACTTGATCCCTCTCGGTACATCTTTTACGCTTTGTGAGTTGATCGACTTGATTCACTCTTGACATAATCTTGATCAACCTTGAATATTTCCAACTCTCTTCGTTTGGATGATGTCATGAAGGTAAACATGAATGATCACACAATCTTCTTCTTCAAGACATGCTTGCAATAAGCTCAACACTCACATGACCAATCTTTGGATAGTTCCTTAATAGCACCTTGGTCAACACATAAACTCCTTGAAACCAACACATGGACTTCAAGAAATGCCTATGGACAAATCCTTCAAATATAACTCAATGCAACCATTAGTCCATAGAGAATGTCATCAATTACCAAAACCACACATGGGGGCACCGCATGTCCTTTCATCTGCTCTCTCTCCCTCTTGCGCCCGAGCGCAGGCGCTCCGCCGTAACGCCGCAGCCTCCGTGCTCCCCTCCCCTCCCCGACATGTCCACGAGCATCGCCACGCCTCCCTCATCCTCTCCTTCCAGCCACGCCACGCCGGAGGCCCTGCATCGACGCCATCTTCGTCGCCGGCCACTGGAGATCCCTCTCGCCGCCTCGCCCGCTCCGGTGCTTCCCCGAGCATGCTGAGGCCACCTCTGCACTCTCCATGAGCTCCTGATTCTCCCCCTGTGCTCGCCCCCTCCGTTCCCGTATGCTAGCTCCGTCTTCCACCACGGCCGAAGCTCGCCGCCGCCACCGCACGTCGCCGTCGTGGCCACATCCACCGCAGCTCGTGCCCGAGCACACCATCGTGGTCAGCACGATCCCATGAGCCGGTAGACACCCGCAGCGCCTCCTCCCATGCTTTGTAGCGCAACCCCGAGGATGCTCGAGCTACTGCCGCCGCTGAACCTCGTCACCGGCCACATTTCCGGCCACCCCAGCACCCACCGCTGCCACCACTCGATGTGCGCCACTGCGTGCGTTCGAACACAACAGACCGCAGCCAAAATGATGCCCTGTGGCCCATTTCCGAGCCCCTCCGCCGCGTCTGTCGTCGCCGGTGTCCAGGGGTTTAATCTCGTTTGACCTGGGGTTTGACTCCCCTGGGTCAACGAAAGGTGGGCCCAGGCCCCTGCTTAATTAGTGTAGGTTTAATTAGTGTTAAATTAACCTAGTTAATTAGATGAGCCACTGGCATGTGGGCCCAGACCCTAATTAACCTAGGTTAGTGCTAACCTAACACTAACTAACTCTGTTGGTTAGTTGTTTCACTGACATGTGGGTCCCAGCCGTCAGGTTTGACCTGGGCTGGCGCTTTTGACCTGCTGACGTCAACCCGACATCATCCTGACGCAATAACTCTTTTTCTGGATTTATTCTTTCACAGGAAATTCCAAAAAATGTTTTAAACTTCTAAAAATCATATAAAATCAACCGTATCTCATAATGAAATAAATTATATATGAAAAATGATTAGAAAAATCCAATATATCCATATGTACCATTTTCATGCATGTTAGAACAACTTGTAGCTGTTGTTTAGGCCAAATCATATAAATGGCATTTAAACCCTCACATATGGAGTTTGAATTTAAACCTAGGGTTCAAACCAACTCCATTTAACATGTTGCTAGTTGCATTAGCTCAAAACACAGCATATTGACATGTCATGATCATGCATCATATTGTGCGTTGCATTGATTGTGCTCTCCTTCTCTGTTGCCGGTATTTGTCCCCTCTTGATAGACGTATTCCGACGATGAGTTCGATGACACTGATGAAGAGCTATACTATCTTCAGAAGTGCCAGGCAAGCAAAACCCCATTGTTCATTTCGATACAATCCCACTCTCTCGCTCCTGCTCTCTTTTACTGCATTAGGACAACAACAATTCATCTGTTACTTGCTGCGGTAGTTGAACCCCTTTTCCTCTGCATGACCTGTCATTGCCATAGTAAATAGATGAAACCCACTAGCATGAGTAGGAGTTGTTTGAGCCATGATGTGCCCACTCATTCATGCTTGTTTGTCATGCCTGCTACTGCTTAGAGTTGAGTCAGGTCTGATTCATCGGGGATGAATTGGAATGGTGATGAACATGTCCTAGTGTGTGTGAGCTAAGTGTGTGAACACGATTTGGTAAAGGTAGCAGTGAGAGGCCATGTAGGAGTGCATGGTGGGTTGTCTCATTGAAACCGTTCTCACGAACTGAGTTCTGTGTTTGTGATCCATGAACAGCTACTACCACTCATTGGGATCCTTAATTGACCCTCTCGACTTATTAACTGCCCTAGTCCTCTGTCCAGGAGTTGCAACTAGTTTCTGGTGTTTATAGGATATGTGTTGGCGCCGTGCGTAGTGCTGACCCTAGGGGTGGGCTATGATGCGGTAGATACACCGTGGTACGGTGTACCGGGCGCCCGTTTGGTGTCTTGCGAACCCTATACACATCGTTTGGGGCTATGAGCGAAACTCCGGCCGGATCTCCTCGCGGATGGAACCCGAATAGGCGATAAACCTGGACTAGAGACTTGTGTGGTTAGTCAAGTCGTGGCCGACTCCCTCGCCAGGCTTCCGCTTGAAGGTTGCCGAGATACACAACGTGTACATGGTGGTAAGTGGTGAGAGCGTGTGTGAAGAAGTACACCCCTGCAGGGTTATAAATGATCTATTCGAATAGTCGTGTCCGCGGTAAAGGACTTCTGGGTTGCCTATAACAGTTCATAGACAAGTGAAAGTGGATACTCTAAAATGCGCAAGATAAGCATGAGTGCTATGGATGGCGTTCTCGTAGGGAGACGAGAGTGGATCCATAGTGGTGTATTGATATGGTGAATATGTGGACTCGTCTGCGCCACCTCAGAAGAGTTACTTGCAGTCGTAGTTTAAGATAGCCACCGAGTCAAAGCTGGCTTGCTGCAGTTAAACTCCACCACCCCCTTTGTTGATACCGATGCATATGTAGTTAGTTCTGATGTAAGTCTTGTTGGGTAGATTTGTACTCACGTTTGCCTATTTTTATGTGTTGCAGAGAGACGTCAGTCTCGCTAGTAGTTTCGTGTGGACGTCGACATTTAGCATGATACCTCAGCTACGATCTTGTGCCCTCGGCAGGATCTGGTAGATAGTCAGGCTTCTCAGCCTTTTTCATTTGTAGATGTCTGTACTCGGACATGTTAAGCTTCCTCATGTGCTTTGACTTGTATGCTCTGAATGTTGGGTCATGAGACCCATGTTTGTAATATCTCGCTCCTCAGAGCCTATTGAATAAATACTTGAGTCGTAGAGTTATGTTGTGATGCCATGTTGTATTCGCACATATCGAGCATATTATGTGTATGATTGGAATGCTTGGTATGTGTGGGATCCGACAACCTAGTTGTTTATCCTTGGTAGCCTCTCTTATGGGGAAATGTAGTCTTGTGCTTCCATGAGCCATAGTAGTCCGCTACAGCCCGGTTCACCAGAGTCCTGCTAGCCCAGCACTACTGCTCCGGAACACTTGACTGGCCGGCATGTGATTCACTTCGTTCATGTGTCTGTCCCTTCGGGGAAATGTCACGCGGTGACATCCGGAGTCCTGCCTAGCCTACTATAGCCCGGGTTCCCGGAGTCCTGTTAGCCTAGTGCTATAGCCCGAATTCGCAAGCTGCTGACCGACATGCTCGATGTTGATTCATGTATGCCTGTCTCCGTAAGTTAGTTCCACTTTGGGTTCACAACTAGTCATGTTAGCCCGGGTTCTCTGTCATATGGATGCTAGCGACACTATCATATACGTGAGCCAAAAGGCGCAAACAGTCCCGGGCCATGGTAAGGTGACACCTGTGGGAATACCGTGCGTGAGGCCGCAAAGGGATATGAGGTGTTACCGGCTAGATCGATGTGACTTGGAATCGGGGTCCTGACAGCTTTGGTATCAGAGCCTGACTGCCTGTAGGATTACCAAGCCAAACTGGTCGAAGTTGAGTCTAGAAATGCTTTAGTTATATAAGGGAATTGATTGTGGAAGGGAACGTAAGGCTCTTTTTACTCCTTTACCTTTTGGCCTTCTGATCTGAGTCATCCTCTTCTCTTCTATGGGGATTAAGAACTAGGCCTTCTCATCTATCTATCAAGATGACGAGTTACTATGATAGAGACTTATAGGATAGTTGGTTTGAAGTCTCGGTTCAGTTTCTACTACTTCCGTATGTTCGTAGCTGGCCTCAGACCTTTGATATTGTGATGTTAAGTGGTTATGCCACCATTTTGCAGGATGTCTCAAAACATTTTGAGCATTTACAACCGTTATGTTGTCCGAGTCATCCCAGGTTTCCAAACAATCTGATGCATTGCAAATCCCTTTCTCCTATTCCCGATGTCCTTTTAGGCCAGATTAACCACACCAATCGGTGTGTTGAGGCACTTTGTTGCCTCGACATATATGTTGGAGCTATTGTTATGACCCTAGGTGTCTTAGGGAGTCACCTAGTAATCTAGCCATGTTTTCTGTTCCCAGTGTGATGATTCTGGCCATCATTCTCGAAAGCATCCCGTGATGCCATTTAGTTAGTAGGCATTCCATTCATGGGTTCTTGAACTCAAGATTCACTCTACTCATTCATGTTGGTAGTGTTTGCTAGTCCCTTTATGATATTAGTAACCTTGCGATAGTCCTTGACGTCCGTGGTACAATGTTCTTCCAATACCATGAACCAATATGGCAGGAGTTCTCTTGAACGAAAAGATAACAACAGGAGTGCTCTCGATGAGTTCTCCATTCTATATTGTGACTCTGCCAGTTCAACATTTCTGCATGGGTTATCCGGAAGAAATAACATGCTAATCCATGCATCCATAACTCAGAAAATTATATGTTCCTTTGAGTTGTCCCTCTTTACTTGTATTCTGACCCTCGTCCATCAATTGATAGTCAGGACTAGTTGTGCATTCGTGTTATCGATGCTTATTATTCTTGTGGTCCGTCCAGCCGTTCTATTTCAGAATGACTAGGAGAAACAAACTCCAGTACCTCACCCATATCTAGGATTGGGTCAAAGCAGTTGTATTTCGCAGATCAAAATGCCAATCTAGCTTTTGATTCTGTTCTACCCTAAAGTATTGCCCTCTTTATGTCAGGAATATCATAGGAATTGCACAACCTCGTATGAACTCTTGATACAGTGATACTTCTCGCCATCATTATTCATTCCTCGGTCCTGTGTTGTTGTAACCGGAATGCCGACAAGTAAACTATGATGTGTGAAATCAATACTCCTAGCAACCCTGTTGCTTGGTAGATAATGGACAATAATCTTATCCTTAGCATGTTGATTATTGAATCATCACTCTAAGGTTTATCGTGCTACCTTGTTCTTATTTCTAGTGCACTCTTCGATCTTTGAGTTAGGATTGAATCCCTTGCTCTTTTGATCATATCGTCTTGTCTGAAAAGCAAGATTGTTCTCGAGCTTAGTAACATATCGGTGGTTCGTGATTTTTCGAATATCTTCTCGGAAGTATCAACAGGTTGTCCCCCGACTGTTATGTTGAGCTCATGATCAAGTTGGTTTTCCTGTAAACCACCCTTCCTCCAAGAATCTGTGTTGGATATCCCTGAGCTAGTTGGTTGAGCTAGACAACAACTTGGAGAGTTGGAAGGTAGAAGCTTTGCTTAACTTAGTTAATCTCTAAGGGATATCTTCTGTGTGTGTGTGTTGAAGAAATATGATATCTCCATTCATTGGTCCTTGTGATCAGTTGTTGGATCTATTGCCTTGTGAAAACTTTGAGTTGAGTATGGGCTATTGTCAAGTCAAATCAGAACCAACGATGTTCCTAATGTTGTCTTACTCGTGGTTGATCCCTCGAGCATACACCATTACATCTTTTGGTCTGACCAATGCTATCACCGTGTTCACATGATGGTGGAAGTCCAGTGATATGGAAATTACGACGAGTCGCTGTTGAGCCCATCAGCAGCATTTTGTCGCCCCCATGATTCATGTTGAACATTATACTAGTGTTGGAAACTTTTATAAGCATTATCTTCATGTCCTGTTCATGAAGTATATGTTCGGATGAAAGAAGTTGTAAGGGCATATTTATCCCTAAGGTGTTTTGGTGATTGATGACAACGTGTTTGCGGACTAATTGTGTGCCTTGAGTATCCCAGACATTTCATCGCTAGGAACAAGATGGTTGGGTGCCCCTCGAAGACTGTTGAAGATGGCGTCTTTTCTACGTTTCTATTTGGTGGATTTGAGTCGTAGGAAAGCCATACTATTAAGAGGGGGTCCGCGTCGGAAAGCTTTGGGTGGAATCATCGCGTCCATGTTTCTTCCTTGTCCCCTCCTTTCCCTTGCACCTTGGAGCTTCCTCCGTTGTTTATCTCATCACCTTGCTTCTGGCTGCTGTGTTGGCCTGCGGTAGTACTGCTCCCAAGTGAGCGGTAGTACCGTAGGCACCAGCTGTAGTACCGTGCTGCGGCACGGTAGTACCACAGGTGCCCACGGTAGTACCGCTCCCCTGGAGCTGCACTACCGTGGCCCACCAGGCTAGTATCGCTCCCCCGCGGTAGTAGGGGCGGATGTAATTTTTTACATCTGCGCCTACCACGGTAGTACCGCTTTCATTTCGCGGTAGTACCGTGCTCAGCTGCCAGGCGGTAGTACCGCCCCTCTGCGGTAGTACTGTGTCGGGTTTTTGCTTCTTCTTTTTTAGTGGAAGTAGGCACGGTTGTTTCCTTATTGTCGGTGTCAAAACTGGCGGATCTCGGGTAGGGGGTCCCGAACTGTGCGTCTAAGGCAGATGGTAATAGGAGGCAGGGGACACGATGTTTTACCCAGGTTCGGGCCCTCTTGATGGAGGTAAAACCCTACGTCCTGCTTGATTAATATTGATGATATGGGTAGTACAAGAGTAGATCTACCACGAGATCAGAGAGGCTAAACCCTAGAAGCTAGCCTATGGTATGATTGTATGTTATTGTGTCCTACGGACTAAAACCCTCCGGTTTATATAGACATCGGAAGGGGCTAGGGTTACACAAGGTCGGTTACAAAGGAGGAGATATACATATCCATATTGCCTAGCTTGCCTTCCACGCCAAGTAGAGTCCCATCTAGACACGAGACGAAGTCTTCAATCTTGTATCTTCATAGTCCAACAATCCGGCCAAAGGATATAGTCCGGCTGTCCGGAGACCCCCTAATCCAGGACTCCCTTAGTAGCCCCTGAACCAGGCTTCAATGACGATGAGTCCGGCACGTAGTATTGTCTTCGGCATTGCAAGGCGGCTTCCTCCTCCGAATACACCACGAAAGAATTTGAATACAAGGATAGTGTCCGACCCTGCAAAATAAGTTCCACATACCATCATAGAGAGAATAATATTTCCACAAATCTAATCTACTAACTTGTTTTGGCAACATGACATTAAGCCATGGCTCGGTGATTATTCGAACCGTTTCATTTAACTAGCCCCGCACATAACGTGAGGCAGTTTTTTGACACGTCTTGTCAAAGCAGAGATCGTGCCCTCCTTATTATGGGATTCTCATCAATACGGGCGTGGGTAACCCAACCGCGCCATCGATTACGGCACTTGGGGGATAAGCGAGTTTTACCAGGCTAGTGGGGGCGCATAGTTTCGGCCACCCATATAAAGGGACAAGGATTCACCTTTTCATCCATGCCTTCTTCCTCCTTTGCTCATCCATTTTCGCACACTCGAGCTCCAGCGCCCAAGTACGCATTTCCCACCTCAACCTTCTCCAACCATGTCTAGAGCGGGAGGCAGGTGGATGGTCTCCTCCGTCACGGATGGACACATCAAGAAGCTAAGGAGAGCTGGATACCTGCCCGACGACATCACGCAGCGGCTCCCAGATGAGGGGCAGCTCATCCCCACCCCCAGGCCCGACAAGAGGGTAGTGTTCCTTACCCATTTCCTCTGCGGACTGGGATTCCCTCTCCACCCATTTGTCCGGGGGCTCATGTTCTACTACGGCCTGGATTTCCACGATCTGGCCCCAAACTTCATCCTCAACTTCTTGGTGTTTATCTTCGTGTGCGAGGCCTTCCTCCGCATCAAGCCCCACTTCGGCTTATGGCTGAAAACCTTCAATGTCAAGCCGAAGGTTGTGAGCGGCCGCCAGGCGGAGTGCGGAGGCGCCATGGTGGGCAAGATGTCCAACGTCACCTGGCTCGAGGGCTCCTTCGTGGAGACCATAAAGGGGTGGCAATCGGGGTGGTTCTATATCACCGAGCCGCGTGAACCCAAATGGGCAGCGGCCCCCGAGTTCCGATCTGGCATCCCCATGCGGCTTACCTCCTGGCAAGAGAAGGGCCTGTCCTGGAGTACTTCAGTAGAGCTGACCGGACTCCAAACATGTATACAAAACATGGTGAGCAAGAAGCTCAAACTCGTTAATGTAGTCCAGGTCATGCTCACCCGCCGGATCCGCCCGTGTCAACGACGGGCTTTCAACTTGTGGGAGTTCGACCCGGCCCAGCACCAAACTCTGAACAGGCTCTTCAACACAACACATGAGGATGCCTGGAAGGTGCTATTCAAGGGCGCCGAGGACCCTCCCTCCCTCACAGAGGATCGCGGGCTAAGCGCGAAGCGCCGAGCGCATTCGGTGAGTTCTATACATCCAGTAGGATATTTTATTTACCCTAGCTTAATTATGCGCGGGGTCTGATCTCCATGCCTTTGATAGGACTGGGTGGAGACGTCGGGGCAGATTAACTATCCGGGCCCTCTGCCCGAAGACACTGCGGACGCTCTCCTTACGGAGATGCCGACTCCGGCCCCTTATAAGGTGTCGGAGAAGACCAAGAAGGCCAAGGGAACCCGAAAGAGTTCCCGAGGCCAGGCGTCATCGGACTCATCGTCCGATAACTTTGCGACACACTCCTCCCCCAAAGACAAGGAGGAAGAAGAAGATAATCCCCCTTTAGTTGGGGGAGACAAGAAAAGGAAGGCCGTCCCAACTGGGGAGGCCGAAGGGTCCAAGAAGGGAAGGACTCTCCTTTTGGAAAGTTCCACCACCGCCACCAAAGGCGAATACGAGTGGCTGCTCAGGGCCAAGCCCCTGGCGAAGTCGTAAGTATTCGGATACCAGAGTAACTCATAGCATTCCTTTGTCGCACTGCTTCCCCTAACGCCAAATATGATTATGCAGGCCGCCACGAGCCCGTATCGATGTATCGTCGGACGACTCCCTGGGCTCGTCGGATATGGATAGCGATCAACTTCCGACCGCCACCTCCCCTTGCCCTGCGGACGATGCTGAGGTATTGTCTCAAGAGGCACCGGGTCGAGGGGAGATAGTCCCGGAGGCGCCTCAAGGCGACCTTCCGGACTCCGAGAGCAGAGGGAACAAGGCCCCTTAGGGCTCCGAGTTCGGCCCTCAGCCGAACACCGCACCGGAACCTCCAGTGGTTCCGGACATGGGCAGGCGGCCTCCTTCCAAGAGGTGCAAGACGCCTGTGCCGGTGACCTCTGTCCATCCAGAGGCACCGGACAATCTGCTGTGAGCGCTTCGCAACGCTTCCATCGACGAGGAGCACCGTACTATTATGAGTGCGGTGGTACAGAAGGTTCAGTTCGCCAAGAGCGGGTTGACTGAAGCCTGTGCCAGCTTTCTAATAGGCTTTGAGGTAAGTGTTTAAAATATAGGAAAAATATTACCACATAGACAGTAGCCTGATACGTCTCCAACGTATCTATAATTTTTGATTGATCCATGCTATATTATCTACTATTTTGGGCATTATTGGGCTTTATTATCCACTTTTATATTACTTTTGGGACTAACCTATTAACCGGAGGCGCAGCCCAGATTTGCTGTTTTATACCTATTTCAGTGTTTCCGTGTTGTCACTTTCATATACTAGTGGGAATCTTTCATTATAAAACTTGGCTTGTATATTCCAATGATGGGCTTCCTCAAAATGCCCTAGGTCTTCGGGAGCAAGCGAGTTGGATGCACACCCACTTAGTTTCTTTTTGAGCTTTCATACATTTATAGCTCTAGTGCATCTGTTGCATGGCAATCCCTACTCACGCACATTGATATCTATTGATGGGCATCTCCATAGCCCGTTCATATGCCTAGTTGATGTGAGACTATCTTCTCCCTTTTTGTCTTCTCCACAACCACCACTCTATTCCACCTATAGTGCTATATCCATGGCTCACGCTCATGTATTGCGTGAAGATTGAAAAAGTTTGACAACATCAAAAGTATGAAACAATTGCTTGGCTTGTCATCGGGGTTGTGCATGATTTAAATATTTTATGTGGTGAAGATGGAGCATAGCCAGACTATATGATTTTGTAGGGATAACTTTCTTTGGCCATGTTATTTTGTGAAGACATAATTGCTTAGTTAGTATGCTTCAAGTATTATTATTTTTATGTCAATATGAACTTCTGTCTTGAATCTTATGGATCTGAATATTCATACAACAATTAAGAAGATTACATTGAATTATGCCAACTAGCATTCCACATCAAAAATTATCTTTTTTATCATTTACCTACTCGAGGACAAGCAGAAATTAAGCTTGGGGATGCTTGATACGTCTCCAGCGTATCTATAATTTTTGATTGCTCCATGCTATATTATCTACTATTTTGGGCATTATTGGGCTTTATTATCCACTTTTATATTATTTTTCGGACTAACCTATTAACCGGAGGCCCAACCCAGATTTCCTGTTTTATGCCTATTTCAGTGTTTTGAAGAAAAGGAATATTAGACGGAGTCGAAACAGAACGAAATCAACTGGAGAAGTTATTTTTGGAAGGAAACACACCCGATGGACTTGGACCCTACGTCAAGGTAGGAACGAGGTGCTCACGAGGGTGGGGGGCGCCCCCCCTAGGGCACGCCCCGCTGTCTCGTGGGGCCCTCGTGGCTCCCCTGACGTACCTCCTCCACCCATATATACTTACGTGACCTAAAATTTCCAAAACACAACATAGATCGGGAGTTCCGCCGCGAGAAGCCTCTGTAGCCACCAAAAGTCAATCGGGACCCTATTCCGGCACCCTTCCAGAGGGGGGAACCCTCACCGGTGGCCATCTTCATCATCCTGATGCTCTCCATGACGAGGAGGGAGTAGTTCTCCCTCGGGGCTGAGGGTATGTACCAGTAGCTATGTGTTTGATCTCTCTCTCTCTCTCTCGTGTTCTTGAGATGATACAATCTTGATGTATCGCGAACTTTGCTATTATATTTGGATCCTATGATGTTTCTTCCCCTCTCTTCTCTCTTGTAATGAATCGAGTTTCCCCTTTTGAAGTAATCTTATCGGACTGAGTCTTTAAAGACTTGAGAACACTTGATGTATGTCTTGTCGTGAATATCTATGGTGACAATGGGATATCACGTGCCACTTGATGTATGTTTTGGTGACCAACTTGCGGGTTTCGTGACATTGGGAACCTATGCATAGGGGTTGGCACACGTTTTCGTCGTGATTCTCCGGTAGAACTTTGGGGCACTCTTTGAGGTCCTTTGTGTTGGTTGAATAGATGAATCTGAGATTGTGGGATGCATATCGTATAATCATGCCCACGGATACTTGAGGTGACATTGGAGTATCTAGGTGACATTAGGGTTTTGGTTGATTTGTATCTTAAGGTGTTATTCTAGTACGAACTCTAGGGCTGTTTGTGACACTTATAGGAATAGCCCAACGAATTGATTGGAAAGAATAACTTTGAGGTGGTTTCGTACCCTACCATAATCTCTTCGTTCATTCTCCGCTATTAGTGACTTTGGAGTGACTCTTTGTTGCATGTTGAGGGATAGTTTTATGATCCAAGTATGTTAGTATTGTTGAGGGAACTTACACTAGTGAAAGTATGAACCCTAGGCCTTGTTTCCTAGCATTGCAATACCATTTACGCTCACTTTTTTCATTCGTTACCTTGCTGTTTTTATATTTTCAGATTACAAATACCTTTATCTACTATCCATATACCACTTGTTTCACCTCCTCTTCGCCGAACTAGTGCACCTATACAATTTACCATTGTATTGGGTGTGTGGGGGACACAAGAGACTCTTTGTTATTTGGTTGCAGGGTTGCTTGAGAGAGACCATCTTCATCCTATGCCTCCTACGGATTGATAAGCCTTAGGTCATCCACTTGAGGGAAATTTGCTACTATCCTACAAATCTCTGCACTTGGAGGCCCAACAACATCTACAAGAAGAAGGTTGTGTAGTAGACATCAAGCTCTTTTCTGGCGCCATTGCCGGGGAGGTGAGTGCTTGAAGGTATATCTTTAGATCTTGCAATCGAGTCTTTTAGTTTCTTGTTTTATCACTAGTTTAGTTTATAAAAGAAAATTATAAGAAAAATGGAATTGAGTTTGTCTCATACGCTTCACCTTTTTAATATCTTTTGTGAGTATGATGGAAAGGATAATTGTGCTCAAGTGCTAGAAGAAGAGATCTCTAAAATGTTTGGCACTAAATATTTGAATGATGAGCATGATTGCAATGTTGTTAGTATGAATTCCTTGAATATCCATGATGCTAATGATATGCAAAGCCACAAGCTTGGGGAAGCTATGTTTGATGAAGATGATATTTTTTGTCCCCCAAGTTTTGATGAGCAAATTTATTATGATGAAAGCATGCCTCCTATCTATGATGATTATTGTGATGACACGTATGCTTTAAAGAAAAATAATAACAATGAACCTTGTCATCTTGATCTTAATTTTCAATCACATGATAGTTATTTTGTTGAGCTTGCTCCCACTATTATTAATGAGAAGAATTTTGCTTATGTGGAGAGTAATAAAATTTCTATGCTTGTAGATCATGAAAAGAATGCTTTAGGTGCTGGTTATATTTTTGAATTCATTCATGATGCTACTGAAAATTATTATGAGGGAGGAACATATGCTTGTAGGAATTGCAATAATATCAAGTTTCCTCTCTACGTGCTTAAAGTTTTGAAGTTATGCTTGTTTTACCCTCCTATGCTAGTTGATTATTGTTCCCACAAGTTGTTTGGTCACAAATCCCTATGCATAGGAAGTGGGTTAGACTTAAATGTGCTAGTCATATTCTTCATGATGCTCTCTTTATGTTACAATTCTTATCCTTTATGTGAGCATCATTGAAATCATCATGCCTAGCTAGGGGCATTAAACGATAGCGCTTGTTGGGAGGCAACCCAATTTTATTTAAGTTCCTTGCTTTTTGTTCCTGTTTAGTAATAAATAATTCATCTAGAATCTGTTTAATGTGGTATTATGCTTTTAATTATTATTTGTGCCAAGTAGAACCTTTGGGAAGACTTTGGGAAAGTCTTTGCGATCATGCTGTAAAAAATAGAAACTTTAGCGCTCACGAGAATTGCTGCCATTTTTATTTGGAGAGTGCTATTTAGTTAATTATTTTTGTATATGATTAATATATAAATTACTCAGGTCCATAAATTTATTTGAGAGTTTTATGAGTTCCAGAAGTATACGTTTGATCCAGATTACTACAGACTGATCTGTTTTTGACAGATTCTGTTTTTCATGTGTTGTTTACTTATTTTGATGAATCTATGGCTTGTAAAATAGTTTATAAACCATAGAGAAGTTGGAATACAGTAGGTTTAACACCAATATAAATAAATAATGAGTTTATTACAGTACCTTGAAGTGGTGATTTATTTTCTTATACTAACGGAGCTTACGAGTTTTCTGTTAAGTTTTGTGTTGTGAAGTTTTCAAGTTTTGGGTAAAGATTCGATGGACTATGGAATAAGGAGTGGAAAGAGCCTAAGATTGGTGATTCCCAAGTCACCCCAAGGTAATATTCAAGGATATCCAAGAGCCTAAGCTTGGGGATGCCCCGGAAGGCATCCCCTCTTTCGTCTTCGTTCATCGGTAACTTTACTTGGAGCTATATTTTTATTCACCACATAATATGTGTTTTGCTTGGAGTGTCAATTTATTTTGTTAGGATTTTCTTGCTTTTATTTAGAACAATGTTTTGCATCTTTTATTTCAATAAAAGTGGCATTGATAGCCTTTACTATGCCTATGTTACAAGTATACATGTCCCTGTTTGAAAACAGAAAGTTTACCGCTGTTGCAATAATTCCCTAGAAGAGTCAGAATGTGATAAAATGTTGAAACCTTTTGCATATTAAGCTCTGATAAATTTACTACAGTGGTAATTTTCTTTCATAATTTTTGGAGCTAGGTAAGTATGGATGTTACTGCATTCTTTACAGACTATCCTGTTTAGGCAGATTGCTGTTATGTTTGCATTGTTTGCATATGTTTGCTTCTTTAATGATTCTATTTCAGGACAGGACTATTAAATATGCAGAGGCATTTAGTATGAAATGTTGAATAATAATTTTAGTGATTTTCTACAGTAGAGTATGATAAGGTTTTTACAATGGTTTATACTAACTTATCTCACGAGTCCTTGTTGAGTTTTGTGTGGATGAAGCTTTTGAGATTTAGGGAGACCGTGATATGAGAGGAATTAAGGAGACACAAAAGCTCAAGCTTGGGGATGCTCAAGGCACCCCAAGATAATATTTCAAGAAGTCTCAAGCTTCTAAGCTTGGGGATGCCCCGGTTGGCATCCCACCTTTCTTCTTCAACAACTATCGGTTAGTTTCGGTTGATCCTAAGTTTTTGCTTCTTCACATGATGTTTGCTATTCTTAGAATGTCATTTTCTTTTGCTTTGCTTGCTGTTTGAATAAAATACCAAGATATGAAATTATTAAATGTTAGAGAGTCTTCACATAGTTGCATAATTATTCAACTACTCATTGATCTTCACTTATATCCTTCGGAGTAGTTTGTCATTTGCTCTAGTGCTGCACTTATATCTTTTAGAGAATGGTAGTAGTTTTATTTTGAATAAATAGATGAACTCTCATGCTTCACTTAGATTATTTTGAGAGTCTTAAATAGCATGGTAATTTGCTTAAAATCCTAATATGCTAGGTATTCAAGAATAATAAAAATTCTCTTATGAGTGTGTTGAATACTATGAGAAGTTTGATGCTTGATAATTGTTTTGAGATATGGAGGTGGTAATATTAGAGTCATGCTAGTTGAGTAGTTGTGAATTTGAGAAATACTTGTGTTGAAGTTTGTGATTCTCGTAGCATGCACGTATGGTGAACCGTTATGTGATGAAGTCGGAGCATGATTTATTTATTAATTGCCTTCCTTATGAGTGCCGGTCGGGGACGAGCGATGGTCTTTTCCTACCAATCTATCCCCCTAGGAGCATGCGCGTAGTACTTTGTTTTGATAACTAATAGATTTTTGCAATAAGTATGTGAGTTCTTTATGACTAATGTTGAGTCCATGGATTATACGCACTCTCACCCTCCCACCATTGCTAGCCTCTCTAGTACCGCGCAACTTTCGCCGGTACCATATACCTTCCTCAAAACAGCCACCATACCTACCTATTATAGCATTTCCATAGCCATTCCGAGATATATTGCCATGCAACTTTCCACCGTTCCGTTATTATGACACGTTCCATCATTGTCATATTTCTTTGCATGATCATGTAGTCGACATCGTATTTGTGGCAAGGCCACCGTTGATAATTCTTTCATACATGTCACTCATGAGTCATTGCACATCCCGGTACATCGCCGGAGGCATTCATATAGAGTCATATCTTGTTCTAAGTATCGAGTTGTAATTCTTGAGTTGTAAGTAAATAAAAGTGTGATGATCATCATTATTAGAGCATTGTCCCAGTGAGGAAAGGATGATGGAGACTACGATTCCCCCACAAGTCGGGATGAGACTCCGGACGAAAAATAAATAAAAGAGGCCAAAGAAGCCCAAATAAAAAAAAAAAGAGGCCAAAGAAGCCCAAAGAAAAAAAGAAAAGAGGCCATAAAAAAGAGAAGGCCCAAATAAAATAATAATAATAATAATAATAAAATGAGAGAAAAAGAGAGAAGGGACAATGCTACTATCCTTTTACCACACTTGTGCTTCAAAGTAGCACCATGATCTTCATGATAGAGAGTCTCCTATGTTGTCACTTTTATATACTAGTGGGAATCTTTCATTATAAAACTTGGCTTGTATATTCCAATGATGGGCTTCCTCAAAATGCCCTAGGTCTTCGTGAGCAAGCGAGTTGGATGCACACCCACTCAGTTTCTTTTTGAGCTTTCATACATTTATAGCTCTAGTGCATCAGTTGCATGGCAATCCCTACTCACTCACATTGATATCTATTGATGGGCATCTCCATAGCCCGTTGATACGCCTAGTTGATGTGAGACTATCTTCTCCCTTTTTTTCTTCTCCACAACCACCACTCTATTCCACCTATAGTGCTATATCTATGGCTCACGCTCATGTATTGCGTGAAGATTGAAAAAGTTTGAGAACATCAAAAGTATGAAACAATTGCTTGGCTTGTCATCAGGGTTGTGCATGATTTAAATATTTTGTGTGGTGAAGATGGAGCATAGCCAGACTATATGATTTTGTAGGGATAACTTTCTTTGGCCATGTTATTTTGAGAAGACATAATTGCTTAGTTAGTATGCTTGAAGTATTATTATTTTTATGTCAATATGAACTTTTGTCTTGAATCTTATCGATCTGAATATTCATACCACAATTAAGAAGAATTACATTGAAATTATGCCAACTAGCATTCCACATCAAAATTTATCTTTTTTATCATTTACCTACTCGAGGACGAGCAGGAATTAAGCTTGGGGATGCTTCATACGTCTCCAACGTATCTATAATTTTTGATTGCTCCATGCTATATTATCTACTGTTTTGGGCATTATTATCCACTTTTATACTATTTTTGGGACTAACCTATTAACCGGAGGCCCAGCCCAGATTTGCTGTTTTATGCCTATTTCAGTGTTTTGAAGAAAAGGAATATCAGATGGAGTCGAAACAGAACGAAATCAACTGGAGAAGTTATTTTTGGAAGGAAACACACCCGATGGACTTGGAACCTACGTCAAGGAAGGAACGAGGTGCTCACGAGGGTGGGGGGCGCCCCCCCCTAGGGCGCGCCCCCTATCTCGTGGGGCCCTCGTGGCTCCCCTGACGTACCTCCTGCACCCATATATACTTACGTGACCTAAAACTTCTAGAACACAACATAGATCGGGAGTTCCGCCGCCAGAAGCCTCCGTAGCCACCAAAAGTTAATCGGGACCCTGTTTTGGCACCCTGCCGAAGGGGGGAACCCTCACCGGTGGCCATCTTCATCATCCCGGTGCTCTGCATGATAAGGAGGGAGTAGTTCTCCCTCGGGGCTAAGGGTATGTACCAGTAGCTATGTGTTTGATCTCTCTCTCTCTCTCTCTCGTGTTCTTGAGATGATACAATCTTGATGTATCGCGAACTTTGCTATTATATTTGGATCCTATGATGTTTCTTCCCCCCTCTTCTCTCTTGTAATGAACCGAGTTTCCCCTTTTGAAGTAATCTTATCGGATTGAGTCTTTAAAGACTTGAGAACACTTGATGTATGTCTTGTCGTGAATATCTGTGGTGACAATGGAATATCACGTGCCACTTGATGTATGTTTTGGTGACCAACTTGCGGGTTTCGTGACATTGGGAACCTATGCATAGGGGTTGGCACACGTTTTCGTCGTGATTCTCCGGTAGAACTTTGGGGCACTCTTTGAGGTCCTTTGTGTTGGTTGAATAGATGAATCTGAGATTGTGTGATGCATATCGTATAATCATGCCCACAGATACTTGAGGTGACATTGGAGTATCTAGGTGACATTAGGGTTTTGGTTGATTTGTATCTTAAGGTGTTATTCTAGTACGAACTCTAGGGCTGTTTGTGACACTTATAGGAATAGCCCAATGAATTGATTGGAAAGAATAACTTTGAGGTGGTTTCGTACCCTACCATAATCTCTTCGTTCATTCTCCGCTATTAGTGACTTTGGAGTGACTCTTTGTTGCATGTTGAGGGATAGTTTTATGATCCAAGTATGTTAGTATTGTTGAGGGAACTTACACTAGTGAAAGTATGAACCCTAGGCCTTGTTTCCTAGCATTGCAATACCATTTACGCTCACTTTTATCATTCGTTACCTTGCTGTTTTTATATTTTCAGATTACAAATACCTTTATCTACTATCCATATACCACTTGTTTCACTACCTCTTCGCCGAACTAGTGCACCTATAAAATTTACCATTGTATTGGGTGTGTTGGGGACACAAGAGACTCTTTGTTATTTTGTTGCAGGGTTGCTTGAGAGAGACTAACTTCATCCTATGCCTCCTACGGATTGATAAACCTTAGGTCATCTACTTGAGGGAAATTTGCTACTGTCCTACAAACCTCTGCACTTGGAGGCCCAACAACGTCTACAAGAAGAAGGTTGTGTAGTAGACATCATAGCCCCTGATGCTCTGTTCGGTGTTCACAAAGAAAAGCCGAACAGGGGATCAAACAATATCGCAGGAGTCTAATATAAGTATGTCAATATGCGTATGCAGGCTTCGCTGCTGGCAATTGCCGCAGTGACTACGAAGGCCGCCGCACTGAAGCAGGACCTTAAAGGGTCCAAGGACGAGCTCGGCCTTGCCAAGAGGCAGCTCGAGGAGAACAAAGGTAAGTAGTACCTAGTCTATGGATATGTATAAAAAGAATGCGATTGCAAAATGACAGGATCATGATGAATTTGCCAAGGGCCACGACCGAAGTGGCGACCCTAAAGCAAGCGCTGCCCGAGGCCGAAGATAAAGCGGCCAAGGAGCGCACTGAGCGGGAAAGGCAAGAGGCTCGGGTGGGCGAGGTGCAGCAAGAGCTCCAGGCTCTCGTGACGAAGCACGAGGCGTTGGAGCTTGACTCGAAGATGTGAGAGTCTGGGCTTGCCGCAGCCCTCGAGAGCGCAAAGAGTGCCAAGGCCGAAGCCCAAAAGGCCCTCTAGGAGATTGACGCGATGAAGAAAATAGCGGCGGGTAAGGCATTCTATATGCAAAGCAAGCATGTGAGAGTAAATTACCTATTACTTACCCGAATCCAGAGCTCTCCAGGAGCATTCGCAGATTTCCCCCGCAGCGTGTCGGATGCCGCACAGTTTTACCAGGACGAGGAGGGAAGCTCAACAGAGAAGCTGCTTTCGTCTTAGTATACTGGGACTGAACACCCGATGCCTCTAAGCGACCAGCTAAAGCAGCTGGTCGAGCTACACAAGGCGGCCGAACAGGCCATGAAGGGCCTTATTATCCGGTTGTGGCCTGGCGACTCCCTTCCGAACAGCTACTTCGGCCTGGTGAGGCGGCTTGTGGATGCCTGCCCACGGCTGGAAGTCGTCAAGCGGTCCTTCTGCATCGAAGGTGCACGCCGGGCTTCCGCCCGAGTGAAGGTGCAATGGGCCAAGCTAGACATTGTGAAGCTAATCAAGGAAGGACCACCACAGGGCAAGGAGCATCGCACCCCCGAAATTTATTATGAGGGTGTCCTGAAGGGTGCCCGTCTTGTAGCGGATGAATGTCCAAAGGATGTAATATTTGAGTAAACTTGCTCGTGTGATCCTGTATGATGAAAACTTGTTTCATATGCGCTATGCAACGCTTGTTTGAATTTAAAATATTACCTTCTGTTTGGTTGTTTATCCAATCTGAGAGATGGCTAGTCCTCGGCTTCTGCCCCCATGCCGCGAGTGCTGGGGTGTTCGGGATAAACCTGGGCACTCTTGTTCCCATTTTTGGGTCCTTCGAGGGAGGTGCTCAACACAGCGAACAAGGCAACTGGACTAATAATGCTTTATCACTCTCACTTAGCCATAGAATTCTATAATTTTAAATTTCGGTGAAGCCCCTGGTATTCGGAAGGCCGAATTCGGGGTGTGATACATGCCTTTAAGCCGGACAGGACTGGCTCCTCGCTCTAAGTGGCATAAGTCTTTAGGGACTCGAAACCTCGCCAAACAGCGACCAGTCTCTTGCCTTATCATGACAGTCAGTTTTAGCTTTCTCTACTGAGGTGCTTAGCCTAGCAGAACCGGGGCACAATCGTAGTAGTTCTCCTATCGCTACCTTAGCCGATAGAGCGGAACGTAAGGTACCAAAACATAGGAGCCGGGAAAACCCAACATTTGACCAAAGACATGATTCGGAGCTGATGCATATAATGCTATAAGTTCAGGGTGCCGCACTTGTGAAAGTGTTTGTACTTCTCACACCATATTGTGGGGTACTTAAGCCCCTGGTGTATTGGCCGTACCAAAGTGTACGGTTGCAAGGCGTCATTAATGAACACACACACACACACACACACACACACACACACACATATATATATATATATAAGAAGAATGCAATAATAGTCTTAATGCTATGCATTGTTTATTCAAAAAGGTGCGTTAAAGCAGAATGATACAGATAGTGCGGTAAGCAAAAAGTAGGACTATGTCCCTTCCAAGGGCAAGCTGAGGAATAGTATTAAAGCAAATATTTCACTCGTTATCGTAATCCACCTGGGAGTTCCGTGGTGTGACGTAGCTTTCTGCCTCCTTGGTTGCTGCATCATGTGTTCGGCAATCATGCTGCCGGACAGGGTTTCTAGAGATTAAAGTCCTGAAAGAGAAAAATAACAAAGCGGGAAGCCCCTAGTGCAGTTTAAGCCGCGTATTGGGGCGTGCCGTAGTTGTGCCCCCTCCCCGCCTGTGCCCATGGTATTTTTAATGCGTAATTATGTACGTGTGGCACGAATTTCGCCGTTTAGCTTGGGCTAGGGTGGGGGCCGCATTACTACGCGATCTCAGATCGTGCCAGGCAGTCTAGTTGCCAATTACTCCGAGCGCGCTTGAAGGTGTCAGGGTCTTGAAACGCCGAACTGGTGGATTGCCTTGAGAGGCTGCTTTGCGCTTCTGCTACGAGGGCCGCAGTGTGCTCCTCCATGTGGAGAGAGCGCTCTGTGTTTCCATTAACTGTGATGACCCCCCGAGGACCTGGCATCTGGAGCTTGAGGTATGCATAATGTGGTACCGCATTGAATTGCGCAAATGCGGTTCGCCCGAGCAGTGCATGATAGCCACTGCGGAATGGGACTATATCGAAGATTAATTCTTCGTTTCGGAAGTTATCCGGGGATCCGAGACCACTTCCAGTGTAATTGAGCTTGTGCAATGGGCCTCTACACCTGGAATGACGCCTTTAAAGGTCGTTTTTGTGGGTTTGATCCTTGAGGGGTCTATACCCATTTTGTGCACTGTGTCCTGGTAAAGCAGGTTCAGGCTGCTGCCGCCATCCATAAGGACTCGAGTGAGGTGAAATCCGTCGATGTTTGGGTCTAGGACCAGTGCTGCGAATCCGCCATGACAGATACTAGTGGGGTGGTCCCTGCGATCGAAGGTGATCAGACAGGAGGACCATGGGTTGAACTTTGGGGTGACTGGCTCCAACGCATATACGTCCCTGAGCGCACGCTTCCGCTCCCTCTTGGGGATGTGGGTTGCGTATATCATGTTCACCGTCCATACTTGTGGGGGAACCTCTTCTGTCCTCCGGTGTTCGGCTGCCTGGGCTCCTCTTCGTCATCGCTGTGTGACCCCTTATCTTTGTCTTCGGCAATTAACTTGCCAGCCTGCTTGAACACCCAACAATCCCTGTTGGTGTGGTTGGCTGGCTTGTCGGGGGTACCGTATATTTGACACGAGCAATCGAGTATACGGTCCAAACTGGACGGGCCCGGAGTGCTTCTTTTGAATGGATTTTTCCGTTGACCGGGTTTAGAGCCTTTGAATCAGGCATTGACTGCCATATCCTCGGTATTGTTGCTGTTAATGCGGTGCTTATGTTTGTTGCGACGTGACCTGCTATTGCCGTCCTTGGTATCCGAAGTAAAATGGTTCTTTGATATGTTATTACTGCGAGCCAGCCAGCTGTCTTCTCCGGCACAAAAGTGGGTCATGAGTGTTGTGAGGGCTGCCATAGATTTCGGCTTTTCATGACCAAGGTGCCGGGCTAGCCACTCGTCGCGGATGTTGTGTTTGAAAGCTGCTAGGGCCTCTGCATCCGGAAAGTTGATGATTTGATTTTTCTTTGTTAGGAACCGGGTCCAGAATTGCCTGGCCGATTCCTCTGGCTGCTAAATTATATGGCTTAGTCGTCAGCATCTGGTGGTCGCACATAAGTGCCCTGAAAGTTGTTGAGGAACGCGGCTTCCAGATCTTCCCAATAGCTAATGGACTCTGCTGGCAAGCTGTTAAGCCAATGTCGCGTTGGTCCTTTGAGCTTTAGTGGGAGGTATTTGATGGCGTGTAAGTCATCACCGCGAGCCATGTGGATGTGGAGGAGGAAATCCTCGATCCATACCGCAGGATCTGTTGTGCCGTCATATGATTCAATATTTACGGGTTTGAAACCCTCTGGGATTTGATGATCCATTACTTTGTCTGTGAAGCATAGGTGGTGTGCGGCGCCTCTGTACTGGGCTATGTCGCGACGCAGCTCGAATGAGTCGTGTCCGCTATGGTCAGCCTGGCCGGACTCGTCTTGCATAGTGGCGTGCCCTCGTGATCCGTAGATCGATCTTGCATGTTTTGCATTGTCCTCCAATACGTCTCGCGGGTCTGGCGTATTTCCCCATGCCTTTTTATTTGAATGATGTCGAGATGCGAGCTGAGCTTTTGGCTGGAATGCTTCTCTATCACGGCCACGAGGTGGCCGATCAGCCGCATCATAGGCTTCTTCCTCCAGTCGGGGTAGCAACCTGCATTTTGGGTAACTCTTGGAGGGGCGTTCGAGTTTATATTCCTCCGCCACGAGGACTTCAGTCCATCTGTCAGCTAGCAGATCTTGATCAGCTTGAAGCTGCTGCTGCTTTTTCTTAAGGCTATTTGTCGTTGCTATAAGCCAGCGCTTGAAGCACTTTTGTTCGATGGGATCCTCTGGCACGACGAATTCGACATCATCGAGGCTTGCCTCGTCTTCGGAGGGGGGGCATGTAATTATCATCCTCCGCCTCTCCATCTGCCGCTCTCTCTGGAGGGCTGGCCTTTCCATCCTCCTGTCCTAGATCGTGTTGGAGGGGATTGTTGCAATCTTCGGCACTATATGGAGTGTTATTATCTCCTGTGCCGGTATCACCACTTTTGCTATGGCGGGACTTAGAGTGGCGCCGCTGACGTCGGCACTTGGGTTGCTTCTTGGAGGGGTCATCCTCCGCTGTCACGTCGCCATTGCCTTCTTTGGGTGTGTCCACCATGTATATATCGTATGATGAGGTGGCTGTCCAGTGCCCTGTGGGCAGTGGTTCCTCTTCGTCTCCTGCATCGTCGTCCATACCGTCAATGTCTTCGGAGTCGAAGTCGAGCATGTCAGTTAAGTCATCGACAGTGGCTACTAAGTGGGTGGTGGGTGGGCCGCGAATTTCTTCGTCGTCCGCATCCCAATCCTACCAGACATAGTTCGGCCAGGATCCTCCTGACAAGGAGAGAGACCTTAATGAGTTCAGTATGTCGCCAAAGGGCGAGTGCTGAAAAATATCTGCGGAGGTAAACTCCATGATCGGTGCCCAATCGGATTCGCTAGGAACGGGCGCAGGCGGTTCGGAGTCCATGGTCGGAGAAGGATCCGGCAGTTTGACAACACGGCTCTCGTGCAGGGTAAGGTCGATGTTTGGCTCGATCGCCGCTGAGGGTAAGGCCTCCGTGGAGGGGTCTATCCACCCGTCCATGGATGGCGCAACTGGCTCCGAATTGAGGGTCGGAGCGGCTCCCAGTGCGATCTCCTGGATGCTGTCTGATGGTAGAGCTAAATCGTAGTCATCGTGACCGTGTGATGCACAAGGCAGAGGCTCGAATCTGTCGAATATCAAGTCTCCGTGGATATCAGCCGTGTAGTTTAAGCTTCCAAACCTGACCTGGTGGCCAGGGGCGTAACTTTCGATCTGCTCCAGATGGCCAAGCGAGTTGGCCCGTAGTGCGAAGCCGCCGAATACAAAAATCTGTCCGGGGAGAAAAGTCTCACCCTGGACTGCACCGCTAACGATGACCGAAGGAGCCATCAAGCCTAACGGCGATGACACAGAGGAACTCTCAATGAAAGCACCAATGTCGGTGTCAAAACCGGCGGATCTCGGGTAGGGGGTCCCGAACTATGCGTCTAAGGCGGATGGTAACAGGAGGCAGGGGACACGATGTTTTACCCAGGTTCGGGCCCTCTTGATGGAGGTAAAACCCTACGTCCTGCTTGATTAATATTGATGATATGGGTAGTACAAGAGTAGATCTACCACGAGATCAGAGAGGCTAAACCCTAGAAGCTAGCCTATGGTATGATTGTATGTTATTGTGTCCTACAGACTAAAACCCTCCGGTTTATATAGACACCGGAGGGGGCTAGGGTTACACAAGGTCGGTTACAAAGGAAGAGATATACATATCCGTATTGCCTAGCTTGCCTTCCACGCCAAGTAGAGTCCCATCCGGACATGAGACGAAGTCTTCAATCTTGTATCTTCATAGTCTGACAATCCGTCCAAAGGATAATAGTCCGGCTGTCCGGAGACCCCCTAATCCAGGACTCCCTCACTTATCCTCTCTCTTCCCAAGCTAGGGGATTCCTGCCTTGCGGTAGTACCGCAAGGGGGAGCGGTAGTACCGCGCCCGCGGAAGTACCGCCCTCAGCACTTGTGCCTCAGGTCTGCCCTAGCCATTGCTGCTGCAGCGGTAGTACCGCGGGCCTGCATGGTTGTACCGCGTGACCTTGCGGTAGTACCGCTTGGCAGCAAGCGGAAGTACCGCGTGGCCCCACGGTAGTACCACTTGCCTGGTGCGGTAGTACCGCTGGCCGCGGGCTGGTAGGTGGATAACGTTGGATCTTTGTCCCTCACTATATAAGGGATCCCCTTCTTCCCCGTTGACTTATCTCTTCCAATCCAAAGCTCCATTGTTGCTCTAAGCTCCATTTTCGCCCGATCTCACTCCCTAGCCAATCAAACTTGTTAATTTGCTCAGGAGTGGTTGAGAAGGCCTCGATCCACACTTCCACCAAGAGAAATTTGATTCCCCCCACTAATCCCTTGTGGATCTTGTTACTCTTGGGTGTTTGAGTATCCTAGACGGTTGAGGTCACCGCAGAGCCATAGTCCATTGTGGTGAAGCTTCGTGCTGTCATTGGGAGCCTCCAATTGAATTGTGGAGATTGCCCCAACCTTGTTTGTAAAGGTTCAGTCGCCGCCTCCAAGGGCACCAATAGTGGAATCACGGCATCTTGCATTGTGTGAGGGCATGAGGAGAATACGGTGGCCCTAGTGGCTTCTTGAGGAGCATTGTGCCTCCACACCGCTCCAACGGAGACGTACTTCCCCTCAAAGGGAAGGAACTTCGGTAACACATCCTCGTCTCCACCGTCTCCACTCTTGGTTATCTCGTGCCTTTACTTGTGCAAGCTTATTTGTGTCATATCTCTTGCTTGCTTGTGTTCCTATCCTTGTTGCATCATATAGGTTGCTCACCTAGTTGCATATCTAGACAACCTACTTTGACGCAAAGTTTAAATTGTTAAAGAAATGCTAAAAATTATTAGTTGCCTATTCATCCCCCCTCAAGTCAACCATATCGATCCTTTCAATTGGTATTAGAGCCTCGCCTCTTTATTAAGGACTTTACTGTCCGAAGAGTATGGTTGATACCGTAGACGGTGTGGAGGAACACTCCGGTGTGAATCCGACTTCGTCTACGGGCGATGGGGAAACCTCAGTCTCTCGTGAGGAGTTCAATGTGGCCTTGGAGACATTGAAAACCTCCATGACGACCGAGGTTGAAAGCATGTTTACTAAATTCCTTGAAGGGCTTAAACTATTCACCGCATCATTGAAAGTGGGTAATCCCACTTACAAGGTGACGGATGCTACCTCCGATAAGGGGGAAGCTAGTAGTGAAAAGGCTCCTTCTTCTAGTGGTAAGAATGGCACCGGTATCTTTGCTCATGTGGAACCACCACTTGTTTATGGTGGACCGGTTCCTTCCACTCATTTGAATCATGCCGGTCCTCCCCCTAAGATTGTGAAAAATGAGGATTTTGATTCTTGGGTTTAAATCATGTGAACACTAATCTTTGGAGAATCATTGAAGAAGGTTTCTATCCGCATGATCCAAGCAATTTCACTCCTCGAGAAGCTGCGGGTAATCAATTCAATGAGAATGCTCTCTTCATCATTCAAGATGCAATCCCACCCGAAGACCTACCTCATCTTCGGCCCTTTGCCTTGGCCAAAGACGCATGGCTTTGTGTTGTCTCTCTCTACCGGGGAAGCGCAAGCATTCAACGCTCCAACTATGAAGTGGTGCAAGATGAGGCTGATGAGTTTGCAATGAAAGAAGATGAAGAACCTCGTGAGCTTTATCGGAGAGTAACCAGACTCGCGGTCTCACTCCAAGATCACGGGAGCAAGGACACGGATGAAAATTGGATCAAGCGCAAATTCCTCAAGGCAATGATGCCCTACCACAAGGCCATGTCATCCGTCATTTGTCAAAGACCGTACTTCCACACTTTGACCTCAAGCGAAGTGTTGGATGAGTTTGTGGCCATGAACATTTTGGACAAGACCGCCGACAACGCGGTGCTTTGTTCTCAAAGGGCAAAGAAGCCCAACCTTTCATTGAAGGCCAAGCTCTCCGTTGAAGAAGAAGAAGAAGAAGAGGAAGAAGAGGAGAGCAACCCCGAAGATACAAAGTATGCATATCATGAGCACATGGCACTCGCTTCAAGGCAATTTTGGAGCAAGAAAAACTCGAGGCCAAACTTTAACAAAAACAACTCAAGTGGCATGAAGAGCAAGCAACGTGTAAGGACTTGCTACAATTGTGGCAATGTGAGTCATTTTGTTGCGGAGTGCCCATATAAGAAGAGGGAAGACAATGGTGGCAAGCTCATCCGAAAGGACATGGCCAAGTCGTTCCCCAACAAGAGCAACTTCACCAAGAAGACTCCTCCCAAGGCATTGGTGGTACAAGAAGATTACAATGAGGATGATGACGATGATGAAGATGGTGAGTTGGTTGCCATGGCCTCAGTTGCCATTGCGACGACTCCACGGGTGTCTCTCTTTGACTCACCCAATGAGAGCATCACTGCCAAGTGCCTCATGGCTAAAGCCACCAACAAGGTAACCCCCAACATCAAAACTACCATCATTAATCACCCTTCTTCGACGGATAGCATGGATGTACATGACGGAGCTAATGTGGAGGCAAATGAGTTTGAGGCCTTTATGGGCAAACTTAAGGGTAAATCCAAGAAGCACTTTGTTGCTCTCTTGTAACAACTTGGTGAAGCCAATGACATGATCGAGGCTCACGAAGATACCATAACTAAGATGGAAGGGCATAGTCGTGACTATGCCGATGAGATTTCGGATCTTTCCAATGCACTTGAGGAAGAGCGTGATCTTCGTTTGGCTCTTGAGGAGTCACACAATGTTGATCATGCTAAGTTAAAGAAATATTATGATCATGTTCTCATTGTTTCTCATGTGCTAATCTCCGAGAAGGCCGAACTTGAGGTTGATCTTGCTAGACTCAAAGAGGAGTTTGATCTACTTGACAAGGCTCACAAGGTCTTGAAGGGTGCTCATGCTAGCCTCAAAGAGTCTCATGATCAACTTCAAGTAAAGCTAACCAAGGAAAAAGCCACTTTTCCTCGTATCATGTTAATTGATAATGCAAATGCTACTAACCCGTGTTATGAGCATGTGCATCTTGTTGAGGAGAACGCTAAGCTAAAGGGGCAACTTGAGAGAGGTCTTGCGACTTGCATACAAGGCAAGAAGAACCTAAACGACCTCTTGATCAACCAAAAGGGAGTTGTGGCCAAGGAAGGGGTGGGTACGTGCCCGATTCCAAGAACAAGAAGAAGAATGACAAGACCAAACGACCTCCTCCTCTCATGCAAACCATTGTGAAGGAGGGAGAGAGTGCTTCCAAGGAGAAGAAGAACAATGCGAAGGGTGGCGCTGTCAAAAAGGGCAATGCCACTCCTCTCATCAAAGGCGGCGACTTTAATCCTTCTTATATGTTATGTTGTGCTAGTGATGTGCATGTCTATGCCAAATTCGTTGGTTCTCCTCATGAATACATTAAATGGTCTATTTGGGTTCCAAAGACCCTTGTTACCTAAAACCAAGCATTGATCTCTTGTAGGTGTTTGCTTCCGGTGGGGGATCATGGTTGCTCGATAGTGGAGCTACAAATGATATGGCCGGAAGCAAGGACTTGGTGGTGGACGTGCACAAGATTCCATCTATGCCCACCAATGTCGAGTGGGGTGACGCCTCATCTTCTAAGGTATTGGGACTTGGCAAGGTGGTCATCTCTCATGATCTCACGATCGAGAAGGTCATGCTTGTTGGGTCCCTTGCATACAATTTACTTTCCGTTCGTCAACTTGCAATCATGGGCTTTGCCACTTTCTTTGATATCGATACGGTGGCCCTCTTGTGGAGCAAGACTCTTAAAGTAGCCTTTGTTGGGCATGTCGAGAACGTTCTATATGTGATTAACTTTTCGGAGCGACCCACTAAGACCGCAACATGCCTAATGGCTAAAGTTGATGTGGGATGGCTTTGGCATCGCCGTCTAGCCCATTTCAATATGAGATCTTTGCAAAGTCTTCTCAAGGGGGACCATGTCCATGGACTAATGAATGTTAGTTTTGCTAAAGATCGTGCTTGCAGTGCTTGTATCGAAGGAAAGCTACATGAGAAGGCTCACCCTCCCACGACTATCATTTACTCAAAGAGGCCTTTGGAGCTCCTTCACTTGGATCTCTTTGGGCCTCCATCCTTCGATAGTCTTGGGCGTAGGAAGTATTGCTTGGTGATTGTGGATGACTACTCAAGATACACTTGGGTGTATTTCTTCAAGAGGAAGAGCGAGACCCAACAAACCGTCATTGACTTTGCAAATGAAGCACAACGTCAACACAATGCAAAGATCTTGACAATAAGAAGTGACAACGGCACCGAGTTCAAGAACTAACCTTGGATGAGTTTCTTAGTGATGAGGGGATCAAGCATCAATATTCCACACCTTACACCCCTCAACAAAACGGTGTTGCAGAGAGGAAGAACCGGATATTGATGGATGCGGCAAGGACCATGATGGCGGAGTTCAAGTCTCCATATAACTTTTGGGCCGAAGCCATCAACACCGCGTGTCATGCATCCAATCGTCTCTACCTCCGCAAGGGCTTGAACAAGACTCCATATGAGATAATCACCGGTAACAAGCCCAACCTCAAGTACTTTCGGGTGTTCGGGTGTAAGTGTTTCATTCTCAAGAAAGGTGTTCGGTTGTCTAAATTTGAGGCTAGAGCTTATGAGGGCATATTTGTTGGTTATGCTACAAACTCTCATGCTTACCGTGTGCTCAATAAATCCACGGGTCTTATTGAGGAGACGTGTAACGTGGAGTTTGATGAGAATAACGGCTACCAAGTGGAGCAAAGTGGCACTTGTGATGTAGGTGATGAAATTCCTCCTCAAGCCATAAGAAGAATGGGTGTTGGATTTATCCTACCCATTGAGGAACCCCTTGTGGCCGAAGGAGAAGGACAATGCTCCACTCAAGTGGAGCCATCACCAACCCAAGGCCCACACGCTTCCGAAGAACAACATGAAGGCCCTCATCCTCAAGAACATGACCAAGGGAAAGTTCATGCTCAAGACGGTGTTGACACATCAAGTGATTCCCAAGGTCAAGTTCTCTCCTCCGAGCAAGTTCAAGAATAAGAACAAGCTCAAGACGACGCTCAGGATGATCAAGTGACCACTCCTCGTCTCACCCCTGAGGAGGAATTGGAGCGTCGTGCCGCCAAGGTTGCTTCAAGCTCTCCACCAAGGATCATCTCATGACGAATGTGCTTGGAATCTTAAGAAAGGGGGTAAGCACTCGTAGACAATTAGCAAACTATTGTGAGCATCACGCGTTTGTCTCTTGTGTCGAACCCCACAAGGTCTATGAGGCGCTCGAAGATCCGGATTGGCTCAATGCCATGCATGAATAACTCAACAACTTCGAGTGCAACAAAGTGTGGAGATTGGTGCCAAGACCGACGGGGAACCACAATGTCATTGGAACCAAGTGGATATTTAAGAAGAAGCAAGATGCCCATGGGATTATCATTCGCAATAAGGCTCGTTTGGTAGCACAAGGCTACTCCCAAGTCTAGGGTATCGACTACGGTGAAACCTTTGCTCCCGTTGCTCGTCTTGAATCCATTCGCATGTTGATTGCATATGCTTCTCATCATAACTTTAAGTTACAACAAATGGATGTGAAGAGTGCTTTTCATAATGGTCCCATTAATGAATTGGTTTATGTCAAGCAACCCCCCGGGTTCGAGGATCCCTACTTTCCCGATCATGTGTATCAACTCGATAAGGCACTCTATGGCCTTAAACAAGCCCCACGTGCATGGTATGACCACCTTACCGAGTTGTTACAAGACCGTGGTTTTGAAGTTGGGCTAATCGACCCCACTCTTTTTACTAAGAAGGTAAAAGGGGAGTTGTTTGTGTGCCAATTATATGTTGATGATATTATCTTTGGTTCCCCTAACAAAGCTTTCAATGAGGAATTTGCCGCTCTCATGACCTCAA
This sequence comes from Triticum dicoccoides, assembly GCF_002162155.2. Taxonomy (NCBI): domain Eukaryota; kingdom Viridiplantae; phylum Streptophyta; class Magnoliopsida; order Poales; family Poaceae; genus Triticum; species Triticum dicoccoides. The sequence continues at coordinate 421,196,719 of NC_041380.1, forward strand.
AGTTCGAGATGTCTTCCATGGGAGAGTTGAAGTTCTTTCTAGGGTTCAAAGTGAAGCAAAGAAGAGAAGGAACATTCATCAACCAAGCCAAATACACTCAAGACATGCTCAAGAGATTCAAGCTAAGTGATGTCAAGCCGGCTTCCACTCCAATGCACACCAAGTGCCAACTTGACATAGATCCCAATGGTAAAGCGGTGGATCAAAAGGTATATTGTTCCATGATAGGCTCCTTGCTCTACCTTTGTGCATCTAGACCGGATATCATGTTGAGTGTGGGAATTTGTGCACGGTTTCAAGCCGCACCTAAGGAAAGTCACTATCTAGCGGTCAAACAAATCTTTCGATATTTGGCTCATACCCCAAACTTTGGCTTATGGTACCCAAGAGGAGCAAACTTCAAGCTTGTAGGGTATTCGTATTCCGATTGGGCAGGAGACAAAGTGGATAGGAAGTCCACTTCCGGAGGGTGCCAATTCCTTGGTTGCTCTTTGGTAAGTTGGTCTTCCAAAAAGCAAAGTTGTGTGTCTCTCTCATCCACCGAAGCGGAGTATGTGGCGGCCAGTAATTGTTGTGCACAACTCTTATGGATGAGGCAAACTTTAAAGGATTACGGTGTCATTTGTGACAAAGTGCCTCTTTGGTGTGACAATGAAAGTGCCATCAAGATCTCTCTCAACCCGGTGCAACACTTCAAGACGAAGCATATTGAGATCTGGTATCACTTCATCCGGGATCACATTAGGCGAGGAGATATCGAGCTCAACTATGTCAACACTCATGATAACCTTGTAGATATTTTCACGATGCCCTTGGATGAAGCAAGATTTCGCGAGTTAAGGCATGAGCTAAATATCATTGATTCGAGCAATGTTCTTGAACCCTTGCACATCCCACCATACTCAACTTGTTGTCTTGTTTAGATGTAGGCATGGACATAGGGGGAGTGTTGTTCTCTCAATGAACTCTCCCTCCCCCATTATGCATAAATTGATCAAGTCTTTCACATTAGCCATGTTTGATGGTACTTGTGGTTCAAAGACGAGTTTTGGTCATGGGCCCAAGGATAATTCTTCGCGGTGCCATACCAATTGACTCAAACATAGGTGGCTACGGCCACCGCCCTCTCTTTGGAGAGGTGGTGTCTCGTGGTTGTTTCATTTTGTCATTTGTCTTTCTGCCTTTGTGTGTTGCGTGGTCTTGTGGTGTCGTGTTGCCTCGGAGTGTTCGTGCAAAGACCTTTTTTCGTGTGCTTGAAACGTGCATATTCTTGAGCCCACGGTACTACCGCGGCTTGCCGCGGTACTACCGCTTTGAGAGGCACGGTACTACCGCGCTAGAGCGCGGTACTACCGCTCAGGTGTGGTACTTCTGCCGTGCGGTACTACCGCGATGAGGCACGGTACTACCACGCCATCGAGTGAGCGTGGGGGTTATGACTTGGGCAGGGGAGTTCCAACTCCCCATACCCATTCACTCGTCTCTCTCCCCACGTCTCTCTCTCTCTCTCTCTTGCTCAAGAACGGCGCCGGAGGTCCTCGCCGGATCTCCATCTCCGGCCACTCTCCTCAGATTCCGACCGGTGGGATCGTTCCCCACCACTTCCTCTTGCCATGGACCAAGGTTTTTACCCAAATCCCTCTTTTTCTTGGTTGTTCTCTCGCTTCTAGGTTTTTGGGGAGATGCTTGTTGTTCTTGAGATTTTAGGCCAAATCTGTGCAAGAGTAGGATGTAGGAGAGTCGTGTTGCGTAGGAATCATACTTGATATGTTGTCTTGTGGTAGATTTGTCCAACCGTAGTACCGCCACAGTTTCGCGGGCTTTTCTCAGATTTGAACTTGTTCGGATCTGACGCGGTGCGGTACTACCGTGTCTCATGTGCGGTACTACCGCCCATCAGGTGCGGTACTACCGCGCTAGCTCGTGCGGTACTACCGCCCATCAGACGCGGTACTACCGCGCTAGCTGTGGCACTAAGATCCTACTACCGCTCCTAGACCCGGTACTACCGTGACCTTACACGGTACTACCGCGACTAAGAGCGGTACTACAATCTTAGTACCGCGACACTTGGCAGTACTACCGTAGGGGTCAAATCTCTCTCATGGAAATTATCTTGTGTGCTCTCTGCATGTTTCTTTTGCTTTGTTGTGGTCTTTGCATTGATCCTTCTTGCTTGTCGTGTGTGTTTTGCACTTTGTGTCTCAGGTGGTGGCTCTCGCCGTTCCAATCCCAGTCGTGACACTGGCTCCAAGCTTCTATGCAATCCCCAAGATGAAGCACCAGAGGGCTCCAATGCCCCCAAGCGCAATCTCAAGACCACTGCCAGCAAGCAAAAGGAACCTGCTAAGGGGATGGACGAGATGTCAGTCAATGAGTATGTCGAACGCCGGAAGATCAATCCCTATGTGAATCCTCGGGCGGTCCTCAGAGGCACCAAGTTGTTTTGGACCAAGAAACAGGCTCTCATCTATCTGGATGTGATCAAGAACAAGCAGAATACCTTCGTGGATGTCAATTGGATAGACATGAATCACATGTGGAAGGACAAGTTTTGTGACTATTTTGGAGAGGCTCTGGACTTGGTGGAGCAGTTTGCTATTGAGCCTGTGATCTCCTTTCACCTTGACTATGACCCTGAGCTTATATGTCAGTTCTTTGCCTCAGTTTACTTTCATCCCGGGGATGAGCGGAGGATGAGCTGGATGACCAACGGCCGTCAGCTGTCTGCTACATGGAAGGAGTTCATGGATCTGCTTCACATTCGTAATGACGGGCTTCACACACCTGTTGGTGTTCACCCCCACGCCAACTCTAAGTCTGCCAACAAGAACCTGCTTCAGCCATTCCTTGTTCAGAAGGTGCTCCCCAATGGAAAGTCGACTTGGGTGCTGAACTCCTTTCTGGATATCATGCATCGCATCTTCCGCAACACTCTGTTTCCATGCATTGGCGACAAGGACAAGGTTCATTCTTATCTAGTGGACATGTTGCTCCTGTGTGCAGAGGCACGTTCATCTCAGACTCGGCCACTTGATGTCACACACATCATGTGGTGTGAGCTTCGGTTTGCGGTGTTCACTCGCAAGGTACCTATCTATGGACCGTACCTGTTTCTGTTGCTCTCCACAGCTTGGGAGAAGATGTACCCTGGTGATGAGTTCCTTGCTCCAGACTGGATTCGGCATGAGTCCATCAGTCTCCGCGTCAAGCCCAACTGGGCCAACACTACTACCCGTGCTGAGGCTTCTACTGCTAGGAGGGTTGTTGGTGAGGAGGAGGCTGGTGCAGAGAATGTTGCTGAGGACCGTGCTGCTAGGTCTACCACTCCTTCCTCTGAGCCGTCGTGGGCCAAGAAGTTAAAGGACAAGATGAAGACTTTGTTCTGCATGCAGGCAAAGGGATAGTACAGGACTCACGTGGCAGACAAGGAGAGTCGCCGCCATGACAAGAAGGTTATGAGGCTCTTTGGAGAGGATGTGTCTGGCGGTTCTGAGGACGTCATCACGCCAGAGGCTGCCTGGATGGCGAAGCAGGGGTACAAGTGGACCATTTCAGAGGAGGACATCAAGGAGTCCGTCCCCGCCGCTGAGTCTGACGAGGAGCACGAGGAGCAGTGGGATGACTTCTCTGACTGAGCCACCCTGTGTGTGTAGGTGTCCTCTCTACCTTTTTGGCGTCTCGATGCCAAAGGGGGAGGGAGTGTAGGGATTTGCGTTGTGTCATGCTTGGTGTGTTTGCTTTATCGTTTGAACCTCGTTTGCCTCGTTTTCCTTTGTTTGGTTTGTGCCTTCGAGACTTATCCTACATATGGTGTAAGACATATGCACTCTATCTATCTTAGTTAACTTATGTTTGTGCTATCTTGTCTAGTGTTAGCGTTCCTATTACTAGATATGCCTTGTCTCTATAATATAGGGGGAGCTTTGATCCTAGTATGTGTGACGTGCAGTCCAAAGCACCCATCTAGTTGGCACACATCTAGGGGGAGCCCGTCTATATTCTAGAGAGGAGGGGTTTGCGGTTGCTTAATATTATTTCCCTTGTGCAAATTCCGTATTGTCATCATTCCACCAAAAAGGGGGAGATTGTAAGGGAATATTTATCCCTAAGGTGTTTTGGTGATTGATGACAACGCGTTTGCGGACTAATCGTGTGCCTTGAGTATCCCAGACATTTCATCGCTAGGCACAAGACGGTTGGGTGCCCCTCGAAGACTGTTGAAGACGGCATCTTTTCTACGTTTCTTTTTGGTGGATTTGAGTCGTAGGAAAGCCGTACTATTAAGAGGGGGTCCGCGTCGGAATGGTTTGGGTGGAATCATCACGTACACGTTTCTTCCTTGTCCCCTCCTTTCCCTTGCACCTTGGAGCTTCCTCCGTTGTTTATCTCGTCACCTTGTTTCTGGCTGCTGTGTTTGCCTGCGGTAGTACTGCTCCCAGGTGAGCGGTAGTACCGTGCTGCGGCTCGGTAGTTGGTAGAACCTTGATGAATATGGAAATGCTCAAGTTCCTGAGAGCACGCGCAAGCAAAATCATCCCTTGCGTTGTCTTCAACAAGGTAGTTCACATCACTCATTCTAGTCCGAGTATGTCATTGTTTTGAACTCCTTTAAACAATCCATTATGAATTGCCTTAGGCTGGTATGAAGATTTTCAATGATCTATGGATCAAAAGTAATTCTTTTTGCCACTTAAGGGAATAATTCTACGAGTCACCTCCCCTAAGGTGCCCCATTATTGAATCATGGTGATTATTTCATTGATATCTTGAGATCTTGCCCCACCCTCTTCTGCGTGGGATTTTTGCCTACCAGTAGAACCTTGTCATCTACCTCTTTCCATCACTCCTGATGTGTGCTTCGCGTCTTAGCTCGTGAGATGTATCTATGTCTCATTCCGTGAGTTAATCCTGAGTTGCTCGACCTTCGAGAAGATTGATCCTTCTAGAGTTTCTTTTCCCTCTAGTTGTCATGTTGGTGGGAGTTCCTCGAGCAAGACTTCGAGACCATGATGGTGATCGAATCAACGTTCTTATGGAGTGCACCCTAGATCGTGAAGATTGTGTTAGTTTGCGTTCCCCCTTCATCTTACCTCACGTCTTGAATCTCGGGACGAGATTCTTATTTAGTGGGGGTGAGTTGTCACATCCCTAGCTTCTGGTACTGCTTAGTGCTAGCATCTGGTGTTGCATCATGTTTAAATTCCTCAGAAACTTGAAATGGGGATGTCAGAACCCCTAGCACCTCCCTTAAACCAACTAGGGTTTCTAAAATCATTTTCAATGAACCCAAAATGTCCTTCTAAAATGTTCATCATCTTTCTCGTGGTCTAGAACCTCCGAAAAAAATGGTGCACAAATTTCTAGGTCATCCAAAGGTCATTGGATTAAATCATATGTTATTTGAATTTGGGCAATTAAATGTTAGTAAATATTTTAAATGCCCAAGTAATCCTAAACTGAAATGTTCCATGTTGGATATATTCTATACAGTGGGAATGTGCAGTTTGGTGATTTTTGAAAGGGTCTAGGTATTTCTAGAAAAGCCACAAAGATTACAGAAAAATAGAAAACTGAAACAGAAAGAGAGAGAGAAGGAACCTCACCTGGGCTTACCTGGCGGCCCAAGTGGCCGGCCCAGCCCACCACCGCAGCCCTCTGTCGCCTTCCTCCTCGCGCCAGTAGGTAGGGGCGCGTGCCCGGTGCGCGCAGCCACACGCCGGCCACCTCCTCCCTGCCTGGCTGCCTCCTCCTTCCCCTGGACGTCTCTCGCAGGGCCACACACCCCCAGGAACCCTCTCACTCTCTCCCGACCTCTTCCGCCTCCTCTGCTCTCTCTCCCTCTCGCGCCGGAGCGTAGCCGCAGCCGTGTCGCCGTAACACCGCAGCCTCCGTGCTCCCCTCGCCTTCCCGACGTGTCCACGAGCATCGCCACACCTCCCTCATCCTCTCCTTCCAGCCACGCCCCGCCGGAGGCCCTGCATCGACGCCATCTTCATCATCTTCGTCGCCGGCCACCGAAGATCCCTCTCGCCGCCCCGCCTGCTCCGGTGCTTCCCCGAGCACGCTGAGGCCACCTCTACACTCTCCATGAGCTCCTGATTCTCCCCCTGTGCTCGCCCCTCCGTTCCCGTCCGCTAGCTCCGTCTTCCACGACAGCCGAAGCTCGTCACCGCCACCGCACGTCGCCATAGTGGCCAGAGCCACCGCAGCTCATGCTCGAGCACACGACCATGCTCAGCACGATCCCATGAGCCTGTAGACACCCGCAGCGCCTCCTCCCTTGCTCTGTAGCGCCACCCCGAGGATGCCCGAGCTACTGCCGCCGCTGAACCTCGTCACCGGCCACTTTCCCGGCCACCCCAGCACCTACTGCTGCCACCACTCGATGCGCGCCACTGCGTGCATTCGAACGCAATAGACCGCGACCAAAATGATGCCCTGTGGCCCATCTCCGAGCCCCTCCGCCACGTCTGTTGTCGACGGCATCGAGCCGCCGGCGAGTTGACCTCGTTTGACCTGGGGTTTGACTCCCCTGGGTCAACGAAAGGTGGGCCCAGGCCCCTGCTTAATTAGTGTAGGTTTAATTAGCGTTAAATTAACCTAGTTAATTAGATGAGCCACTGGCATGTGGGCCCAGGCCCTAATTAACCTAGGTTAGTGCTAACCTAACACTAACTAACTCTGTTAGTTAGTTGTTTCACTAACATGTGGGTCCCAGCCGTCAGGTTTGACCTGGGCTGGAGCATTTGACCTGCTGACGTCACCCCGATGTCATGCTGATGCAATAACTCTTTTTCTGGATTTATTCTTTCACAGGAAATTCCAGAAAATGTTTTAAACTTCTAAAAATCATATAAAATCAACCGTAGCTCAGAATGAAATAAATTATATATGAAAAATGATCAGAAAAATCCAATCTATCCATCTGTACCATTTTCATGCATGTTAGAACAACTTATGGCTGCTGTTTAGGCCAAATCATATAAATGGCATTTAAACCCTCACATATGGAGTTTGAATTTCAACCTAGGGTTCAAACCAACTCCATTTAGCATGTTGCTAGTTGCATTAGCTCAAAACACAGCATATTGACATGTCATGATCATGCATCATATTGTGCGTTGCATTGATTATGCTCTCCTTCTCTGTTGCCGGTATTTGTCCCCTCTCGATAGACGTATTCCGATGATGAGTTCGAGGACACCGATGAAGAGCTATACTATCTTTAGAAGTGCCAGGCAAGCAAAACCCCCTTGTTCATTCCGATACAATCCCACTCTCTCGCTCATGCTCTCTTTTACTCCATTAGGACAATAACGATTCATCTGTTACTTGATGTGGTAGTTGAACCCCTTTTCCTCTGCATGACCTGTCATTGCCACAATAAATAGATGAAACCCACTAGCATGAGTAGGAATTGTTTGAGCCCTGATGTGCCCACTCATTCATGCTTGTTTGTCATGCCTGCTACTGCTTAGAGTTGAGTCAGGTCTGATTCATCGGGGATGAATTGGAATGGTGATGAACATGTCCTACTATGTGTGAGCTAAGTGTGTGAACACAATTTGGTAAAGGTAGTGGTGAGAGGCCATGTAGGAGTACATGGTGGGTTGTCTCATTGAAACTGTTCTCAGGAACTGAGTTCTGTGTTTGTGATCCATGAACAGCTACTACCACTCATTGGGATCCTTAATTGACCCTCTCGACTTATTAACTGCCCTAGTCCTCTGTCCAGGAGTTGCAACTAGTTTCTGGTGTTTATAAGATATGTGTTGGCGCCATGCGTAGCGCTGGCCCTAGGGGTGGGCTATGATGCGGTAGATACACCATGGCACGGTGTACCGGGTGCCCGTTTGGTGTCTCGGGAACCCTGCACACATCGTTTGGGGCTGTGAGCGAAACTCCGGCCGGATCTCCTCGCGGATGGAACCTGAATAGGCGATAAACCTGGACTAGAGACTTGTGTGGTTAGTCAGGTCGTGGCCGACTCCCTCGCCAGGCTTCCGCTTGAAGGTTGCCGAGATACACAACGTGTACATGGTGGTAAGTGGCGAGAGCGTGTGTGAAGAAGTACACCCCTGCAGGGTTATAAATGATCTATTCGCTGGGCTGCCTATAACAGTTCATAGACAAGTGAAAGTGGATACTCTAAAATGCGCAAGATAAGCGTGAGTGCTATGGATGGCGTTCTCGTAGGGAGACGAGAGTGGATCCATAGTGGTGTATTGATATGGTGAATATGTGGACTCGTCTGCGCCACCTCAGAAGAGTTACTTGCAGTCGTAGTTTAAGATAGCCACCGAGTCAAAGCTAGCTTGCTGCAGTTAAACTCCACCACCCCCTTTGTTGATACCGATGCATATGTAGTTAGTTCTGATGTAAGTCTTGTTGGGTAGATTTGTACTCACGTTTGCCTATTTTTATGTTTTGCAGAGAGACGTCAGTCTCGCTAGTAGTTCCGTGTGGACTTCGACGTTTAGCTTGATACCTCAGCTACGATCTTGTGCCCTCGGCAGGATCTGGTAGATAGTCAGGCTTCTCAGCCTTTTTCATTTGTAGATGTCTGTACTTGGACATGTTAAGCTTCTGCATGTGCTTTGACTTGTCTGTTCTGAATGTTGGGTCATGAGACCCATGTTTGTAATATCTCGCTCCTCGGAGCCTATTGAATAAATACTTGAGTCGTAGAGTTATGTTGTGATGCCATGTTGTATTCGCACATATCGAGCATATTATGTGTATGATTGGAATGCTTGGTATGTGTGGGATCCAACAACCTAGTTGTTTATCCTTGGTAGCCTCTCTTATGGGGAAATGTAGTCTTGTGCTTCCATGAGCCATAGTAGTCCGCTACAGCCCGGTTCACCGGAGTCCTGCTAGCCCAGCACTACTGCTCCGGAACACTTGACTGGCCGGCATGTGATTTACTTCGTTCATGTGTCTGTCCCTTTGGGGAAATGTCACGCTGTGACATCCGGAGTCCTGCCTAGCCTACTACAGCCCGGGTTCCCGGAGTCCTGTTAGCCTAGTGCTACATCCCGGATTTGCACGCTGCTGACCGACATGCTCGATGTTGATTCATGTATGCCTGTCTCCATAAGTTAGTGCCACTTTGGGTTCACGACTAGTCATGTCGGCCCGGGTTCTCTGTCATATGGATGCTAGAGACACTATCATATACGTGAGCCAAAAGGCGCAAACGGTCCTGGGCCATGGTAAGGCGACACCCATGGGAATACCGTGCGTGAGGCCGCAAAGGGATATGATGTGTTACTGGCTAGATCGATTTGACTTGGAATCGGGGTCCTGACAAAGAGGTGGGAAACCGATGAGAGGAGTGGCGAGAAACAGTAGCCTATTTTGAATGAAAACCTAGTAGACAAGGAAGCGTGAGCTACACTACGTATACGCACAATGTTTACCCATGTACTGCATGTGCTGTCGAAAGGGCTCAGGGGTGCCGCACGATCTAGGAGCATCCAACGGTGCACACGTATGATCCGTGGGGTTTGGGTTTTGGCAAGTCAGAATGCATGACTCAGATCGCACGCGCAGCGGTGGAGATATCATACGGAAACCAACATTCAGTGGAAACCGGTGAAAACCATGAGAAAAAGATGTTTTGAAGTTTCAAAAAAAATTAAAAAAATGTGGGATGTTAAGAGCATGATGTTTTATTGCCACACAAAATTTCAAGTTGAAACACATTACGAGATGTGAGCTATGGAAAAGACAAAATCATCGTTGAATAGTGCCGAATAGTAATGTCACTATTCAGGGCTGAATTTATCTTTTTCATAGCTCACATCTCGTGATGTTTTTCAACTAGAAAATTTTGTGTCGCAATAAAAGATCACCTTCTTAACATCCCAGATTTTTTCAGATTTTTATGAATCTTTAAAATATGGTTTCCACGAAGTTTTCATTGAATATCGGCATTCATGAGTGAACCTTGTGCTATTTGAAAACATTTCATGAGAAGAATCTCGGTTTTTTAAATCCTCGTAAATCCAAAACTAAGCCGAAAATCGTGAAACCTGCCATGGTGTCACGACATGGCACTTATATGTCGAGGAATTTTGTTCGTCCATTGCGGCGCAAGTTTTATTACAAGCCTCTTACAAACCAGAGCTTCTCTCAAAGAAGCCTCGTGGTTTCGATACGGAAACGTGTCCCCATTGTGGGCGAAACGTAATCACTGCCTGTTTTCGCCTTTTATTTTCTTCTATGGGCAACATGGAACGACAGGATATCTGTGCTGAAATTTAAACTTATTCAGGGTTGGTCTGACCTTTTTATACACTAATTGAGTTTCCTAGGCATTTAATGTCCATAATTCAAATCTGAACTACAAATACATGATCCAGTTCACCAAAATGGCTAGAAAAATTATACATGTGTCCTTGGGTGCATGTTTAGGTCCCATGCCAGGAATGAGAACGAATTACAACCGTACCGGTGTCATGGCTCATCCTCAAACATTTTGAATCTCGGTTTGAAGTCCCCATAAATCCTAAACTCACCAGAAAGTCATCAAAGGTGGCATGGTGTCACGTCATGGAACATATATGTCACGGTAAAAGCATCACTAGTAGAAAACAGGGCTTTGGTCAAAGCGCAATATACACATTAGTCCCGGTTGCATTACGAACCGGGATTAATGTGAGCATTAGTCTCGGTTCGAGTGGCTAAAGGCATTAGTCCCGGTTCAAATGGGCCCTTTAGTCCTGGTTTGAGACACGAACCGGGACAAAAGGGCATCGCACCCTTTAGTCCTGGTTCATGTCTCAAACCGGGACTAAAGATTAGACCTTTGGTCCCGGTTTGAGATATGAACCGGGACTAAAGGGTGTGATGCCCTTTAGTCCCGGCTCGTGTCTCAAACCGGGACTAAAGGGCCCATTTCTCAAACTCTACGCCCCCCCTCCCGTGTATCGCCATTTCAGTTTTGGAAAAACAAAAGAAAATGATAAAAACTTCAAAAAATAAAATCCTTCAAGATGTAGTTATATTACTACATCTACTAGTTAGGAAAATTAAAAAGCTTAAATTTGGACATGTTTTGCAAAAAAGTGTCATGAAAAAGTAAAACGGCTATAACTTTTGCATACGATGTCGGAAAAAACGTATAATATATCAAAATGTTCAGCACGAAAATCCACATCCGATTTTGCAAATTTTTAGAATCCTCAAATTCCAAAAGGAAAAAAAGATATGCTCAAATTTCAGTTGTTTTTGAATTTTGGTTAAATCTGGTCAAACTATGGTCAAACTACTTATTCAAGAAGTATTAGTGTTACTACATAATTATTCAAGAATATTAGTGTTACTAAATAATTATTTTAAATTTTTTGAATTTTGGTCAAATCTGGTCAAACTGGGGTCAAACTATGGTCAAACTACTTACCCAAGAAATATTAGTGTTACCAAATAATTATTGTTTTTTAAAATAATAGTTTCAAACTCAAACAGTGAAACGTGTGACTTCATGCTCATGTTAAACTCCTGAGGGTTAATAGGATTGGCATCTTACTATTGTTAGGAAAACAACAAGTGCAGACTTGGAAACGAGGGGGAATAGAACCCGGAAGTTAAGCGTGCTCAGGCTGGAGTAATGAGAGGATGGGTGACTAACGGGGAAGTTAGATGTTTTGGAATGATGAGGCATGATTAGAGATTAGAGGTTAGAGGTTTAATTGAGCAGCGATTAGGGGTGATTAGAGATTAAATTGTAAAATAATTCAAATTTTTGAAAATCGAAAAAAAATCAAAAAAATTCAGAAAAAATCCGTATAATTTCATTTAGTCCCGGTTGGTGTTACCAACCGGGACTAAAGGTGGAGCTCCTGACAGCAGCCACGTGGAGGGCCTTTAGTCCCGGTTCGTGTAAGAACCAGGACTAAAGGCCCTCTAGAACTGGGACAAATGGCCCTTTTTCTACTAGTGCATTGTCCAATTTGGGCCAAGCTTTATTACAAACCTCTTACAAAAACTCGAGATTCTCTCAAAGAAGCCCCATGGTTTCGATAGGGAAACATGTTCCCCTTGTGGGAGAAACGTAATCACCGCCTCTTTTCGCCTTGTATTTTCTTCCATGGGAAAAATGGAACAACATGATATCCGTGCTAAAATTTAAACTTATTTAGGGTTCGTTTGGCCTTTTTATACACTAATTGTTTCCTAGGCATTTAAGGTTCATAATTCAAATCTGAACTATAAATACATGCTCTAGTTCACCAAAATGGCTAGAAAAATTATACATGTGTCCTTGGGTGCATATTTAAGTCTCATGCCAAGAATGGGAATGAATTACAACTGTACCGGTGTCTTGGCTTGTCCTCAAACATTTTGAATCTCGGTTTTTAAGTCCCCAGAAATCCTAAACTCACCAGAAAGTCATCGAAGGTGGCATGGTATCACGTCATAGCACATATATGTCGTGATAAAAACATTGCCAATTTGGGCCAAGCTTTATTACAAACCTCTTACAAACCGAGCCTGTCGCAAGAACCCTCGTGGTTTCAATAGGGAAACATGTCCCCTTGTGGGCCAAACGATAATCACTCCCTCGTCTATCCTCGTATTTTCTTCTACACGCGACATGAAACAACTGGAGATTCACGCTGAACTTTGAAATTATTCAGGGTTCATTAGACATTTTTTATTCATTAATTGAGTTTTCTAGGCATTTAATGTCCATAATTCAAATCTGAACTGCAAATACATGCTCCAGTGCACCAAAATGGCTAGAAAAAATGTACATGTTTCCTTGGGGTGCATGTTTAGGTCCCATGGAAAGAATGGGAACGAATTCAACTGTCTCGCCGTCCTAGCTTGGCCACAAACATTGCGAATCTCGGTTTTTAAATCATTGTAAATCCAAAACTCATCAGGAAATCATGAAGCTTGGCATGGTGTCACCACATGGTACATATAATTGTCTAATTTGGGCGAAGCTATATTACAAGCCTTTTACAAACCTGAGCCTATCGCAACCCTCGTGGTTCCGGTAGGGAAACATGCCCCTCTTGTGGGCGAAACGATAATCGCTGCCTCTTCTCGCCTTGAACTTTGTTTTATATAGGCAACATAGAATAACAGGAGTGTCGGGCTGAAATTTGAAACTGTTCAGGGTTCGTTTAGCCATTGTGTGTGTGTGTGTGTGTATATATATATATATATATATATATATATATATATATATATATATATATTACTAATTACTAAGTTTTCTATGCATTTAATGTAGTCCATAATTCAATTTTGAACTACAACCACATGCTCCAGTGAAGCAAAATGGATAGGAAATCGTACATGTATCATTGGGTGCATGTTTAGGTCTCGTTTAAGGAATGGGAATGAATTACAAACTTGTTGTCGTCCTAAAACATTGAGAATTTCGGTTTTAAATCCTAGTAAATCAAAAAGTCACCCAAAAAACATGAAACCTGGCATGGTTTCATGACATGGCACATATATGCCGTGGTAAAGAAATCGTCCAGTTTGAGAAGAGGCGCACACATTAGTAGCCAACGAAGTCCTTTTTGAAACAAAGAACTGACACGTTAATATCGCAAACGGTTGTATTATCTTAACCATGTCAAAATTTGACCATACTCGGTGGTGTGCGTGCAGCTGTTTGATTAGACGGGATGAGCGCGAGAAGTCCGCCGTGCACGCTCGACGGGACGCGTGCGAGCAGTCCGCCGCACAGGCTCGACGGGACGCGTGCATCCTGTCCACCTCGTAGGCTCGACGAGACACGTGCGAGAAGGAAGGCTGCCCATGCTCACCGGGAAGCGAGCTCTTTGACCTCCATGCACCAGCCGTCGCCCGCCTCGCTCACAACTTCTCCATTAGTGGGTTGATTAAAGTACCTGGACGAAGGGTGTTTTCTTGTGATCCCATGGCGGCATTTTCTTTGTTCGTGTTTTCGACTCATATTCCGCCCTAATTTAAATTTCCACATAGGGCAATGGATAATACGACCACAAATAAAATGGCAATGGATAATACGACGACAAATTTACAATGGCGCAGATAATAATTGTCTTACATATTCCGGATAATTTAAAATGCCACATGCGGCAAAGCCCGGAAGACACGGGGGCAAGAGAAGAAGGAAATTACACACAACGATCTGGGTCGCTACTGTCTCTACTCGTCGATGGATTGCCAGGCGGTGAAATCCTCCAGCTCCTTCTTCAATTCCTCATGACTTTGCTTGAAAGGAGCCACGGATTCCTCCACCTCCTGCTCGCGCTCAATCCGGAGCTTCCTCAAGCCACCCATCAGTTCCTCGACGACCGCTTTCAACCTCATCTCTGAGGCACTGCTCTGCTCATGCGGCATCTTCCAGCCGGCGGCCTCCTCCTCCTTCTCGGCGACCAACTTGAGGAGCTTCGCATTGTCACCCATGAGTTGCTTGACGAGGCCGGTTTCCTTGTCAACCAAGGCATCGCTGATCTTGAGCAGCTTCATCAAGCCGTCAACCAGCTCCTGCTGCGTAGTGACGCCAGTAAGAATGTCGTCGTCCCTGGCGAAGGACTTCAGGAACGCCGGCTCGTCACGATGGCCGACGCCGCAAATGCACTTGTGAAAGCCCTCGCGTGCCTGTGAGAGCTCGTTCGAGGGCTCCGCGGCGTGCCGGGACATCTCCGTTGCGGCTGCGGCATCGCGGCGGGACCTCTCTAGTGCTTCCGCGGCCTTGGTCTTTGCTACATGGTTATATGTCCACCCTAAACTCCTCCTACCGGTCATGGCAGAACGACTTGACAGAAAAAACCAGTTTTGTGGGTGATGAGGAGAGGAACTGTGAAGTAATTTTTGAGTGGGTAGTTTTTATAGCTCGGCCGTAGGATTTGCAATTACTTGTTGCATTGTAATCAGCAATGTGACGAGAAACAAGGTCAAACTTTATTGATGGCAGAAGGTTGACCACGTAGTTACTCGCCGTTGAGGCGGCCGTGATGAAATCCACTCTGGTGTCCCTGTGCGTGCTCTGGTCGCCGTTGAGGCAAAGTTACAATGGCAACGGTTAATAATTCTTAATAATTGTTTACATATTCAGGATAATTTAAAATGCCAAATGCGGCAAGGCCCAGAACACTCATGACCTACATATGCATACAATTATAATAAAATATAAGCTAAAAGACTGAGCTGGCGGCCTTCCGACGATGGTCTTCTCAGACTCCATGATCAGCATAGCACCCTTGCGGTCGTTCACTCCGAGTGTCCCGAACCGCCTCCACCTACGGAGCTGCTGGCGCGGGGAGGCTATTGGGGCTGCTGGGCCTCTTCCAGAAGAGCTTGACGGCGTGCAATCACGTGCATGACAACTCCGCGAAATTGCTCCATTTCCATGTCTCTGGCCTGGTAGAAAATTCCATCAATCACCTGCATCCTCAAGATATCACGTTGGCGATGTTCTACTTTGTCGGGGATGTCAACTCCACCAAGGATGCACTCAAGCCTGGCCACCACATCATCATGATCGAGGTCAACACGGCTGCCGGGGGCAATGATGAAGCCGCAGGCTACCTTTGTCTTGACTGAATTGCTAAGGTCCTCTTCCCATTCCTTGCGGGGCATTAGGCTCTTGATGAGCACTAGTCAAGTAGAGGCATACTAGTGACACTCTGTTTGTCTATGTATTTACACATGTATCATGTTTCCGGTTAATATAATTCTAGCATCAATAAT
This sequence comes from Triticum dicoccoides, assembly GCF_002162155.2. Taxonomy (NCBI): domain Eukaryota; kingdom Viridiplantae; phylum Streptophyta; class Magnoliopsida; order Poales; family Poaceae; genus Triticum; species Triticum dicoccoides. The sequence continues at coordinate 421,212,427 of NC_041380.1, forward strand.
AAACATTTATCATGATATAAGGAAATAAATAATAACTTTATTATTGCCTCTAGGGCATATTTCCTTCATTTCCTTCTCTCCCTCTTCCTCTTTCCTTCCCCTCCTAGTTGGACTAGGAAAGGGGGGAACCTACTCCTAGTAGGAGTAGGATTCCCCCCTTGGGGCACGCCCCTTGAGGCCGGCCGCCCCCCTCCTCCCCTCCTTTATATATGGGGGAGGGGGCACCCCACAGACACACAAGTTGATTTCTTAGCCATGTGCAGTGCCCCCCTCCACGGATTTCCACCTTGGTCATATTGTCGTAGTGCTTAGGCGAAGCCCTGCGTCGGTGACTTCATCATCACCATCAACACGTCATCGTGCTGATGAAACTCTCCCTCAGCCTCAGCTGGATCTAGAGTTCGAGGGACGTCACCGAGCTGAATGTGTGCAGATCGCGGAGGTGTCACGTTCGGTACTTGATAGGTTGGATCGCGAAGATGTTCGACTACATCAACTGGGTTACTCAACACGCTTCCGCTTTCGGTCTACGAGGGTACGTAGACACACTCTCCCCTCTCGTTGCTATGCATCTCCTAGATAGATCTTGTGTGATCGTAGGAATTTTTTTGAAATACTGTGTTCCCCAACATTTTCATAGCAAGAAACCGGATGCACTAATTTTTAACGTGGATTTTGGAAAAGCATATGACAAAATCAAGTGGCCTTTCGTGATCTAGATGTTGAGGGCCAAAGGTTTTCTTGATAAGTGGTGTGATTGGGTAATGGATACTATGAGGGGAGGGTATGTTGGGGTGAAAGTGAATGATGAAATTGGACCTTACTTTAAAACCTTTAAAGGACTGAGGCAAGGAGATGCTATGTCTCCCCTGCTATTTGATCTTGTTGCTAATGTGTTAGTCATATTAATGAATAATTCTTTAGAAAATGATTTTATTAAAGGAGTTCTTGGTGATTGAGAAAATAAAGGAGTAAATATTCTACAATATGCAAATGACACAATCTTTCTGCTTAAAGATGAAGTGGAAAGTGTGCAAATTTTGAAATTTGTATTGGGGTCATTTGAACAAATGTCTGGGCTTAAAATTAATTTTCACAAAAGTGAATTAGTGCTATTTGGAAAAGCAAAAGAGAAGCAAAATTTATATGAGGAGATTTTGACATGAAAAATGGGGACAGTCCCTGTGAAATATCGAGGACTACCATTTTCTGAATCCAGATTCAGAGATGTTCATTGGAACTATGTGACTGAGAAGGTAGAAAAAAGATGTGGGTGTTGGCAAGGGAAATTGCTAGGATCTATCGCTGGGAGAATTACTCTAGTGCAGACTTGTGTGACTAATATACCTCTATTTATGATGTCATTTTATCCTATTCCTAAAGGGTTGATTAAAAAGTGGATTTTTATAGAGCTAGGCTAGTGTGGCAAGAGGATGAAGATATTAAGAAATGTCACTTGGTTAAATGGGAAACTTGTTGTTTGCCCAAGGATGTGGGTGGCTTAAGGATTCTAAATTTTGAAATGATGAATATAGCTCTGCTTGCTAAGTGGTTCTAGAAAATGGAGTAAGAGGAGGGATTGTGGCAAGATGTCATAAAAAGAAAATATGGGGGGGGGGGGTAAATGCCTATCCAAGGGCACTAAAAACCTGGAGATTCTCAGTTTTGGTCCAGTCTGATGAAAATCAAAGAAAACTTCTATAGATTTGTTAAAAAAGATTTGGGAAATGGGGAAAACACTAGATTTTGGGGGTATATGGGTTGATGATAAAAGCCTTAAAGAAGCTTATCGTATGATTTATGACCTATGTTTTGATCATAATATTACAGTAGCTGAAGCCCTTCACAAAGGATGGAGGGGATCTAGGTTTAGAATGACTCTATATGGGGAAACCCTAGATCTATGGAATAGTCTGAAAAGTAGATGTGAGGAGATTGAAATGAAGGGTGATAAAGATAAAATCAAATGGTCTCTTAATGCCGATGGTAAATTTATAGTTAAATCAATGTATAGGAAACTGGTGACTGATGAACTTAGATTCCCACAGAAATTCGTGTGGAAAATCAAAGTGTCAGCCAAGATTAAGGTTTTTCTTTGGCTAGGCATCAAGAAAAGCATTCTCACGAGGGATTCGCTACTGAAGAGGGGATGGAAAGGGGAAAAACTGTGTATTTTGCGGGATAGATGAATCAGTTGATCATCAGTTTTTTGCTTGTTCAGCTGCCTCCCTGATTTGGAGTTTAATCAAATGCACATTTGGTTTGAGGAAAACTCCTTTGTCAATGCAAGAATGCTTTTGATCTTAGCTAGATTCTTTCAAGAAAGATGATAAAAAAACCCAGTGTTGGTTGGGGTATCTACTATATGCTAGGCTTTATGGAAAGCCAGAAATGGGATTATTTTTTAGAAGAAAAAAGTCTCTGATCCTATGATTATAATTAAAACAATGACACATTGGATGGTGGATTGGTCTATTTTGCAGATAAAGGAGCAACAAAGAAAGGTGTTGGAGCTGGGGGCAAGATTACTAGAACGAGTAGCAAGTGAAGTTTATGCGGCCTCTCAAGGGTGGAGAATAAATGTGGCACGGCTGGAATGACAAAATCTCTTCCCGGAGGGCGACTGGACTGCTTGTTCTACTTGTTTCTTTGTTTTCTTTTGTCCTGTCTTTTTGCATAATTTGAGGCCTTTAGCCTGCGTGAATGTAATAACTTGATATGCTTGAATGTTAGAATTGGAGACTTGCTAGCGGCCGGGGGGGGGGGGGCAGTTTGCTGCCGAGTGCAATGTGGCGGATCCCTCGTGGGGGCAGTGCTGCATTGTCCTCTTCGCCTTTTCTTTTGGTAGATAGATCTTGTGTGATCGTAGGAATTTTTTTGAAATACTGTGTTCCCCAACATTTTCATAGCAAGAAACCGGATGCACTAATTTTTAACGTGGATTTTGGAAAAGCATATGACAAAATCAAGTGGCCTTTCGTGATCTAGATGTTGAGGGCCAAAGGTTTTCTTGATAAGTGGTGTGATTGGGTAATGGATACTATGAGGGGAGGGTATGTTGGGGTGAAAGTGAATGATGAAATTGGACCTTACTTTAAAACCTTTAAAGGACTGAGGCAAGGAGATGCTATGTCTCCCCTGCTATTTGATCTTGTTGCTAATGTGTTAGTCATATTAATGAATAATTCTTTAGAAAATGATTTTATTAAAGGAGTTCTTGGTGATTGAGAAAATAAAGGAGTAAATATTCTACAATATGCAAATGACACAATCTTTCTGCTTAAAGATGAAGTGGAAAGTGTGCAAATTTTGAAATTTGTATTGGGGTCATTTGAACAAATGTCTGGGCTTAAAATTAATTTTCACAAAAGTGAATTAGTGCTATTTGGAAAAGCAAAAGAGAAGCAAAATTTATATGAGGAGATTTTGACATGAAAAATGGGGACAGTCCCTGTGAAATATCGAGGACTACCATTTTCTGAATCCAGATTCAGAGATGTTCATTGGAACTATGTGACTGAGAAGGTAGAAAAAAGATGTGGGTGTTGGCAAGGGAAATTGCTAGGATCTATCGCTGGGAGAATTACTCTAGTGCAGACTTGTGTGACTAATATACCTCTATTTATGATGT
>NC_041380.1:421216067-421228249 GCF_002162155.2 Triticum dicoccoides
GGGGGGGGGGCAGTTTGCTGCCGAGTGCAATGTGGCGGATCCCTCGTGGGGGCAGTGCTGCATTGTCCTCTTCGCCTTTTCTTTTGGTCTAGTGTTAGTTGTGTCATGTAGCTCGAGAACGATGTGGTTTTTGTTAATCGGAGGGGTGTGAAGCCCTTTTTTATGGAGCGTGCTACATGTCGGTCGGCGGATGTTTTAAAAAGATTCGCCACCTCGCGAGCCGTTCCATTGTGTGATATGAGCCATTAGTATCTCTTCTCTAAATTCCAGCAACAATACTCTTGTTGCGAAACCTCTCCTTCAATTTTCTGCAACAAGACATTTGTTGCCAAAGCTCTCCTTCACTAATTTTCTGCAACAAGTCCCTTGTTGCAAAACCTTTTCTTCTTTAGTTTTCTGCAATAAGATTTTTGCTGTAAAAATTGCAAACACATCTCCCGTCGCGTCTAATTTTCTGTAGCAAGACTCTTGTTGTGAAAATTGCAATAACATCTCCGGCCGCATCGCGCACTAACACAATCGTCTTTTGCTGTTGTCGTTCCGCAACAATGTTGTTGTTGCAGAAACTTGGAGTGGATGGACGTACTACGTGGTGATATGGCTGATGGCCCGCTTGCTAGCGTTGGTGGTGCCAGGATGGTGTTGAGGTTGATGGCGCTCCACGTTGGCGTGGCGGATCTTGTCAGATCCATCGATCCGGTCATCGGGAGGCGTTTGGCAGAAGAAATCCGGCAGGGATGCGCTCGGCAATGATGAACTACAGGCGACGGCGCCTACGGGCAGCAGAGCTTGACGACGACGACCTACAAGCGGCGGTGCCTACGGGCAGCGGCAATGGACGACCTACAGGCAGGGGCGCTCGACTAGGCTGTTAGTCATGAGTGCTTGCTCTGCAACAAACCATTTGTTTCGGTCAAGCCAATTGAAATAAGGGGCAAGTTGCGAAAACTGTACTAGGATAGAGATTGCGTGTGAGTCGTTTGATCCAAATCATATCCGACGGTCACAAAGGAGGTTGATGCGAGCACAAACATCCGCCAGTCGAACGCTAGCGTTTTCCTTCTTTTATTAAAAAAAAAGCTCGTCCAGTCCCTTCTACGGGGTGATTCATCTTCTTTTAATCCATATACACCTGTAACCTTTTCCTCATAGTCCTATTTTAGGCGTCGGCAGATGGGGAATAATTTGACGACTAGGTCAGAGGGAGGATCGGGACAATATTTGACCAGTGTCGTGCTTGCGTTTCTGGCGATAGGATCGCGTGTTGAACATCCAGCACGTACCATCGACAAAGATTCCGATGCCTCCTTCGATCTGTACTTTGTCTATGTGTCGGAAAACTAATGCAATTTGTGGAACGTATCTCGACTTTTTCTCATTCTTTGAAGGTTCTCCAGTACAAAAGGGGCCCCAAACAGCTCATACGCGTTATGCCGGTATTTCCTGTAACACGGGTTTCACCAAGAAGATACCATTCTGGGCCACGTGCTCGTCAATTGGTATGCACGCAAATCACCTGCTACATCTGTAGACAAACATAAGATGTTTCTACAGTTTGATTTAAACTGCAAAAACATCTTGCATTTGTTTACAGAGGAAGTATATGCCAAGTAGAAACCCCTGTAAATGCTTTTTTTAAAACGGATACAACCCCCTAAATGCTTTGGCAATCTAGGAAATGCTCCCTTTCAGGCTTCAGCTATGTTGTGGTCTGTTGGAACCGTAGAAATGAGGTTTGCTTTGAACGCGGAAGGGTACTTGATCCTTTTGTGATTATGCACACGAATCCCACTCGCTGAACAATTCCTTTTTTTTTGCGAGGATCAGTGAACAATTCTTGATCGATATTACAGAAAAACAACGGGATGTGATGTGAGGGATAGAACTGCTCGAATCATTATACGATTTTTCTTCAAATGCCGGATATGAAATTACTTGCTTTTCCCTAAAAATAAAAACGATTCGCTTGCGAGGGGCGAGCGCACACACCCAGAGGCTGACCCTTGAAGGCAGGAATCAAATTAAAGCAATATCAGTTCTTTCGGGTAAAGTAAGTATTATCATATTGCCTGATCGCTTTCTATATTAAACGGCAACTTAGCTCTGGCTGGCGCCGACTGCCGACAAATAGTCTCTCGGTCTCAGGTTTTCCGTCGTTCTTAACGTGTCAAAATGAGCTGCCGATTAATTTCGTTCAGAATTTCCCACCGGCAGCAAAAAAAAGACAGATTCGACATGCAAGTCGATGGACAAGCATCTCAAATTCCACCTTTTTAGCGGAAAAAGTGGTGAGCAAATATCTTGAAGACGGCGGGTCCATCGTACGTGGCCATGACACCATGCACGATCAGCGCTAGCTCTCCTGGGCTATATGGCCTATATATATAGGCTGGTGGCATCGCTTCTTCTCAGCTAAATCACACGATCGAACGACAACGATCGAGTACTCGAAGAAGCCTCAGTCAGAGTCAGAGTCTGTGTACGTATAGAAGCATGGAGAGCAACCGCAGGGACCTGCAGCCACCGCCAGGTAATTGCTACTCGTAGAACATTTGGTTTTAATACCTAGACTTTTCACTGTCTCCAGATGCACCAAAAATAACTTTTTAATGTAAAAAATCAACTTTAAATTTTCTTGTTAACCTGGATCACCTGCTCCGATTTCGTCAGGCTACCCGACGGCAGCGGACACGGTGCCAGCAGGGGGCGACGGCTCGCCGCGCCGGGAAGAGACGAGGCAACGCGGCCGGAAAACTGGTTTCCTCGATGCATGGTATGCACGCACAAGCTCTCGTCGTTTCGTTACACATTTATGTTTAACTTTGTATGCTTGAGCTAGTATATAAATTCACGTGCGGCATCACAACGTTGTAAGAGCCTGCCACTAATTTCGTGTGATGGATGCATGTATGCTTTTCAGTGTCGCCGCACTGTGCTGCTGCTGGCTGTGCGACCTGTGCTGCGTCTAGATTGGACGGCGAAAGCATACGAGTTTAGTTGCTTATTAGGAAGCAAGTTTTGATCAGGGCTTCCTTATCAATAGTATCCAGAATCACGAGTTATATCATCTCGTTATGTCGTTGCTTTGTAATCTGGGTTGTGTATGCGTCGTCCTATATGTGTGCTTGTGACTTTGCCCTTAATTCTCTCGTTTTTCCTTTTGGATTGGGGTGTGTAACTATCCATATCGTTGCGACGCAATGAGTTTGTTTCTTCATGGAGCTGATCCTCAGCTGGTATTTGTATGGTAAAAGCAACTCACTCCGCAGCTCTTTATCGAAAAAAAACTCACTTTGCAACTTCGAAGAATACGTGTGCTATAGGCTATAGCCACTGGCCCCTGTATAATAATGTTAAAGATAGTTAAGACAATCTAGTGGCGAATCCATAACGGGAATCAATGGATGACCTCAAAGAACTAAACTAATTAAATCGGCACATACCAATAAACATCTAACACTTGATCGGGGTCCCTCTAGTCCCCTGGAAAGCTGAAGCTTAACGCGCTCGCGCCACTCGTTGCCAAGGTCGACAAGTACCTCTTGGGTTGACGTGTCCTCATGCTCTCTCTCCCAGTCCCCCACCACCCTGCTTAGTGTGGTGCTTGTTGTGCAAAGTGAGTTTTACAAAGTGACACACAAGTCTGAAGGCCAGAAACAAAAGCCTGCTCTCCTGGCACCGCGCCAAGATCCAATTCTTAGACTAAAAAACAAATGCGCAAAAAGACAATGATCGACAATGAAGATTTGTTGTTGAAGACTCTCACATTGTGCTCCTTCGAAAGCTCACAATAAACAAGCATGAGGAGAGTTGAAGTTGTCCTTTGCGTGCCACCACTTCTATCTACCACAGATTTAACGGTGTTGAAGGTATACAGGAGCTAGGATCAATGGGAAAAAATACGGGATGCCGTCTTCGGGACGCGGTTGCAAAGCTTGCACATGTCATAGTTTAGCCAACCACTCTTGAAGAGCCAATCCGTCGCCCGTCGTCCACACGGTTTTGGAGTATGAGCCATGAGAAAACTTATTGAGGACTGGGGATTTTCGACACCGCACTCTTCATATTTGTCTTAATGGCTCTCAAGAATTACGCCTTATATGCCACTGGTAGGAAAAGGGCATGTTGTCCCTGTTCGTAAGGGCCTTTTGTCCCGATTCTGGAACCGGGACTAAAGGGTCGGTACTAATGCCCTGTCCCTTTAGTCCCAGTTCAATCCAAAACCGGGACAGATGGGCCTGCACGTGGCCTATGCGTGGAGCCCAGGCAGGAGACCCTTTGGTCCCGGTTGGTGGCACCAACCGGGACCAATAGGCATCCACGCGTCAGCATTTCTGTGGCTGGGGTTTTTGTTTTTTTTGAAAGGGGGAGGGGGGGTTGGGGGTTTTGAAGGGTTAATTTAGGTGTTTCATATATTGTGTTAGCTAGCTATAATTAATAAAGAGAAGTGTTCTCTCTTATGTCTGTGCTTGGTCGACGCTACATACTATACATACGTATAGAGAGGACTAGACACGCTAGCTAGCTAGTAAGAAAACAAAGAAAACAGAAGATCGTCATGAACATATATGCATACAGAGAGAAGTGATATTGACCACCTCTCCTTCTCCGAGGGATTGGTCGAACAACAAGTTCTCGTATATCTATCCGACACTACCGGCTACATATATACAATAATTATCTCTTACAAATATAATCATACGGACTCAGGGTCCACATAGAATTCTCCGTCTTCAGGGATCACGTGGTCAAGAAAGAATACCGCCAATTCCTCTTGAATTGCTCGCATGCGAGCTGGTGCTAGGAGTTCATCTCGCTTCCGAAACATCTAATTTAAAGAAGGGGGTCAATACATATATATATGAATGAATGAAACTCAACACAAATGATGATAATAAAATAAAATTGTGAATGTTGTTATTTACGTACTTCATATTGTTCGTCAGTGTAGCCCCACTCACAGGTCGTGTGGCGGATGGACTCGCAAACATAGTATCCACAAAAATCATTGCCTTGTTCCTGCCACAACCACTTTACAAGAAATAGAGGTCAATCAAACTGATAAGAAAGAATGCCAAATGGTATTGATGAAACTAGCGCTTGAATGACTAGTAGATGCGCGAAACATGCTACTATAGTACTTACTTTCGGGTGTCTAAATTGCAGCTCCTTCGGCAGTCCCGGAGCTTTTCTGGTGAATTTTCTCCAAACCCTGCCGGACAAAGAAAACAATTACTTGATATATCAGGAAATGAACAAAGTTGCTGATATGGTGGATAATGATCGATTTAACTTACTTCTCGAGTATTTGGGTCATGTCTGCATAGTCCTGGGGATCTTTTCGTCTTGAGTCTAAGACGGTTACTAGTCCCTGCTCAAGCTTAATCTCTAGGAGAATATAGTGGAAACTGCACACGCATGCATAACTCATCAATTACATTACTATAACCTTGACTAATATATAAGGGAAACCGAATACGCACAAGACAGTAACACTCACTTGAAGTTGTAAGGAAAGAGTATTATTTCTTTATTTTCATTTATTACGAATGATCGTAGCAAGTTGGCCTCGGTAGCTGCGGCATGAAATTTAACCTGAGTTGCATCTATGAGATATGTGTTAATGAACTCAATATCACCGACTTGTCTTTTCTTCAATTCGGCGATCTTCAATCTGCATAATATAGTGAGGATGATTATAAATACATGCAATGAAAGAGCTGAGCTATATAGAGAGACTTAAGGATAGAAGTAGTACTACTTACAGATAGTAGCAGGCGACCATTGTTTTATCGAGGGCCAATTGATTGAAAAACTGATAGAACTCCTCAAATGGAACAGGAAACAGTTCAATTCCAATGAGGTCATGCTCCTTTTTAACTTTCATACAAAGTACTCCTCCCCCAAGAGTCTCTGCAGATTTTCAAGTACCAATCATGCAATCTTCGCATCATCGTTGATAGAGATCTTTCATCTTTGACGAGAGGCTTCCCGTACTCATATCTTTATATTTGCACGTCCATGGGTTCATAATGTACATCGTCGGCCAGGTAATCTGCAAGATTGCTATAACCAGGCACCATCCTCGGATCATTAGCGACGTTGTAGCTAGGCACCTTGAGCGGGGGGCACGATTGCTTTGCTTGTTCGCCGAGCTGGGCAATTTGTTTCCCAGCTCGTCGTTCTTTCAGTCTTTGATCACTGACAGTACTTCCCGACCGCTCCGCTTTGGCAAATTCCTTTCCAATAATGCGCTCATAGTTTCCTTTCGGTGGAGACTTCGGTGGTTTTGTCAGGGCAGCCAAAGTGCGCTTCGCTTTCACCGAATCTACCTTCTCCTCCGGAAGTGGATGTCTCTTTGCTTTCAACCCTTGAAACCAGTCATCCACTTCGGTTCGTGCGATCTCGGCGTTCTCCACCGGGGTCCTCTCGTATGGTAACTTCTCTGGAGTCTTCAGAGAAGGACCGAATCTGTATGTCCTCCCGCCTCTGGTTGTACTGCTAGACGCCGACCGAGCAGACGGAGCGGTTGTCTTCTTTACTTGCTTACGAGGCAGAGGAGAAGGACTACGACGCACCGGAGCAGCCGGAGCGGTGGCAGGTCTCTTCCGCCCTTGCTGGCGAGGCGGAGAAGGAGGAGGCTGGCTGCTCGGGTGCGTCGGTGCAGGTGGAGGAGGAGGCGGAGTGCCGCCACGCGCTGGAGACGGAGCCGGTCGAGTGCCCTGATCGTCACTCGCCGGAGGAGGAGGCGGTGGAGGAGGTAGAGTGCCATGACTCGCCGGAGGAGGAGGCGGTGGAGGAGGCGGAGTGCCCTGACTTGCCGGAGGAGGAGGAGGAGGCGGAGGCGTCCAGTTCGGAAGGTTGATGAGCTCCTTCCGCCATAGGCATGGAGTCTTCAGAGCAGACCCCAGCCTAGTCTCCCCTTCACCGGTAGGGTGGTCAAGCTGGAGGTCCTCAAATCCCTCCGTTATTTCATCCACCATCACCCTAGCATATCCTTCTGGAATCGGCCGGCAGTGAAAAGTTGCGCCGGGTTCAGTAGGATAAACAGAGCCAACAGCCGCCTTGACCTTCAAATTCATCCATTGCGTCATAAGGTGCCAATTTTGAGACTCCGTGATAGCATCCACGGGATAGCTGGCAGGAGCCGTCAAGGCATGCTCCGGCTGAAGCAGCTCGGTGGAAGCCACGCCGCTTCTGCGCTGAGATGGTGGGGTAGCTTCGGGGGAAGCTTCGGCAGTACATTTGCTGCGATTTGCTTCTCGTTCCTCTATCGCGTCTACCCTTGCTTGTAGCGCCTGCATTTGGGTCTGCTGCACTTTTTTCCTCCTCTCATGGGATTTGTAACCGCCTGCGTCCGGAAACCCAACCTTCCACGGAATGGAGCCTGGCGTGCCTCTTGTCCGTCCAGGGTGCTCAGGATTCCCGAGGGCCATTGTGAGCTCGTCGTTCTCTCTGTCTGGAAAGAACGTCCCTTGCTGCGCTGCTTCGATATACTGCTTAAGCTTCCTGACTGGTATGTCCATTTGATTGTTCGTCCAAATGCACTTCCCTGTTACAGGGTCCAAGGTTCCGCCAGCCCCGAAGAACCAAGTCCGGCAACGGTCTGGCCAGTTAATTGTCTCTGGTTCGATCCCTTTATCAACTAGATCATTCTCAGTCTTGGCCCACTTAGGCCGGGCTACGAGGTAGCCACCTGACCCCGTGCGATGGTGATGCTTCTTCTTCGCAGCATTTTGCTTGTTTGTCACCGATATCTTCTTACTCTTTTCCGATGTCTTGTGGGCCACAAATGCGGGCCAGTGATCTCTGATCTTCTCATATCTGCCCTTGAATTCTGGTGTCTCATCATTTTCGACAAACTTATCCAGCTCTTTCTTCCACCTCCTGAATAGTTCTACCATCCTCTTAAGAGCAAAAGACTTGATTAATTGCTCTTTAACTGGGCTCTCTGGATTATCCTCTGGCGGTAGGGTGAAATTTGACTTCAGCTCAGTCGAAATATCATTTTTCTGCATATCATTTACATAAGACACCTCAGGGTCTTCTGTAGCCGGCTTAAACCATTGCTGGATGCTAATCAGGATCTTGTCCCTAACTAGAACCCCGCACTGAGCAACAAATGCGTTCTTTGTTCGGATGGGTTCAATCGGTTGGCTGTCGGGCGCGATTGCTATGATCTCAAACCTTTCATCCGAGCTCAACTTTTTCTTCGGGCCTCGTCTCTTTACCGAAGTTGTGCTCGATCTGGAGGGCTAGAAAAAAGAACAAAGACTTAATTAATATGTGTACATACCAAAACAATGAATGCATCAATTAGCTAGTCAGCACAAGCTTAACTAATATATATACCTGGCCGGACTCGGTTCGGTCACAGGAGCCATCATCACGGTCTCCTTCTTGCACCGCCATTGGGTCACCGGAGCTGTCCTCATGTTCTTCTTCTTGCACCGGCATTAGGTCAGCGTAGCCAGCTTCTTCACCCTCTCCTTCCAGACCATCGGTGTCGTTGAGAAACAACGAGACGGCATCACTTCCTTCTGCGATTATGTCCCTCAACAACGCTTCTTTTGCTTTGTCTCGGGCGGTGTCCATAGTTTCTACAAATATTTACAACATGGCAATTATTATTCAAACATGACAGATGGATATATTAGTGGCAAACGTAGAACTAGCTACCTAATCATAGTAAGGAATCATATATATTAATTAGTGGCCTCGACGCTGCTTCTCTAGGGTTTGGGGTGGTCTCGACAACGCTTCAAGGGTTTGGGGTGGCCTCGAGAACGCTTCAAGGAGGGGGTAATATCGACCCCCCCCACGTGTTGAAGCTATCGGGAGGGGGTATATATCGACAACGACGACACTACATCTATGTCCCTCGACGACCCTCGTTCCCGATAAAAAAAAGAGGAAGAAGAAGAAAAAAAAGAGGAGAAGAAAGAATAGAGCAGAAGAACTCCTCTATTCTTTCTTCTCCTCTTTTTTTTTCTTCTTCCTCTTCTTTTTTATCCTCTTCTTCCTCTCATGTCCGAGAGGATCGCCGAGGGGTCGGGAGGTTGCCTAGTGTCAAAGGATTCAACAAACCATGTCTTCATCATTAGGCGAAAGTAATAGGTGCATGATGGTATGAAGCTCTCCAAAGTTATTTTGGAACGGAGTCCTATATAGGATAATTCGCTTTTTGGTACAAAGTTCAGCATGAACCTTCCAAATATCGTTATTTGGAAGGCCTTTGCTGAATTTCATACAAAAAGGCAAATTATCCTATCCGGGACACCATTCCAAAATAACTTTGGAGGACTTCGTCATGCCCTGGTTACTTCTGGCTAATGATGAAGCCATGGATTTCTTCAATACTTTGACACTAGGAAACCTCTCTCTCGACCCCTCGGCGATCCTCGACCCCTCGAACCCTTGACGACCCTGGAACCCTCGACCCCTCGGCGATCCTCTTCTTCCTCTCATGTTCGAGAGGATTGCCGAGGGGCCGGGAGGTTGCCTAGTGTCAAAGGATTCAACAAAACCATGTCTTCATCATTAGGCAAAAGTAACAGGTGCATGATGGTACGAAGCTCTCCAAAGTTATTTTAGAACGGAGTCCTAGATAGGATAATTCGCTTTTTGGTACAAAGTTCAGCAAGAACCTTCCAAATATCGTTATTTGGAAGGCCTTTGCTGAAATTCATACAAAAAGGCAAATTATCCTATCCGGGACACCATTCCAAAATAACTTTGGAGGACTTCGTCATGCCCTGGTTACTTCCGGCTAATGATGAAGCCATGGATTTCTTCAATACTTTGACACTAGGAAACCTCTCTCTCGACCCCTCGGTGATCCTCGACCCCTCGAACCCTCGACGACCCTGGAACCCTCGACCCCTCGGCGATCCTCTTCTTCCTCTCATGTTCGAGAGGATCGCCGAGGGGTCGGGAGGTTGCCTAGTGTCAAAGGATTCAACAAAACCATGTCTTCATCATTAGGCGAAAGTAACAGGTGCATGATGGTACAAAGCTCTCCAAAGTTATTTTGGAACGGAGTCCTAGATAGGATAATTCGCTTTTTGGTACAAAGTTCAGCAAGAACCTTCCAAATATCGTTATTTGGAAGGCCTTTGCTGAAATTCATACAAAAAGGCAAATCATCCTATCCGGGACACCATTCCAAAATAACTTTGGAGGACTTCGTCATGCCCTGGTTACTTTCGGCTAATGATGAAGCCATGGATTTCTTCAATACTTTGACACTAGGAAACCTCTCATATATATCCATCTATAGCCACATACATATATAAATGGAAAAAAATGCTATGAACAAAAATACATATATATCAATGCATACATCCATGGATCATCATTGCTCATATATCCATAGTCATATATAAAAACTTTCTGCCTATGAACAAAAAACTTTCTATGAACAAAAAACTTCTGATACATAGTTTAAATTTTTTAAATTTCATTCAAATGAAATTTGAACCAGATTTAAATTCCTTGCTGAAAACCTATTCTAAACCAATCAAAAAATTCTGAAATTTTGCCATATACACAGAGAACATACATACATATATACATTTTTATAAAAATGCAAACAACAAAAAATCTAAAAAGGGACATATACACGCTCCTTCTTTTCCTTCTTCTTCCTTCTTCCTCTTTTCTTCTCCAACACAACACTTTTTTCTTAAATGTTACATATGAACATATAAAGAGCATTATACAGCATATACAGAGCATTATATATACAGTGAACATACATACATACATCTTAACAAAAAAATGAAAAATAGGCCGCGGTGGTCGGCGACGTCGACGATGGTTGGCGGTGGAGCTTACGGATGGCATGAGGGGACGGCAATGAGAAGGAAAGGGGAGGAGGCAGGGGCTCACAGCGCGGGGAGAGGTCGAGGTCGCCGGCCGGAATCGGTGTGGCGGCGGACGAACGGCCTAGGGGATGAATGGGTCGCGGGAGCCGGCGTGGTGCTTCCCCGGAGTGACGGCGACAACGGGCATGGGGAGGGGTCGGGGCTGGCCTGAGGCAGAGGCGGTGGCGCGTGGGGCAGGGACGGCGTCCGGGCGACGCGGGGCAGCGGTGGCGTCGAGGCGGCGAGGTCGGGGCAGCAGTGGAGTGGGGCGGCGATGGCGTCGGGGCGGCGCCGTGAGGCAGACGGCGACGACGCGGGGTGGCACGCGACAACGGGGGCGACGATGATGGGCACGGGCGACGGGGCAGAGGGCGGCGGGGCAGCAGGAGAATGAGGAACTGAATGAAAATTTCACAAGTGTTTTCTTACATACTAAGACCATTGGTCCCGGTTCGTGGAACCAACTGTGACCAATGGTCCCCTTTAGTCCCGGTTGGTGGCACCAACCGGGACCAAAGGTCTCTTTTCAGCAGCCCAAAGGGCGGGAAGCGGAGGCCTTTGGTCTCGGTTGGTGGCACCAACCGGGACTAAAGGGGGGCATTGGTCACGGTTGGTGCCACGAACCGTGACCAATGCCCCCTTTAGTCCCGGTTGGTGCCACTAACCGGGACCAATGGCCTTGTGCTGCCCCGCGTCAAAAGTTTAGTACCACCTCGCTAGCTGAGAGAGCTCGAGAGTGGTTTATAAGCGCTGCTGCGCCCACCCTCCCGAGCTCCTCTCAACTGCAGGCTTTCAGGCCTAATCTGTCACTGCAATGCCTGTGGGCCTACTGGGCCTGCTGCGGGCCTGAATCCTGGCCCATGGTAGGGTTTCTAGTCGTATTCACGCCGTGTTGGCCCAGTAGGTGGCATTTTTTATTTTTTTGTTGCTTTATTTATTTTCTTTTGTTTTTTGCTTTATTTTTTAATTCTTTATGCTTTTAGTTTTAGAAAAATTATAAACTTTTTGTTAATGCCATTAGTTTTCAAATTTGAAAACACTTTTTTAGTTTTTTTGTTTTCTTTGTTGCTTTATTTATTTTATTTTGTGATTAACTTTACTATAAAAATAGTTTTTCCTGTTTTTTTGATTTATTTTTTGCATTATTTATTTTCTTTTGTTTTTTGCTTTAATTTTTAATTCTGTTTGCTTTTAGGTTAGCAAAATTATAAACTTTCTGTTAGTGCCATTAGTTTTAGAAAAATTATAAACTTTCTATTAGTGCCATTAGTTTTCAAATTTGAAAACACTTTTTTAGTTTTTTTGTTTTCTTTGTTG
>NC_041380.1:421228487-421386279 GCF_002162155.2 Triticum dicoccoides
TTTTGTGATTAACTTTACTATAAAAATAGTTTTTTTCCTGTTTTTTTGATTTGTTTTTTGCATTATTTATTTTCTTTTGTTTTTTGCTTTAATTTTTAATTCTGTTTGCTTTTAGGTTAGCAAAATTATAAACTTTCTGTTAGTGCCATTAGTTTTAGAAAAATTATAAACTTTCTGTTAGTGCCATTAGTTTTCAAATTTGAATAGTTAAAATTTGAATTCTTTGAAAATTGTTTGAATCACAAGTTTGTGATTAACTTACTAAAAAAACGAGAATAGATGCGCTTATAGAGAAAATTCAACCTAAATTCCTAGTAAATTTCTATGAATTTCAGAGAAATTCACTATGAATTTAGGTTAAACTTTTCTCTATTAGGGCATCTAGTTTCACTTCGAGAGGAGCTCAACAAGGCAGAGAGGGAAGGGCTTATAAACCGGTGTGAGCCCCCTTCGGTTGGTGAGGTGGGACTAAACTCTGCCCGCAACGAGGAACAACCCTTTAGTCCCGGTTTGTGGCACAAACCGGGACTAATGGTCATGGGCCAGGGGCGAGGAGCAAAATTATAAACTTTCTGTTAGTGCCATTAGTTTTAGAAAGTTGAAAGTTGAAAGTTGGCATGGGCCAGGGACTAATGGTCATGGTATTACGAGGGCCGAACCATAAGACATGAAAGCATTTCAAATGAACTCTGAAAAAGTTGAAAGTTGGGATGGTATCATAATTTCACGCACATAGCATGTGCATGTACAAAACGGACAATGGTAGCATGTTCGTGTGTTACAAAGTTGGCATGGTATCATCATAATAGTTGCGGGAGAAAGTCTTCACTTTTTCTTCGCTTGTGTCATTTACTTATTGCGCCGTAACCATGGATAATCTTCATTGTTTATCAGGATGCTTGGGCCAGCCTTGACATTGAAGGGAGGAATTTCATGAAACTTTTCATAATCTTCAGACATGTCTGTCTTGCCGTCCACTCCCAGGATGTCCCTTTTTCCTGAAAGAACTATGTGGCGCTTTGCCTCATCGTATGATGTATTCGCTTCCTTATCTTTTCTTTTTCTCGGTTTGGTAGACATATCCTTCACATAGATAACCTGTGCCACATCATTGGCTAGGACGAACGGTTCGTCAGTGTACCCAAGATTTTTCAGATCCACTGTTGTCATTCCGTACTGTGGGTCTACCTGTACCCCGCCGCCTAACAGATTGACCCATTTGCACTTAAACAAAGGGACCTTAAAATCAGGTCCGTAGTCAAGTTCCCATATGTCCACTATGTAACCATAATATGTGTCCTTTCCGCTCTCGGTTGCTGCATCAAAGCGGACACCACTGTTTTGGTTGGTGCTCTTTTGATCTTGGGGATCGTGTAAAATGTATTCCCATTTATCTCGTATCCTTTGTAAGTCAATACAGTCAAAGATGGTCCCCTGGACAACAAGTACAACTCATCACAAACAGTGTTGTCACCTCTGAGACGTGTTTCCAACCAACTGCTAAAAGTCCTGATGTGTTCACATGTAATCCAGTAGTCGCACTGCTCCGGGTGTTTGGAGCACAGACTGTTCTTGTGTTCATCGACATACGGGGTCACCAAGGTAGAGTTATGTAGAACTATGTAGTTTGCTTGAGACCAAGAATATCCGTCCCTGCATATTATTGAGTCTCTTCCAAGAGTGCCTTTTCCAATCAGTCTCCCCTCATACCGCGATTTAAGGAGACCTATCTTCTTCAGGCCAGGAATGAAGTCAACACAAAACCCGATAACATCCTCTGTTTGATGGCCCATGGAGATGCTTCCTTCTAGCCTAGCGCGGTTACGGACATATTTCTTTAGGACTCCCATGAACCTCTCAAAGGGGAATATATTGTGTAGAAACACGGGCCCCAGGATGACAATCTCGTCGACTAGATGAACTAGGACGTGCGTCATGATATTGAAGAAGGATGGTGGGAACACCAGCTCGAAACTGACAAGACATTGCGCCACATCACTCCTTTGCCTTGGTACGATTTTTGGATCGATCACCTTCTGAGAGATTGCATTGAGGAATGCACATAGCTTCACAATGGCTAATCGGACGTTTTCCGGTAGAAGCCCCCTCAATGCAACCGGAAGCAGTTGCGTCATAATCACGTGGCAGTCATGAGACTTTAGGTTCTGAAACTTTTTCTCTGGCATATTTATTATTCCCTTTATATTCGACGAGAAGCCAGTCGTGGCCTTCATACTGAGCAAGCATTCAAAGAAGATTTCTTTCTCTTATTTCGTAAGAGCGTAGCTGGCAGGACCTTTATACTGCTTCAGAGGCATGCCGTCTTTTTCGTGCAAACGTTGCAGGTCCTCCCGTGCATCAGGTGTATCTTTTGTCTTCCCATACACGCCCAAGAAGCCTAGCAGGTTCACGCAAAGGTTATTCGTCACGTGCATCACGTCGATTGAGGAGCGGACCTCTAGGTCTTTCCAGTAGGGTAGGTCCCAAAATATAGATTTCTTCTTCCACATGGGTGCGTGTCCCTCAGTGTCATTCGGAACAGCTAGTCCATCGGGACCCTTTCCAAAGATTACGTAGTGTAAATCATTGACCATAGCAAGCACGTGATCACCGGTGCGCATGGCGGGCTTCTTCCGGTGATCTGCCTCGCCTTTGAAATGATTGCCTTTCTTTCGACATTGATGGTTGGTCGGAAGAAATCAACGATGGCCCAGGTACACATTCTTCCTGCATTTGTCCAGGTATATACTTTCAGTGTCATCTAAACAGTGCGTGCATGCGTGGTATCCTTTGTTTGTTTGTCCTGAAATGTTACTGAGAGCGGGCCAATCGTTGATGGTCACGAACAGCAACGCCTTAAGGTTAAATTCCTCCTGTCTGTGCTCATCCCACGTACGTACACCGTTTCAATTCCACAGCTGTAAAAGTTCTTCAACTAATGGCCTTAGGTACACATCAATTTCGTTGCCGGGTTGATTAGGGCCTTGGATGAGAACTGGCATCATAATGAACTTCCGCTTCATGCACGTCCAAGGAGGAAGGTTATACATACATAGAGTCACGGGCCAGGTGTTGTGATTGCTGCTCTGCTCCCCGAAAGGATTAATGCCATCCGCGCGTAAAGCAAACCATACATTCCTTGGGTCCTTTGCAAACTTATCCCAGTACTTTCTCTCGATTTTTCTCCACTGCGACCCGTCAGCGGGTGCTCTCATCTTCCCATCTTTCTTTCGGTTCTCACTGTGCCATCGCATCAACTTGGCATGCTCTTCGTTTATAAACAGAAGTTTCAACCATGGTATTATAGGAGCATACCACATCACCTTCGCAGGAACCCTCTTCCTGAGGGGCTCGCCGTTAACATCACCAGGGTCATCTCGTCTGATCTTATACCGCAATGCACCGCATACCGGGCATGGATTTAGATCCTTGTATGCACCGCGGTAGAGGATGCAGTCATTAGGGCATGCATGTATCTTCTCCACCTCCAATCCTAGAGGGCATACGACCTTATTTGCTGCATATGTACTGTCGGGCAATTCGTTATCCTTTGGAAGCTTCTTCTTCAATATTTTCAGTAGCTTCTCAAATCCTTTGTCAGCCACAGCATTCTCTGCCTTCCATTGCAGCAATTCCAGTACGGTACCGAGCTTTGTGTTGCCATCTTCGCAATTGGGGTATAACCCTTTTTTGTGATCCTCTAACATGCGATCGAACTTTAGCTTCTCCTTTTGACTTTTGCATTGCGTCCTTGCATCGACAATGACCCGGCGGAGATCATCATCATCGGGCACATCGTCTGGTTCTTCTTGATCTTCAGCAACTTCACCCATTGCAGCATCATTGGGCACATCGTCTGGTTCCTCTTGATCTTCACCAGCTCCCCCTGTTGTAGCATCACCGTATTCAGGGGGCACATAGTTGTCATCGTACTCTTCTTGTTCGCCGTCTTCCATCAGAACCCCTATTTCTCTGTGCCTCGTCCAAACATTATAGTGTGGCATGAAACCCTTGTAAAGCAGGTGGGAGTGAAGGATTTTCCGGTTAGAGTAAGACCTCGTATTCCCACATTGAGTGCATGGACAACACATAAAACCATTCTGCTTGTTTGCCTCAGCCGCATCGAGAAACTCATGCACGCCCTTAATGTACTCGCGGGTGTGTCTGTCACAGTACATCCATTGTCGGTTCATCTGCGCGCATTATATATAATTAAGTGTCCAAATTAATAGAAGTTCATCATCACATTAAAACCAAAGTGCATACATAGTTCTCATCTAACAACATATAGCTCTCCAGAGCATCTAATTAATTAAACCATACATTGAAACTATGTAAAACATTTCAATGCGAAAACAAATGCGATCATAATCGCAACCAAGGTAACAATTGATCCAACGACATAATGATACCAAGCCTCGGTATGAATGGCATATTTTCTAATCTTTATAATCTTCAAGCGCATTGCATCCATCTTGATCTTGTGATCATCGACGACATCCGCAACATGCACCTCTAATATATCTTCTCCTCCTCAATTTTTTTTATTTTTTCCTTCAACAAATTGTTTTCTTCTTCAACTAAATTTAACCTTTTGACAATAGGGCCGGTTGGCATTTCCGATTCACATACATCCTACATAAATAAAATCTATGTCACGTTGTTCGGCATAATTTTCATAAACAATAAATGAACCAATAGTTATAAAGATAATATATATACCACATCCGAATCATAGACAGGACGAGGGCCGACGGGGGCGGATACCAAAACCATCGCACTATATAAGATGCAATAATAAAAGTAAGAAAATAATACAAGTATCTATGTAAACATACAAGTAAGAATATTTTTCCTTTCAGAAACAAGATAAGAACAAGAGGCTCACCACGGTGGTGCCGGCGATGAGCTCGGCGCGGGTGATCGACGGCGGTGAAGACGGGGACGGGGCGTGACGGACCGCTAAACCTAGACAAATATTATGGAAAATGGAGCTTGGAGGTCGAGCTTGGAGAGGAGAAAGCTTAAGTAGTGTGGCTCGGGCATTCCATCGAACACCTTGTGTGCATAGGAGGTGAGCTAGAGCACCACCAAGCCCTCTCCCCCTCGGCCAGAGAAAAACAGAGCACTGGGTTGCTCTGCTCGTGAGCGGGGGGTATATATAGGCACCTCATTGGTCCCGGTTGGTGACATGAGCCGGGACTAAAGGGGAGCCTTTGGTCCCGGTTCAAGCCACCAACCGGGACCAATGGTGGTGGGCCAGGAGCGAGGCCCATTAGTCCCGGTTCATTCCACCAACCGGGACCAAAAGGTCCAGATGAATCGGGACCAATGGCCCATGTGGCCTGGTCGGCCCCCTGGGCTCACGAACCGGGACCAATGCCCACATTGGTCCCGGTTCTGGACTGAACCGGGACTAATGGGCTGACCCGTCCTGGACCAAATCCCTGTTTTCTACTAGTGTGCCAAGGTCGTCGAGTACTTTCTGTCGAGAATCTTCCAAGAAATAAAATGGTCTTGATTTGGTTCTCACAAAGGGCAGTTTTCGTAGTGTGTAGAACTCGCAAGCTCAAGCCGTGCCAGTTGCTAAATGCCGAAGAAGACACCCCCCCCCTTTAATGATCCAAGGCCCCCTACATCTCAATGCCAAAATAGCAACCAAAGGCGACCGCCCTTCCTCAAATCAAACTCTAAGGCCTCCTTTGATTTGTAGGAACCTTCTAGGAATCCCATATGATATGATTTGTATAGAAAAAATTTATTTAGAGCCATTTGGTTTCTAGGAATAGAATTATATTCCTATCGAGGAATTCTTCATATCCTCCACATTTCATAGGAAAATAAACATTAGCCTAGACTCAATGGAAAAAATTCTATGATATGAACCAAAGGACATTTTTTTTCTATTCCTATTCATAGGATTTTAGATACATGTCATCTTATTTTCTATGACTTTTCTATCCTATGAACCAAAGGAGGCTTAAACTTTCATTTCAGCGATCAAGCTGTGAGCACGGGCACATTTTTGAGGTCATGGACACTTTTTTTAGAATAAGACTACCCAAAGTGAGAGTATCATATGTAGTAACATCACACATATCTAGATAAAATAGATGATGTGGCAATCAATAAATGAAGAAAGAGAGGCATATGGTAACATAGCTAGTTATTAGTAGTATGAGTAACATCACACATATCAAGACAAGACGGAGTCTATAGCCTAATAAATAAAGTGTTGCATGTCACCACATATACTCCCCACTATAGAGATAATAACATAGACTAGTAACATAGGTATGTTATTAGTCTAAGTTACTCCCCATTGTGGCTAGTCTAAGGGCACCATTGGGCGCCGGTGCGCCGGCCGAAAGTTTTGGCTGGTCGGCCCCCAACCGTAGGATTAGTCCACCCTTTCCCTCGATACCCCGAGTCGTTTTTCTACCTCTCTTGACGCTTGGTCAATGGCTGGATAAAATGCCATGACCCACACGACTCTGCCCAGATAGCCGCACGCACGTCCAGCTTGAGCGAGGCGTAGCAGCAGCCTCGCGTCACTGTCTCACCGCGGCATCGGTGTTCAAGCGAAGCATGCCGGCACGGTAGTTGCGGCTCGGGGCAAAGCATGTGTCCCCCGCACAGGTCATAGCACCCCCCCCCTCGCCCCACTCCTCGCCGGCTGCAGCTCCGCCATTGGCGGTTGTAGCTCGCAGCCAAGCCGGTTCAAGCATTTCGCCCAACCGGTCGTACCACGCTATCGCCCCACCTTTCACGCCTTTCTCGTTAGGGGTTGTGGCGCATGATGCTACTTCTTGAGCTTGTGTTGGTTTTCCCTTGAAAAGGAAAGGGTGATGCAGCAAAGTAGAGATAAGTATTTCCCTCAGTTTGAGAACCAAGGTATCAATTCAGTAGGAGATAACGCACAAGTCCCCTAATACCTGGCCAAACAATCAAACAACTTGCACCCAATGCGATAAAGGGGTTGTCAATCCCTTCATGATTACTTGGCAAAGTGAGATCTGATAGAGATAGATAAACGGTAAACTAAATATTTTTGGTATTTTTGGTCTATATATTGGAAAGTAAAAGATTGCAAAAATAGTAGATCGAATACTAATATTATAGATCAGAAACTTATATGATGGAAAATAGACCCAGGGGCCATAGGTTTCACTAGAGGCTTCTCTCAAGATAGCAAATAATACGGTGGGTGAAAAAATTACTGCCGAGCAATTGATAGAAAAGTGCAAAGTTATGACGATATCTAAGGCAATGATCATGAATATAGGCATCACGCCCGTGTCAAGTAGACCGAAACGATTCTGCATCTACTACTATTACTCCACACATCGACCAACTCCTGCCTACATCTAGAGTATTAAGTTCATGAAGAACAGTGTAACACATTAAGTAAGATGCCATGATGTAGAGGAATTAACTCAAGCAACATGATGAAAACCCCATCATTTTATCCTCGATGGCAACAATACACCTTGCTGCCCCTACTGTCACTCGGAAAGGACACCGCAAGATTGAACTCAAAGCTAAACACTTCTCCCATTGCAAGAAAAACCAATCTAGTTGGCCAAACCAAACTGATAGTTCGAAGATAATTACAAAGATATCAAATCATGCATAAAATAATTCAGAGAAGATTCAAATAATATTCATAGATAAGCTGATCATAAATCCACAACTCATCGGATCTCGGCATACACACCGCAAAAAAGTATTACATCGAATAGATCTCCAAAAACATCGAGGAGAACATGGTATTGAGAATCAAAGAGAGAGAAGAAGCCATCTAGCTACTATCTATGGACCCGTAGGTATGTGTAAACTACTCACGATTCATCGGAAGGGAAATAGAGTTGATGTAGAAGCCCTTTGTGATCGAATCCCCCTCCGGCAGGGTACCGGAAAAGGTCCCTAGATGGGATCTCACGGGTACAGAAGGTTGCGGCGGTGGAAAAGTATTTTTGTGGATGCCTCTGGTGTTTTGGGATATTTGGGGATATGTAGGTGAAAGAATTAGGTCAGGAGGGTCACGGGGGGGGGGGGGGCGTGCCCTACCCCCTGCGCGCGCCCTCCATCCTTGTGGCCGCCTCGTGGCTCCTCCGACTTCATCTCCAAGTCTCCTGGTTATCTTCTGGTCCAAGAAAAATCATCGTGAAGGTTTCATTCCGTTTGGACTCTGTTTGCTATTCCTTTTCCGCGAAACTCAAAAACAAGGAAAAATAGAAACTGGCACTAGGCTCTAGGTTAATAGGTTAGTTCCAAAAATAATATAAAATAGCATATTAATGCATATAAAACATCCAAAACAGATAATATAATAGCATGGAACAATAAGAAATTATAGATACTTTGGAGATGTATTACACGACGCCTCCACGCGGCATCCCACATATCCGGCTGGGGCAACCTGCGTCTCCGTCACCATTCCAGCATCCACCCGCCTGGTTGCAGCCCCTACTTGCCACCATTCCAGCAAAAACAAAGAGCACCGTCGTCACCAAGCCGGACACCGTCGCCTGGTTAGCAGCAAATCCGGTCCAAGCAATCACTGTGGTAGCTTTCCCCATCGTCGACGTCCACACTTCATCATCTCCTCGCTGAAGCAAATCTGATGACGGTGGTAGCTTTCCACATTGCCCGCTGCAGCAAAATCTGAAGGAAATATGCCCTAGAGGCAATAATAAAGTTGTTATTTATATTTCCTTATATCATGATAAATGTTTATTATTCATGCTAGAATTGTATTAACAGGAAACTTAGTACATGTGTGAATACATAGACAAACAAAGTGTCACTAGTATGCCTCTACTTGACTAGATCATTAATCAAAGATGGTTAAGTTTCCTAGCCATGGACAAAGAGTTGTCATTTGATGAACGGGATCACATCATTAGAGAATGATGTGACTGACTTGACCCATCCGTTAGCTTAGCACTTTGATCGTTTAGTTTATTGCTATTGCTTTCTCCAAAACTTATACATGTTCCTATGACTATGAGATTATGCAACTCCCAAATACCGGAGGAACACTTAGTGTGCTATCAAACGTCACAACGTAATTGGGTGACTATAAAGACTAGTAGAATGCCCGTGCGTTGCTACGGGCTAGAATGCATACAAATAAATCGAATAAATGATTAGGTTATCTCTAAGGTCAAAACTCATTTTTTTCCTCATACGTCTGGCATGTTCGGACATCAAATGGTCCTCGAGTGAGGTCCATCTGATGAAGCTATGTACCTAGGGTAGGGTCATGGATCTGTCGAAGATACCCTCCCCAAGGACATCTCTAAAGGTGCCGGAAGAACTCGAAGAAAAATCATCATCCACTCGACCATGAAGCTATGTTCCACTCGACAGTCTCGAAGACACTCGACCGTATGGACAATCACTCGACTACCAGAAGATCTAGAGCCAGTCCACTCTGCAACGGTCGGGAATTAAGTCATAGTTTAATGGTCATTAAGTATCTTTATTGCAGGCGTTACCAGTAACGTCCCCATCTTTATGTACCTTAAACCCTTTGTAACTGAGGGCAGGAGGAGTCTGGCGAACTCTATATAAGCCACCCCCCTCCTCAGGGAGAAGGGTTCGCACCCCTTGTAACGCACACGCATATAATCCAGTCGACCGCCTCCGGGCTCCGAGACATAGGGATGTTACTTCCTCCGAGAAGGGCCTGAACTCGTAAAACTCGCGTGTACAACTCCTCCATAGCTAGGATCTTGCCTCTACATTCTTACACCCCCATTCTACTGTCAGACTTAGAACCACAACAGTTGGCGCCCACCATGGGGCAGGTGTCTTAGCGACTTGTTGGAGAAGTTGTGATTTTTCCGATCCCCATCAACATGGTTTCAGGCGGAGGTTTGGCCAAGGGCCACGAGATCCGTCTCGATGCGCTCATATTCATCGCCGACGACTCCACTTGGCTCCAGGAAGCGCCACTCTTCGTCGAGGCGCTCCCTGTCCGCGGGGCAACGCACTTTTGCGCGTGCGTCCGTGGCATCCTCCTATGGCAGCCGTCGACTCAGTATCGGTCGGCTCCCATGCCAACCTCCCTCCCTGCAGCCCGCCGAGGCAAACATTCTGGTCGGTCGAGGCTTCAGCGGTGGGTGAGGCACGCGGTGGCTTGCCAATCGGCCACCCCCCAGGTCGCGGCAATCGAGCTCGATGAAACTCTCTATGGCCTGTTCGACTGGCTCCATAGAGACGGCATCCGAGTGTGACAGCAGCGACCCCGTGGCGGAAGTTTTGATAGTCAATGGACCACGTAGTCCTCCCGGATTCACCCGTGAGGACGGAGGCGATGGTGGCGGCGATCCGTCGCGTGTCCACGAAGAGTACCGACCCGAACCCCTCTCTTCACAGAGGAGGGAGGAACTTCACCGCCGGAACATGGATGCGCTTCACACTCCTATCGTTGGAGAAACCCCTGAGCCCCATGCCTTGGAGGAGGCGCGCCTGGCCAACTTGGCTGAGTGCACTCGACTAGATAACCTCCAGCGCGCACTCGACGAGCGTGCTAGGCAGCGTGCTCCCGAATCGAGTCAACTTCAACTTTTTCTGCCTCCGACTCAGGTATACCGAACTCCAATCCAGAATCTCGCAGCTGCGGCCTGAATAGCGGAGTCAATTCAACCTTCTCAGTCATAAGTTGGTCGAGGTTTGGTGCAGATCTGGGCTTTGCTCTGAGCCGCGGGAGAGCAGAATATAGTAGTATCTCAGTCGCGGAATAGGATTCACAACAGATCTGTGGTTGCAGACACAGTCCAGTCGGCTCACAACCCAAGATCGCCCCTGAGGCGTGAGGGACGTGGAGACCAACGAGATCAGTACAGAAACCGTGAGCAGTATGATCACCGACTCGATCACTATGATTGTCGTCGAGGGCCCACGCCTCCCCCAAGGAGTGGATCATACATGCCTCGACAGCAGGATGACAGACGCCCTCACAGTGGTGGGCGAAGGACTCCAGTCGACCCTAGGGAACCGGGCTTTGATGCGAGATCTATTCTCGTTCAGGGTCTGGTCGACAGAAACATAGCTCACAGAGAAGACCCCGACAGAGATTTTCCAACCAGCAGCAGAGTGCATGTCTTAGGCCCAGAGTGCTTCAGCAGAGCCATCAGGGCTGCGGTGATTCCTCCCAACTTCAGGTTGGCGACTGGAGTCAGTAAGTTCACTGGTGAGTCCAAGCCTGACACTTGGCTTGAAGATTACCGAGTGGCTGTATAGATCGGTGGCGGCAACGATGAAGTAGCCATGAAGCACCTTCCTTTGATGCTAGAGGGCTCGGCCAGGGCGTGGCTGAATCAGTTAGCTCCTGGTAGTATTTATACTTGGGAAGATCTTGCTCGAGTATTTGTCAGAACATTTGAAGGTACTTGCAAGCGGCCAGCAGGGTTGACAGAATTAAAGTGTTGCATTCAGAAACTGAATGAAACTGTGAGGGATTATATACAGAAATGGATCACGTTGCACCACACAGTGGAGAATGTGTCAGATCACCAAGCAATTTGTGCCTTCAAAGAAGGCATTAAGTATCGGGAGCTGAATCTGAAATTCGGTTGGATAGGAGATATGACTCTGACTCGGATGATGGAGATTGCCACCAAGTACGCTAATGGTGAAGAAGAAGACCGACTCCGGAGTGGCAAGCACAAAACAGTCGCCCACGAAACCGGAGGAGGAAACTCTAGTCGGAAGCAGAAGCGCAAAGCCAAGCCAGCCGCTCCTGGTGAAGCCTTAGCCGTGACTCGGGGGAAGTTCAAGGGGAAACCCAAAGGACCGCGGAACCCCAAGAAATTAAAAGATCAGGATGGAAATGATGTGCTGGATTTACCATGCCACATTCACACCAAGAAAGATGAAGAGGGTAATTTCATCTACCCAAAGCATACCACTCGACAGTGTCGACTCCTAATCCAGCAATTCCGAGAAAAACAGCCCAAGGAAAAGGAGAAGGAAAAGACAAAGTTGAGGATGGGGAAGAGGACGATGATGGTTACCCCCACGTCAATTCCACTCTGATGATTTTCGCTGATGTTGAGAGTAAAAGTCGACCGAAAGTCATCAATAGAGAAGTGAACATGGTTGCTCCGGTGACACCCAGTTATTTGAAGTGGTCTCAGACTGCCATCACATTCGACCAGTCCGATCACCCAACGCACATAGCCACCCCTGGGAGGCAAGCGCTGGTGGTCGACCCAGTAGTCGAAGGTACTCGGTTGACTAAGGTTCTGATGGATGGTGGCAGTGGCCTGAATATACTGTATGCAGAGACGTTGAAAGGAATGGGCATTCCGATGTCCAGACTCAGTGAAAGCAATATGAGTTTCCATGGAGTCATTCCTGGCAAGAAGGCTGCATCACTCGGCCAGATCTCCCTTGATGTAGTGTTCGGTGATTCCAAGAATTACCGCAAAGAAAGGTTGGCATTTGAAGTTGTAGATTTCCAGAGTGCTTATCATGCTATTTTGGGCAGGCCAACTTATGCATGTTTTATGGCTCAACCATGTTACGTGTACCTCAAATTGAAGATTCCTGGTCCCAAAGGGGTGATCACTATCACTGGCAATCGAAAGAAGGCAGAAGAGTGCTTCCAGAAAGGCTCAAAGATCGCCAATGCACAGATGGTAGTAGTGGAATTGCAGGAATATCAAAAAAATGCAGATTCGAGTGATTTGTTGCGAGCTAAGAAGCCTGCCACGGATTCAGCAATCCAGTCGTCTGGTGAAATAAAGTCAATTCACACTCACCCGACGCATCCCAATGCTGCTCCGACTCGCATTTCGACAACACTCGACTCCAAATAGGAAGAAGTGCTCATCCAGTTCCTCCGTGAGAACTGGGACATCTTTGCATGGAAACCTTCTGACATGCCGGGTGTACCCTGGGGACTGGCTGAGCATCGTTTGCGAGTCGACCCGAAAGTGAAACCAGTCAAGGAACATCTTCGATGGTCCGCCGTCCAGAAGAGAAAAGCAATTGGCGAAGAAGTGGCTCGGCTCCTGGCAGCTGAGTTCATCCGAGAGATTTACCACTCCGAGTGGCTCGCCAATGTTGTCATGGTCCCTAAGAAGGATGATTCACTTTGCATGTACATTGACTTCAAGCATATCAATCGGGCCTGCCCGAAAGATCATTTTCCTCTTCCCCGCATCGACCAAATTGTCGACCCAACTGCGGGGTGTGAGCGTTTGTCCTTCTTGGATACCTATTCCAGGTACCATTAGATCCGACTGTATCGACCCGATGAGATAAAAACGGCTTTCATCACTCCATTTGGATGTTTCTGTTATGTCACTATGCCATTCGGCCTGAAGAACGCCGGAGCCACATTCATGAGGATGATCCAGAAGTGTCTGCTCACTCAAATCAGTCGGAATGTGGAAGCATACATGGATGACATTGTAGTCAAGTCACGTAAAGGTTCCGACCTGGTGGCTGACCTTGCCATAACCTTTGCCAACCTCAGAAGGTATGATATCAAGCTTAATCCATCAAAGTGCACATTCGGAGTTCCTGGCGGAAAATTACTCGGTTTCCTCGCTTCCGAACGAGGGATCGACGCTAACCCAGAGAAAGTTGGTTCCATACTTCGGATGAAACGCCCTGTGCGTGTGCACGATGTCCAGAAGCTTACTGGTTGTTTGGCCGCCCTAAGTCGATTCATTTCTCGCCTCGGTGAAAAGGCACTGCCTCTTTACTGACTGATGAAGAAGTCAGATAAGTTCGAGTGGACTCCTCAAGCTGATGCAGCATTTGCAGAGCTTAAAGCCCTGCTTTCCACCCAGCCGGTGCTTGCTGCTCCAATCAGCAAAGAGCCTTTACTGCTTTACATTGCAGCCACTGGACAAGTCGTCAGTACAGTACTTACGGCCGAGTGGGAAGAAGAAGAAGCAAAAGCTTACAAAGTTCAGCGCCCAGTATACTATGTCTCTGAAGTTTTGACTCCATCAAAGCAAAGATATCCACATTATTAGAAGCTTTTTATGGGATCTATATGACCACGAAGAAGGTTGCACATTACTTCTCTGATCACACCATTACAGTCGTCAGCGATGCTCCATTATCAGAGATTCTGAACAATAGAGATGCAACTGGTTGAGTGGCAAAGTGGGCGATTGAACTCCTTCCCTTAGATATCAAGTTCGAGGCAAAGAAAGCTATTAAGTCCCAAGCAATAGCAGATTTCCTTGCCGAGTGGATTGAACAACAACTGCCGACTCAAGTTCACTCGAAGCACTGGACCATGTTCTTTGATGGTTCCAAGATGCTGAATGGTTCTGGTGCTGGGGTGGTACTGGTATCCCCCCGAGGAGACAAGCTCAGATATGTCCTCCAGATTCACTTTGATTTCTCCAATAACGAAGCAGAATATGAAGCACTCCTGTATGGGTTGCGTATGGCCATCTCACTCGGCGTCCGTTGCCTCATGGTCTATGGTGACTCAGATTTGGTAGTCAATCAAGTGATGAAGGAGTGGGACGTCAGAAGTCCAGCCATGACTGGTTATTGCAACACGGTGAGGAAGTTGGAAAAGAAGTTTGAGGGGTTAGAGCTCCATCATATACCCCGACTGAAAAATCAAGCAGCAGATGATTTAGCAAAGATAGGCTCCAAGAGAGAAGCCATTCCCAGTAATGTGTTCCTGGAGCATATTCACGCACCTTCAGTTCAAGAATATCCCATCAATGAAGAGCCCCTGCAGCCTAAGAGTGCCACAGATCCGACTGAAGTCGAGGTCCCAGCCGTGGTCGACTTGGTCACGGAGGTGTTGGTCATCACTCCCGACTGGACAGTGCCATACATTGCATATATCCTTAGGAAAGAGCTCCCAGAGGATGAAGAAGAGGCTCGACAGATCGTCCGTCGATCCAAGGTCTTTACTGTAATAAGAGGACAACTGTTCAGAGAAAGTGCAACTCGGGTCAGCTAGCAATGTATAACACCAGAAGAAGGCCGAGTGATCCTCCACGACATCCATTCGGGGACCTGTGGTCACCATGCGTCCTCTCGGACCATTGTGGCTAAAGCATACTGAGCTGGATTTTATTGGCCACGAGCAAATGAAATGGCAAAAGATATAGTCGACAGATGTGAAGGTTGCCAGTTCTACTCCAATATGTCGCACAAACCTGCATCAGCCCTGAAGAACATTCCACTTGTCTGGCCCTTTGCTGTTTGGGGATTGGACATGGTTGGTCCACTGAGGACTGGTAGGAGCGGCTTCACTCATGTGCTTGTAGCAGTCGACAAGTTTACCAAATGGATTGAAGCCAAGCCTATTAAGAATCTTGAAGCTAGTACTGCTATCAGCTTCATCAGAGAGTTGATTTTCAGATATGGGGTTCCGCACAGCATCATCACTGACAACGTATCGAACTTCGATTCTGATGAGTTCAGAACCTTCTGCGCCTCACAAGGCACATGAGTCAACTACGCTTCAGTCGCCCATCCCCAGTCGAATGGACAAGCAGAAAGAGCAAATGGCTTGATTCTCAAAGGACTGAAACCCCGACTGGTTCTAGATCTCAAGCACGCAGTGGGCGCCTGGGTTGATGAACTTCCATTAGTTCTCTAGGGATTGAGGACAACTCCCAATCGGTCGACTGGCCGAACTCCATTCTTCTTGGTCTACGGGCCGAAGCTATTCTACCGAGTGACTTGCTTCATAATGCACCACGAGTTGAGCTCTTCTCTGAAGATGAAGCAGAACAAGCTCGACAGGACGCAGTCGACCTCCTAGAGGAGGAAAGAGAGATGGCCTTGATCCGGTCGACCATTTATCAGCAAGACTTGCGTCGATTCCACGCTAGACACGTGAAGGGTCGAGCCTTTCAGGAGTGAGACTTGGCTCTTCGAGTAGATCAGCAGAAACCACACAAGCTCGCCCCAGCTTGGGAAGGTCCCTTCATTATCACCAAAGTGCTCCACAATGGAGCATACCACCTTTACAGTGTCGAGCATAAGAAGGATGAGCCACGGGCTTGGAATGCGGAGCTGCTCCGCCCCTTTTTTTACTTAAGTACTCGTTCGAATAAAATGTAATAAGAAATGCCTTTGTAGTTTGTTCATCAAAGACAAGAGCTTTACAGTCCTCTGGCACGATTGTTGTTGCTTTTGTTTACGTCTAAAAACCCCCAATGGGTGACTTAGCTGCGAATCCGTTTCGCCTAAGTTTGAAAGAAAATCCTACTGAGTGGTGAGCAAGCCACTCACTTAGGGGCTTAGCCGCGAACCCGTTTCGCCTAAGTTTTCAAAATCCTACCGAGTGGTGAGCCAGCCTCCCACTCGGGGGCTTAGCTGCAGTCCTGTACTCGCCTAAGTTTAAAAAATCCTACCGAGTGGTGAGCCAGCCTTCCACTCGGAGGCTTAGCTGCAGTCCAGTACTCGCCTAAGTTTGTAAAATACTACTGAGTGGTGAGCCAGCCTCCCACTCGGGGGCTTAGCTGCAGTCCAGTACTCGCCTAAATTTGTAAAATCCTACCGAGTGATGAGCCAGCCTCCCACTCGAGGGCTTAGCTGCAGTCCAGTACTCGCCTAAGTTTGTAAAATCCTACTGAGTGGTGAGCCAGCCTCCCACTCGGGGGCTTAGCTACAGTCCAGTACTCGCCTAAGTTTGTAAAATCCTACCAAGTGGTGAGCAATCCTCCCACTCGGGGGCTTAGCTGCATTCCAGTACTCGCCTAAGTTTGTAAAAACCTACCGAGTGGTGAGCCGTCCTTCTCCTTTGGAGCTGCGCCACAAATACAACGTATGCTACATCTCCATCCGCAAGGACGACGAGGTGCAGGTCTACCGCGGCACTCTTCTCCGAGCTACGCCACAAATACAACGGGCGCTCCATCCTTGTCCACAAGGACGACGAGGCGCAGGTCGACTGCAACCTTCTTCTTCGAGCTACGCCACAAATACAACATGCGCTCCGTCCTTTTCCACAAGGACGACGAGGCATAGGTCAACTGCAACCTTCTCCTTCGAGCTATGCCACAAATACAACATGCGCTCCATCCTTGTCCGCAAGGACGACGAGGCGCAGGTCGACTGCAACCTTCTAATTCGAGCTACGCCACAAATACAACGTGCGCTCCATCCTTGTCTGCAAGGACGACAAGGCACAGCTCGATTGAAGTCTCCGTTTCAAGGCCGCATCTCAAACACGAAGGTCACTCCAAGTAGGGAGCATATTCCAAAAGCAATCACAAGCATATTCAAAAGCAGTTCGGATAAGTCCTAAAGTTCCAAGTGACAAATCAAAAGTATTCGAGCATCAAGCCCGAAGGAGTTTAATGGTTACAGCAACCACTCGGCATTCCGAGGCAAATTTAAGACAGGTTTAAATCTCATAGTTTGTTCACTCGGCAGGAGGAGGGCTGGCGGGTTCGACAAATTCGTCCAAGTCGATTCCATCTGCGATCCGAGTGGCATCAGCGATGAAAGTCTCCATAAAGGACTGGAAGTCGTGCCTTTTGGTGTTGGCGACCTTGATCGCCGCCAGCTTGTCTTCACGAGCTTCCTTGCAGTGGACCCTTATCAAGGACAACGCCACGTCAGCACCACACCGGTCAGAGGACTTCTTCCACTCTTGCACTCGACCAGGAATC
This sequence comes from Triticum dicoccoides, assembly GCF_002162155.2. NCBI lineage: Eukaryota > Viridiplantae > Streptophyta > Magnoliopsida > Poales > Poaceae > Triticum > Triticum dicoccoides. The sequence continues at coordinate 421,246,115 of NC_041380.1, forward strand.
TCGTTGAGCTGAATCATCAGAGATTCGAGGTCATTTTGAAGCATCGCCCTTGGCCAGAGTGATGAGTCGATCCGTGAAACTGCCACCTTCAGACGTGGCGAGGTAACTTGTGATGCTGGCGACACAAGATTCCAGTCGAAGCACATTCATGGCAGCCTCGTCGCTGACCGGAGAAATGATAGGGTCTAAACCCGTCTTGATCCTTCCAGTTTCCTCGTCAAAGTTTTGCCAGAATTCTGCAATCAAAGAGTTAGTGAGTCGACTGGACAGGATTAACTTGCAAGCAGTCGGATTAAAAGGAGTACCTTCCAACATAAGATAGAGCTTCTTGGCAAGAGTTCTCAGATAGGCTTCCGTGTCATTTCTCTTATGGACCGCGGACTCCAGCTTCTCATTCAGAGAAATTTTATCCTTCTTCAGACGAGTTACCTCTTGGTTGGACTCATTGAGAGAGGACTTCAGCTTGTTTACTTCTCCTTCCAACGCTCCGACCGAAGCCAGCTTCTGGTCTGCAAGGGCAGTCTTATCTTGAGCTTCCTTCTGCGTAGCTGCAAGGTCCAAGTCCTTCTTCTCCAGAGTCAACCTCATTTTCTCTGTGAAAGAAGCAATCAGATCAAATAAGAGATCGAAGAAATATCTTAAAAGACGATCGACGTGAACAGTCGACAGGCAGTTACCTTCCATACCAGCAGCTTCATCTTGAGCTTTCTTCAACTTTTGTTGGGCCAGCTCCAAGTCGAGGTTGAGTTGCCTCTGCTTCTCCTCAAATTTGGCAAACTTAGAAATGAGAGTACAAGATTTCTGCAGAAGGTAAAAGATGTGTCAATCGACAAGATCAAAGATTATTTACTTTCGAGTGAATAAAACTTAAAAGTTTACTCAGACCCCAGTCGACTGCCCGCAGTCGACTGCGGTCTTGGGGACTACACCCAGCGGGTGCACTTGGCGTGCCCCCACTATTCTAACCCAACTCGACCGGTCCGCCCGGTTCGAGTATAAAAAAAGAGAGAAGAAAGAGAAAAGAACTATTCAGTCCCCGGCCGACTGCCAGCAGTCGACCGCGGTCTCGGGGACTACACCCAGTGGGTGCACTTGACGTGCCCCACTGGTTCAGATCCCATTCGACCGGTCAGCCCGGGTCGAGTGGAAGAAAAGAAAGTAAAAAAAGTACTCAGACCCCAATCGACTGCCCATAGTCGACTGCGATCTCGGGGACTACACCCAGCGGGTGCACTTAGCGTGCCCCCACCGGTTCAGATCCCACTCGCCCAGACCGAGTGGAAGAGCGCAAATACCAAAGACAACAAAACACCTAGTGGGTGTACAGATTCGACACAAACAATAAGAGATTGTATGAGAGAAAATATTTCAGGTACCATATCCTAATAGAACAAGGTCAGTTGAAAGCCTACTTACCTGGACATTAGCCCGGAGAGCCGCGCTGGCATCGTAAGCAGCCTAGCTGTTCTCGTGCGCCGTCTTCATCCACTCCATCATCACGTTAGCCTGACGGATGGCCTTCGCAGCCGCGTCCGACTGACTTTCCGGAACATGGTAGCTGGTGAAGAAGGGGGCAGATGACCCAGGTGCGGCAGCTTGGAGCTCCGAAGCATGAGGTTGGATGACTGAAGAAAACACCGGTACAATCGACGGTGCAGGGCGCTCACTCGACAATGAGGCATCGAAAGTTACAGAGGCCCCACCTGCTTCTTCAGATTGCCGGACGGTTGGTGTTGTCATCGGTCCCTGCTAAGACGTCTTACCAGCTGCTATTTTTTGTTCTTTCTGGGCCTAGGGGCCACATCTTCATCATCATCCGGAAGATCGATGACGTTGGGTGGGGCTGCAGATAGATCAGTCGACCCCAAGTGAATCGCTAGAATTTAATTGACCCATTAATCAAGAACAAGATCACGAGAGTTTTACCTGGGTTGGAGGAAACCGCGTCTTCCATCTCATCGTCTCGGTATTGGTCGGAAGAAGTTCCAGATGTAGCAGCACTGCAAATGTCAACATTCAGTCGATTATGTTCTGTTGCTCGAGTCAACCAAAAGATCGGGTCAGATGATTACCCGGAGATGGTGGGGATGGTCACTTTGATTCTGGGCAAAGCCTTCAGTGGTTTGGAGGAGGTGTCCTTCAATGCTTTCGGCACAGGAGGCTGCACAATCTTGAGTTGTTTCGATACCTTCTCAGTCGGCGCCTGAGAAGACGTCCGAGGGCTCTTCAAAGATGGCCCAGCTGGTGCGGCCGCCAGGTCAGGGGTGCTCGCCGGGTCGTGAGCGTTCTTGGACCTCCTCTCTCTTCGAGGAGGCGAGTCGACCTCTTCTTCATCACTCGAGTCGTCGCTCTCCTCGTCCTCCTCTGCATCCGAGTGCCACTCGCCACTCTCGCCCCCGCTCGCCCCTTCCTCGACGTTTTGCTCCTGCACTCCATTGGGCATCGAGTACATATCAATAAGAGCCTGAAAAGACAATGAACAAAATAAATACAGTCGACCATCAACAAGATGTTACACAGTGAATCAAGAAGATACTTGACAATACAGAATCATACCTGTTCTGGCTGGCACAAATGGTCGAATGGAATCACCCTCCTAGACCCCCGGGGATTATCTTTGTTGCCGGTGATTCCTCTCAGCCACTTCTCCACCGTGTCTTCACTAACGTCCTCCGGGTGGATCCGAGTGGAGTCCTCGAGTCCCGAGTACATCCACATCGGATGGTCACGGGCTTGGAGTGGTTGAATGCATCGACTGAGAAAGACCTCCAGCAGGTCCATACCAGTCACTCCGTCGCGGACAAGTTGGACGACCCGCTCGACCAACACCTTCACCTGCGCCTTCTCTTCCAGGATCACCCTCAAGGAGGAGGGCTTCTCCACTCGAGCCAAGGAAAAGGGGGGAAGTCCAGTCGACTGACTCGGGGTCGGCTGGTCCTTGCAGTAAAACCAGGTCGACTGCCAGCCCCGGACCGAGTCGGGAAGGATCATAGCTGGGAAGGTGCTCTTGTTCCTCATTTGGATTCCAAGGCCCCCACACATCTGTATCACGTGCGTCCTCTCATCACTCGTGTTGGCCTTCTTGACCATTTGGGAGGCACATGTGAATATGTGTTTGAAGAGACCCTAGTGCGGTCGACAGCCCAAGAAATTCTCGCACATGGACACGAAAGCAGCGAGATACACGATGGTGTTTGGAGTAAAGTGGTGGAGTTGAGCCCCGAAGAAGTTCAAGAAACCATGAAAGAAAGGGTGGGGAGGCAAAGAAAACCCGCGGTCGACATGAGTGGCAAGGAAGATGCACTCACCCTCCTGCGGCTGCGGTTCAGTCTCGTTCCCCGGGAGCCGCACCGATTGGTGAGGGATCAGTCCCCCCTTAACCGGATCATCAATGTCGTCTTGGCTGATCGTCGAGCGGATCCAGTCGCCCTGGATCCAGCCAGGCGGCAGGCCGGACCGCGATGAGGATCCACCCCGGCTGGTCCTCTTCCCATTCGCCTTCACCGTCGCCTTCTTTGCACGCTCCAATGCCACCGTCTTCTCCTTTCCCATGGCAGCAAATCGAGTCCGAGCGGGGCTACATCGCCGAGAGCAGAAGCAGGAGTGGCGGAAAAATCTGAGGAGGAAGAAGGAGAATGAGGGCGCACTGTTCAAAAGCCTGGTCCCATGCCTTTTATAAGGACACTTCCGAGTGACTGACTTGTAGGCCCGGACGATCTTATCAAATCCCGCAACAGTCGCGCGCGCGATACGTGGCAAAAAACATGGTGCAGGGATCGAGGCAACCTGCCTAATCTGTCCCGATTACCGCAGCCTCCCCCGCCCGACGCGCTTCCCAAAAATCGAATCCCGCGAGATCCGCGGCAGAACAACTTGTTAGACGGAAGACATCCTCCACATCATCACTCGAAGCTTTTCAGCAAAAGTTCACTCGACAAAAACTAAGAATGGATCAAGGGGACTGAAAAAAAGTTGGTGTCATCACCTCAGTTCACTTATCCAGAACAAGACATACTCATAGCACGAAAAATGAGTCGGAAGTGTTCTCAACTCCTTCCTCACTCAAATCCTGATCCATTCGGGGGCTAATGATGAAGCTATGTACCTAGGGTAGGGTCATGGATCTGTCCAAGATACCCTCCCCAAGGACATCTCTAAAGGAGCCGGAAGCACTCGAAGAAAAATCATCATCCACTCGACCATGAAGCTATGTTGCACTCGACAGTCTCGAAGACACTCGACCGTATGGACAATCACTCAACTACCAGAAGATCTAGAGCTACTCCACTCCGCAACGGTCGGGAATTAAGTCATGGTTTAATGGTCATTAAGTATCTTTATTGCAGGCGTTACCAGTAATGTCCCCATCTTTATGTACCTTAAACCCTTTGTAACTGAGGGCGGGAGGAGTCTGGCGAACTCTATATAAGCCACCCCCCTCCTCACGGAGAAGGGTTCGCACCCCTTGTAACACACACGCATATAATCCAGTCGACCGCCTCCGGGCTCCGAGATGTAGGGCTGTTACTTCCTCCGCGAAGGGCCTGAACTCGTAAAACTCGCATGTACAACTCCTCCATAGCTAGGATCTTGCCTCTACATTCCTACCCCCCATTCGACTGTCAAACTTAGAACCACGACACCATCTGGGCAGTCTGGGGCATAAACATGGTTTGTCTGGACTATTCTACATGTTATCTCCAATATGCGGTCCCCAAAAAACCTCGCAGGATGCACCCTTCCCTTTTCCTAGTGGACCCTTCCCTTCCCACTCGTTTCCTGTCGTAGCGGGACGTTTCTTGCTGGAGCCCATTTCTTTTAAATCAACACCTTCACCATGGTGCCCTCTGCCCCTCTCCCCTTCACATCAGACTTTCCCGCGGACCGCCAAAGAGGAGTCACCCGCCAACCTGCCCGCTCTCCGTCCTGATCCCCTTACCCAATGTTTGCATCGATCCACCACCGCCATAAAAGAAGACGAGACATGCGCTCCCCATGACGCCCCAAGCCAAGATGGCAGATCTGATGTCGCCTGAGCCATTGTCATGTTGCAACATAAATAGTTGAATGTCGTGCATTATCACTAAACAAAATATGCCGTCCTTTAATGGGCATGAAACTGATATGCCACTATGTCCAATATTCAATCTTGAACGAACCAGTCAATGCATTTACCCTTCTATCCTAACTAAAAAAATTGTACGACTTGATGGCAAAATAGAAGAGCTCGCTCATGCAATTTGCTGCAAAGCCATCTCTATTGAAATGCAATTTGCCACATTTTTTAAAGTAGGGAAATTATTCTATCCAGACAACCGTAACTAAACATACTAATCCCAACCCCATCCCGCTCACTCTCGACCCTCATTCTTTGGAGCAAATCCGCTAAATCGTGTTTTAAGTGAGCCAGTGATCGACGCCATCGTGGCAGATAGCAGCAAGTTAGAAGGGTGGCAACCACATTCCTATCTTAGTGCTAACGAACAAAATGAACTACGGGCTCCCCTTTAATTGTAAAGATAATATCATGAAGTGCCAAATAAATCATATTTCTATTTATATTACAATGCATGACGTTTTACCTAAAAATAACTTGTCTTTGTGCAGAAACATATTGGACTACAAATTGGACAAAAATATTTTCAATCGTCTCAGATATATCTGTCGGGAAATAAACTAATTAAGAGTCAATAAATAAAATGTGTGCTAGCATCAGCCAGCACAGCATGCACCTTACTACCATCGATCCTTTTGATTGCCATTAGCCTTTTATACACAGTAGACACATCCAAACCCCATCACCAGTCTTCCCAATCAACTGGTCGTGCGACAGGCTACAGATGTCTTGGGCAGCATCAGGGCAGGTGCGCATTCAGTGGGAAGCAGACAAGGAAGTCGGTGGCCGTGCTACTGCTTCCACTCATCACGACTCTTTGTAAATATAAATATCCTTTGACAGCAATGCCAAAACATGGTTAGGCTTCCCCACATCATTGGTTTCATTTAATTCTTTAATTCTTTTGTTTTCTTGATGCAATAAAAAATACAGTAGGGTCATGCCTTACTGTTTTTAGGGTAAAAAACATAAAGTCAATCTATTAATCAGCGTAATCAGTCATGTTTGGAACTAATACTACATAGGTTCTCAGTCCGACTTATTTAGTATTTGCACTTTCTCATTTTATAACTCGACAATAAGTCTCCGATTTTTGGATGGTGTAAAACTTGGGAAATAATAATTTAATAACACCATGTCGGCCTTATTTATTTAGCATTAAAACATTGCACTACAGAATGAACACTACAAGTGACCCTTGAATACAAGAAGTTTCTTACCCTTTTACCTGATTCCGCTCTCAACTCCATCCAATTCTCATAGGCCTGTCGAAATATTCCATTCGGAGCATACAATTCATCATTTCATTTTTGCAGAAATGCTTTCTCATCGTCACAAGATTTTTAAATCATTCATCTATTCTCATCAAGGGATTCCAGATGTTAGTAAACCGTATTCCTTCTTCAAAATCTAGAAAAGAGAAGATGGGTGTCAGTATGAAGCTTGATGAAAATCAAATAGAAAATAACAAGATGTCTCTTCTAAACATCGTGATCGCCAATGTGACCCTTTTGATGGAATGCTTCATTGGTTTCAACCATTGTGCCCATATTGGAACAGACTTGCTTCATTTGGGCTTTCATTTTATTAACCTCTTTAATGAAAAAAGTTACTCTTCGTTTAATAAAATGGTCTCATGTTTCATGTTCCATAGTATTATCTTCCCTCACGAGTCATGATCTAAAACATCGGAATAGTTTTAAGATAAGATGCAAGATGAAAAACCATAAAATAATGTAACACAAGAAAGGGAATACAGTCACCTACGCAAAATTATTACAAGCTCCTCAATTTTTTCAACTGAATTTACTTGATTCAACTATGGAATCATTGAGCATCCACTGTCTAACCATTCCTCTTATGAGCCTACAATAATTAATCCAAAAGTAAGAAACATGCTACGGAAGGAAAGGGAGATAAGAACATTTGGAGGTTTGTTACTTTTTTCTTGCATTAATTGCGTTTCTTTATTGAGTCAAATGAGTCAGATGAATTGACATCTTGTGCCCTTGCCCAGACGTGATCACCCACAAGTTCTACAACCTTTATTATGAAGTACTTATGTGGACTAATGAACCTGTATATTTACCATGTAGAACACCATTAGAGTAGCAGAGATGTCACTACCGGCCATGCCCTAGAATATATGAATCGTTGATGCCAATGTGGCGTGCCACCTGAAAATCCTATGGTATCATGTTGTGCATCAACTACGCAGCGGCTAGCGACATCTTGATGTTCCCTGTTTTACGAAGATGAAAATCATATGGAGACAAAAAAAGTCAAAACATGCTAGAGAAAGAAGTAGTTTCACGTGTAGCAATACTAAAGAAGCCTTTTGCGGTTTGCCTCTAACCAAACAAAGAACTGTACTTTTATCTACTTCGTATAATTCTTTTGCTTTCTTGATGCAATAAAAAATATAGTGCGGTCAAGCCTTACTGTTTTTAGGGTAAAAACATAAAGTCAATCTATTAATAAGTGTAATCAGTCTTGGAACTAATACTACATAGGTTCTCACTCCGGCTTATTTAGTATTTGCACTTTCTAATTTTCTAACCCGAGAATAAGTATCTGATTTATGGATGGTGTAAAACTTGGGAAATAATAATTTAATAACACCATGTCGACCCTTTTTATTTAGCATTAAAACATTGCACTACAGAATGAACACTACAAGCATCCCTTGAATACAAGAAGTTCCGTACCTTTTTTACGCGGTTCCACTCTCAGCTCAGTCTAATTCTCATAGGCCTATTGACATATTCCATTAGCAGCATACAATTAATCATTTCATTTCACCCGAAATACTTTCTCATCCTCACAAGAATTTTAAATCATTCATCTGTTCTCATCAAGGGATTCCAGATTTTTGAAAAGTAAACCGGCTTCCTTCTTCAAAATCTAGAAAACAGAAGATGGATCAGTATGAAACTTGATGAAATTCAAACGGAAAATAACAATATGTCGCTTCTAAAATAACACTGTGATTGTCAATGTGACCCTTTTCATGGAATGTTTCCCTGGTTTCAGCCATTGTGCCCATATTGGAACACACTTTCTTCCTTTGGGCTTTCATTTAATTAATCTCTTCAATGAAAAAAGCTCCATTTCATTCAAAAACATGGTCTCATGTTCCTTTTCCATAGTATTATCTTTCCCCACGAGTCATGATCTAAAACATCGGAATAGTTTTAAGATAAGATGCCAGATAAAAACCATAATAATAATGTAACACGAGAAAGGGAATACAGTCACCTACACAAAATTATTACAAGCTCCTCAATTTTTACAACCGAATTTACTTAATTCAACTACAGAATCATTGAGCATCCACTGTCTAAACCATTCCTCTTATGAGCTTACAATAATTAATCAAAAAGTGTAACATAAGTAACATAATAAATCAATTCGGGAACAATTCAAGAAATTTCTGTGGTAACATAAGTAATCAATTCCAGAAATGCAATGTAAGAGGGCAAATTTTCACATTGGGTAGGCTTTGCCGGCCTAGGCTCGGACCGGTGCAGCGTCTGCAGCTGGCAGGCGCTTGTCGTGCCAAGAACAATGGATAATCAAACCTACAAAGGTCCCAAAGTCTTCGATGCGAGTAGAAGCAGGGAGGTCGACCCTGCGGATGCCTACTTAGCTTCAACTTTCACCGCCTTGCGGGGCTTCTTCCAGGCCCACTAGGTCACGGTGACGCGGCCACAGGGAGCACCAGGAACACGACTGTGAAGAGGGTCCAACCGACCTGCCGCCGCCACCGATGCCTGTGAGTTCAGAGGTTGGGAGGTAGAGCGTGATGGCCACCGCTAGTGTAGCCATGAACCCCTGCGCATGGCCTCGTCCTCGGCCGCGTCAGTGCCAGTAACTCGCTCCTCAGGGTCGAACACCATGGAGACGAAGCAGACGGCGATGCACACGATGGCGAGCATGAGTGCATGACGATGAATGAGGTCATCTCATGAAGGAGTGAGCGGATAGGGAGGGCTGGTGCTGGTGGTGGCGGGACCGCAATCGCTGGCTGTGAGGGGGAAGAAATTTTATTTGCCCTAGATCATGGGTGTGTGGAGGACTGAAGGGTCGCACAAGGAGAGAAACCGAGAAAAGAACGAGTGTGTGCTGGTCTAGCGACAATTATGGATCATGAGGTGTGCATGCCATGGTAGAGTTGTCTCATTATATTATTTTTCTTCTGTAAACCGGATGTGTGGTAGTGGGACAATCGATCAAAGAGCGGGTGGAGACAAACGAATGAGCCGGCGTATGGACTGCTCCGAGCAGATATTATTTGTTTCCTGAATCTGTTATTTGTTTCCTAAAATATTTTTGCGGAAATTCCTAAAATAAATTGCATTAATGAAAGGATCGGTTGATTTGGATAAATTAGGAAAGATAGATCCATGCTTTTTGTATGTTCGGAAAATGTTGATTTGCCATAAAACAGTGGCGAGAAAAATAATCGATAGAGAAGAAAACCAATGTGGGAGGGGTGGTGGGAGGTGGGAGGAAATAAAACTAGACGAAAATAAAACCGGAGTACCAGGCTACCAATTGATCCATTAGGAGTAGAGATGCTCTACAGGTGTCTCCGATGGTGTTTGTTGAGTTGATATAGATCGAGATTAGGATTTGTCACTCCATGTATCGGAGAGGTATCTCTGGGCCCTCTCGGTAATGCACATCACTATAAGCCTTGCAAGCAATGTGACTAATGAGTTAGTTGCAGGATGATGCATTACGGAATGAGTAAAGAGACTTGACGGTAACGAGATTGAATTAGGTATTGAGATACCAACGATCGAATCTCGGGCAAGTAACATACTGATGACAAAGGGAACAACATATGTTGTTATGCGGTTTAACCGATAAAGATCTTCGTAGAATATGTAGGAACCAATATGAGCATCCAGGTTCCACTATTGGTTATTGATCAGAGATGAGTCTCAATCATGTCTACATAGTTCTCGAACCCGTAGGGTCCGCACGCTTAACGTTCGGTGATGATCGGTATTATGAGTTTATGTGTTTTGATGTACTGAAGGTTGTTCGGAGTCCCGGATGTGATCATGGGCATGACGAGGAGTCTCGAAATGGTTGAGACATAAAGATCGATATATTGGAAGCCTATGTTTGGATATCAAATTGGTTCCGGGTGAGTTCGGGCATTTACCGGAGTACCGGGGGTTACCGGAACCCTCGGGGAGTATATGGGCCTTATTGGGCCTTGGTGAAAAGAGAGAGGGGAAGCTAGGGCAGGCCGCGCCCCCTCCCCCTTGGGTCCAAATTGGACTAGGGAAGGGGGGGTGGCGCCCCCCTTTCCTTCTCCCTCTTTCCTCCTTCCTTCCTCTCCTACTCCAACTAGGGAAAGGGGGGAATCCTACTCCCGGTGGGAGTAGGACTCCCCCTAGGGCGTGCCATAGAGAGGGCCGGCCCTCCCCTTCCTCCACTCCTTTATATACGGGGAAGGGGGCACCCCATAGGCACACAAGTTGATCTCTTAGCCGTGTGCGGAGCCCCCCTCCACAAATTTCCACCTCGGTCATATTGTTGTAGTGATTAGGCGAAGCCCTGCATCGGTAACTTCATCATCACCGTCATGCTGACAAAGCTCTCCCCCAACACTCAGCTGGATCTAGAGTTTGTGGGACGTCACCGAGCTGAACGTGTGCAGATCGCGGAGGTGACGTATCTTTGGTGCTAGGATCGGTCGGATCATGAAGATGTACGACTACATCAACCGCGTTTTCATAATGCTTCCGCTTACGGTCTATGAGGATACATGGACAACACTCTCCCCTCTTGTTGCTATGCATCACCTAGATGGATCTTGCATGTGCGTAGGAATTTTTTTGAAATTAATGTGTTCCCCAACAGTGACATCTGAGCCAGGTCTATGCGTAGATGTTATATGCACGAGTAGAACAGAATGGAGTTGTGGGCGTGAGTATATACATATTGCTTGCCGTCACTAGTTGATTCTTGATTCAACGATATTGTTGGATGAAGCGTCTCAGACCGACATTACTCGTACGCTTACACGAGACTGGTTCTAACGATGTGCTTCACACACAGGTGGCTAGTGGGTGTCAGTTTCTCCAACTTTAGTTGAATCCAATTCAATGAACAGGGTTCTTTCTAAAGATCAAAAAGCAATCACTATACCGCATTGTTGTTTTTGGTGCGTAGGTAAGAACGGTTCTTGCTCAGCCCGTAGCAGCCACGTAAAACTTGCAACAACAAAGTAGAAGACGTATAACTTGTTTTTGCAGGGCATGTTGTGATGTGATAAGGTCAAGACATGATGCTAAATTTTATTGTATGAGATGATCATGTTTTGTAACAGAGTTATCGGCAACTGGCAGGAGCCATATGGTTGTTGCTTTATTGTATGAAATGCAATCGCCATGTAATTGCTTTACTTTATCACTATGCAGTAGTGATAGTCATAGAAGAAATAGTTGGTGAGACGACAACGATGCTTCGATGGAGATCAAGGTGTCAAGCCGGTGACGATGGTGATCATGACGGTGCTTTGGAGATGGAGATCAAAGGCACAAGATGATGAATGGCCATTTCATATCACTTATTGATTGCATGTGATGTTTATCCTTTATGCATCTTATTTTGCTTAGTTCGGCGGTAGCATTATAAGATGATCTCTCACTAAATTTCAAGGTATAAGTGTTCTCCGTGAGTATGCACCGTTGCTACAGTTCGTCATGCCGAGACACCACGTGATGATCGGGTGTGATAAGCTCTACGTTCACATACAATGGGTGCAAGCCAGTTTTGCACACGCGGAATACTCGGGTTAAACTTGACGAGCCTAGCATATGCAGATATGGCCTCGAAACACTGATACCGAAAGGTCGAGCATGAATCATATAGTAGATATGATCAACATAGTGATGTTCACCATTGAAAACTACTCCATCTCACTTGATGATCGGACATGGTTTAGTTGATATGGATCACGTGATCACTTAGATGATTAGAGGGGTGTCTATCTAAGTGGGAGTTCTTAACTAATTTGATTAATTGAACATTAATTTATCATGTACTTAGTACCTGATAGTATTCTACATGTCTATGTTGTTGTAGATAGATTACCCGTGTTGTTGTTCCATTGAATTTTAATGCGTTCCTAGAGAAAGCTAAGTTGAAAGATGATGGTAGCAATTACACGGACTGGGGCCGTCACTTGAGGATTATCCTCATTGCTGCACAGAAGAATTACGTCCTGGAAGCACTGCTAGGTGACAAACCCGCTGCAGGAGCAACACCTGATGTTATGAACATCTGGCAGAGCAAAGCTGATGACTACTCGATAGTACAGTGTGCCATGCTTTATGGCTTAGAACCGGGACTTCAACGATGTTTTGAACGTCATGGAGCATATGAGATGTTCCAAGAGTTGAAGTTAATATTTCAAGCAAATGCCCGGATTGAGAGATATGAAGTCTCCAATAAGTTCTACAGCTGCAAAATGGAGGAGATAGTTCTGTCAGTGAACATATACTCAGAATGTCTGGGTACCACAAGCACTTGACTCAGCTGGTAGTTAATCTTCCTGATGATAGTGTCATTGACAGAGTTCTTCAATCACTGCCACCAAGCTACAAGAGCTTCGCGATGAACTATAATATGCAAGGGATGGATAAGATAATTCCCGAGCTCTTTGCAATGCTAAAGGCTGCGGAGGTAGAAATCAAGAAGGAGCATCAAGTGTTGATGGTCAACAAGAGCACCAGTTTCAAGAAAAAGGGTAAAGAGAAGAAGGGGAACTTTAAGAAGAACGGCAAGCAAGTTGTTGCTCAAGTGAAGAGCCCAAGTCTGGACCTAAGCCTGAGGCTGAGTGCTTCTACTGCAAAGGGACTGGTCACTGGAAGTGGAACTGCCCCAAGGATTTGGCGGAGAAGAAGGATGGGAAAGTGAAAGGTATATTTGATATACATGTTATTGATGTGTACCATACTAATGCTCGCAGTAGCGCCTGGGTATTTGATACTGGTTATGTTGCTAATATTTGCAACTCGAAGCAGGGGCTACGGATTAAGCGAAGATTGGTGTGACACCCTCGATTCAATCATACACTAATCATACACGCAAATGTGTACGATCAAGATCAAGGACTCACAGGAAGATATCACAACACAACTCTAGACACAAATTAAAATAATACAAGCTTTATATTACAAGCCAGGGGCCTCGAGGGCTTGAATACATAAGCTCGAATACAAACGAGTCAGCGGAAGCAACAATATCTGAGTAGAAACATGAGTTAAACAAGTATGGCTTAAGAAGGCTAGCACAAAAGCAACATCGATCGAAAAGGCAAGGCCTCTTGCCTGGGAGCCTCCTAAATACTTCTGGTCATCAGCGGTCGCCACGTAGTAGTAGGCACCCTCGGGGTTGTAGTAGTTGTCGGTGGTGACATCTGGCTCCTGGACTCCGTCATCTGGTTGCGTCATCCGAGAAGAATGGAAAAGGGGGGAAAGGGAGCAAAACAACCGTGAGTACTCATCCAAAGTACTCGCAAGCAAGAATCTACACTACATATGCATCGGTGTCAATGAAATGGGTAGTATATGTGGACTGAACTGCAGAATGCCAGAAGAGAAGGGGAAAGCCTAGCCTATCGAAGACCAGCATCTTCAAGCAGCTCCCAGCATCTTGCAGCATCAGAAGAGATAAGAGTGACATAAAGTAAAGTAGTAGCAGTGTTACCAACCTCGGCCAGAGATCCTTTCTCGACTCCCAGCGAGAAATCAATCCTAGAGCCATACTATCCAGTTATCACCTCAAGTATCCAGTTCTAGTTGTATCGATCGGGATACAACTCCAAGTGTTCGTTACCGTAGGACAGCCTATTGATAGATGTTTTCTTCCCTGCTGGGGTGCACCTGAAGGAAATATGCCCTAGAGGCAATAATAAAGTTATTATTTATTTCCTTATATATTGATAAATTTATTATTCATGTTAGAATTGTATTAACCGGAAACATAATACATGTGTGAATACATAGACAAACAGAGTGTCACTAGTATGCCTCTACTTGACTAGCTCGTTGATCAAAGATGGTTATGTTTCCTAGCCATAGACATGAGTTGTCATTTGATTAACGGGATCACATCATTAGGAGAATGATGTGATTGACTTGACCCATTCCATTAGCTTAGCATTTGATCATTTAGTATGTTGCTATTGCTTTCTTCATGACTTATACATGTTCCTATGACTATGAGATTATGCAACTCCCGTTTACCGGATGAACACTTTGTGTGCTACCAAACATCACAACGTAACCGGGTGATTATAAAGGTGCTCTACAGGTGTCTCCGAAGGTACTTGTTGAGTTGGCGTATTTCGAGATTAGGATTTGTTACTCCGATTGTCGGAGAGGTATCTCTGGGCCCTCTCGCTAATGCACATCACTATAAGCCTTGCAAGCAATGTGACTAATGAGTTAGTTGCAGGATGATGCATTACGAAATGATTAAAGAGACTTGCCGGTAACAAGATTGAACTAGGTATTGAGATACCGACGATCAAATCTTGAACAAGTAACATACCGATGACAAAGGGAACAACGTATGTTGTTATGCGGTTTGACCGATAAAGATCTTCATAGAATATGTAGGAGCCAATATGAGCATCTAGGTTCCGCCATTGGTTATTGACCGGAGACGTGTCTCGGTCATGTCTACATAGTTCTCGAACCCGTAGGGTGCACACGCTTAAAGTTTGGTGATAATCGGTATTATGAGTTTTTGTGTTTTGATGTACCGAAGTTACTTCGGAGTCCCGGATATGATCACGGACATGACAAGGAGTCTCAAAATGGCCGAGACGTAAAGATCAATATATTGGACGACTATATTCGGACACCAGAAGTGTTCCGAGTGGTTTCGGATAAAAACCGGAGTACCGGGGGGTTACCGGAACCCCCGGGGAGTTAATTGGGCCTCATGGGCCTTAGTGGGAGAAGAGGAGGGGCGGTCAGGGCAGCCGTGCGCCCCTCCCCCTCTAGTCTGAATTGGACAAGGAGGAGGCGGGGGCCCCCTTTTTCCTTCTCCTCCTCTCTCCCTTCCTTCCCTCTCCTACTCCAACAAGGAAAAGGAGGAGTCCTACTCCCGGTGGTAGTAGGACTCCCCCCTTGGCGCGCCCTCTTCCTGGCCGGCCGCCTCCCCCCTTGCTCCTTTATATACGGGGGCAGGGGGCACCCTAGAAGACACAAGTTGATATGTTGATCTATTCCAGCCGTGTGCGGTGCCCCCCTTCACCATATTCCACCTCGGTTATAGCAGTGCTTAGGCGAAACCCTGCGTCGGTAGCAACATCATCACCGTCATCACGCCATCATGCTGACAGAACTCTCTCGTGAAGCTCTGATGGATCAGAGTTCGCAGAACGTCATCGAGCTGAACGTGTGTTGAACTCGAAGGTGTCGTACGTTCGGTACTTGGATCGGTTGGATCCTGAAGACGTACGACTACATCAACCGCGTTGTGCTAATGCTTCCGCTTTCGGTCTACGAGGGTACGTGGACACACTCTTCCCTCTTGTTGCTATGCATCACCATGATCCTGAGTGTGCGCAGAATTTTTTTGAAATTACCACGTTCCCCAACAGTGGCATCTGAGCCAGGTTTTATGCGTAGATGTTATATGCATGAGAAGAACACAAGTGAGTTGTGGGCGATACAAGTCATACTGTTTACTAGCATGTCACACTTTGGTTCGGCGGTATTATTGGATGAAGCTGCCCAGACCGACATTACGTGTACGCTTACACGAGACTGGTTCTACCGACGTGCTTTGCACATAGGTGGCTGGCGGGTGTCAGTTTCTCCAACTATAGTTGAACCGAGTGTGGCTACGCCCGGTCCTTGAGAAGGTTAAAATAGCACTAACTTGACGAACTATCGTTGTGGTTTTGATGCGTAGGTAAGAACGATTCTTGCTAAGCCCATAGCAGCCACGTAAAACTTGCAACAACAAAGTAGAGGACGTCTAACTTGTTTTTGCAGGGCATGTTGTGATGTGATATGGTCAAGGCATGATGCTATATTGTATGAGATGATCATGTTTTGTAACCGAGTTATCGGCAACTGGCAGGAGCCATATGGTTGTCACTTTATTGTATGCAATGCAATCGCCCTATAATTACTTTACTTTATCACTAAGCGGTAGCGATAGTCGTAGAAGCAATAGTTGGCGAGATGACAACGATGCTACGATGGAGATCAAGGTGTCGCGTCAGTGACAACGATGATCATGGCGGTGGTTCAGAGATGGAGATCACAAGCACAAGATGATGATGGCCATATCATATCACTTATATTGATTGCATGTGATGTTTATCTTTTATGCATCCTATTTTGCTTTGATTGACGGTAGCATTATATGATGATCTCTAACTAAATTTCAAGATAAAAGTGTTCTCCCCGAGTATGCACAGTTGCCAAAGTTTGTCATGCCGAGACACCATGTGATGATCGGGTGTGATAAGCTCTACGTTCATCTACCATGGGTACAAGCCAGTTTTGCACATGCAGAATACTCGGGTTAAACTTGACGAGCCTAGCATATGCAGATATGGCCTCGGAACACTGAGACCGAAAGGTCGAGCTTGAATCATATAGTAGATATGATCAACATAGTGATGTTCACCATTGAAAACTACTCCATCTCACGTGATGATCGGACATGGTTTAGTTGATTTGGATCACGTGATCACTTAGATGATTAGAGGGATGTCTATCTAAGTGGGAGTTCTTAAGTAATATGATTAATTGAACTTAAATTCATCATAAACTTAGAACCTGATAGTATTTTGCTTGTCTATGTTGATTGTAGATAGATGGCCCGTGCTATTGTTCCGTTGAATTTTAATGTGTTCCTTGAGAAAGCAAAGTTGAAAGATGATGGTAGCAATTACACGGACTTGGTCCATAACTTAAGGATTATCCTCATTGCTGCACAGAAGAATTACGTCCTGGAAGCACCGCTAGGTGCCAGGCCTGCTGCAGATGCTGCTGACAACGTTAAAAATGTCTGGCAGAGTAAAGTTGATGACTACTCGATAGTTCAGTGTGCCATGCTTTACGGCTTAGAACCGGGACTTCAACGATGTTTTGAACGTCATGGAGCATATGAGATGTTCCAGGAGTTGAAGTTAATATTTCAAGCAAATTCCCGGATTGAGAGACATGAAGTCTCTAATAAGTTCTATAGCTGCAAGATGGAGGAGAATAGTTCTGTTAGTGAACATATACTCAAAATGTCTGGGTATCATAATCACTTGACTCAACTGGGAGTTAATCTTCCCGTTGATAGTTTCATTGATAGAGTTCTTCAATCACTGCCACCAAGCTACAAGAGCTTCGTGATGAACTATAATATGCAAGGGATGACTAAGACAATTCCCGAGCTCTTTGCAATGCTAAAGGCAGCGGAGGTAGAAATCAAGAAGGAGCATCAAGTGTTGATGGTCAACAAGACCACCAGTTTCAAGAAAAAGGGTAAAGGGAAGAAGAAGGGGAACTTCAAGAAGAACAGCAAACAACTTGCTGTTCAGGAGAAGAAACCCAAGTCTGTACCTAAGCCTGAGACTGAGTGCTTCTACTGCAAACAGACTGGTCACTGGAAGCGGAACTGCCCCAAGTATTTGGCAGATAAGAAGGATGGCAAAGTGAACAAAGGTATATGTGATATACATGTTATTGATGTGTACCTTACCAGAGCTCGCACTAGCACCTGGGTATTTGATACTGGTTATGTTGCTAATATTTGCAACTCAAAACAGGGACTACGGATTAAGCGAAGACTGGCTAAGGACGAGGTGACGATGCGCGTGGGATATGGTTCCAAAGTCGATGTGATCGCCGTCGGCACACTACCTCTACATCTACCTTCGGGATTAGTTTTAGACCTAAATAATTGTTATTTGGTGCCAGCGTTAAGCATGAACATTATATCTGGATCTTGTTTAATGATAGACGGTTATTCATTTAAATATGAGAATAGTGGTTGTTCTATTTATATGAGTAATATCTTTTATGGTCATGCACCCTTGAAGAGTGGTCTATTTTTGTTGAATCTCGTTAGTAGTGATACACATATTCATAATGTTGAAGCCAAAAGATGCAGAGTTGATAATGATAGTGCAACTTATTTGTGGCACTGCCATTTTCACACCCTACATTTTGTAACATTTCATTTGCATTAAGAAAGCATGAAAATTTGGACCAACAAAAAAACTTTTGCATTATTTGGCTTTTTATTTTGGAGTTGGTTTTCTCTGTGTGGTTTTTCAAGTGCTCTTTAAAGTCATCACAACTCCACCTTCTATACTTCATCTCCTTGCCCCAAGCTTCTGCCCAATGATCATGCCATGTGTATAGAGCAATATAGTATTTTCTTACAAAAATAATTTGGCCAAAAGTATTTTCTAAAATTAGTTTTCCAAAAACCCCCGAATTGAGGTTTGCACTGCAAGTACTTGATTTGGGGTGTGAAAAATCTTTCAAAAGGTATATTTGAATCCTATTTGATGTAGGACTCCCATAAAGCACAAAAATATAATTTTAAAGTTATTTTCCTATTTTATTTAAAAGCTTTTTCTTAAGGCTAGAAATGGTCTTTAATAGGGAAAAATTATTTTATTGTTTCAAAAATATTTGACAAAAATCAGGGAAACTAAGTGGACATATATTTTCCATATATAAGGTTTCAACACATGGTCATGTTCAAAATATTGGAAACTAAGTGGACACATGGTCAGGTTTCAACACATGGACATGTTCAACATATATAAGGATTTGAAATATTTCTAAAGGAAATATTTTTATAAAAATCCAAGAAAAATCCAGCAAGTCACAAATGAATATTGTGATCACCTTGCAAAACATCATATCAATCAAGGTCATTTTGGTTCACCAAAATGCCCCGAAACCCTCTCTGACCATAATCAAATTTGAACAATTTTGTACTACCAACTTTCTCTCCTTGACCCCAACTTTTGTGAGCATGTTCACATGACCAAATGAGGCCACTACACCTAGTGGTGCATCAAGGAGAAGTGATTTTCTCAACTAGATCTACACAAGTTCATTTCCGCTAATTTCTAGGGTTTACAAAAGTTGCATTGGTAACTTTGCCCAAATAATCTCCAAATTGGTGGAAGGCCCTAATTATATGTGTTATTACACCCTGTGGAGTCTCATGGCAATTGGAAATATTTTGCTTGCCCAAACCATTATCAAACACCTTCTGCCACTTTCCAAAAATCTCCATTTTAACCACTAGAACTATTCTCCTTGAGCTCAACTTTTTACCACAGCTCCTCCTAGTCCTCTCCTACCTCCAGTAACCCTCCCCTGGCCATTGCTCAATTATTGAGGGATAAAATACCCCCATTTACCTCCTTGGACAGCCCCTCTCCCCCTCTTCTTCTTCCTCTCTCCTCTCCTACTGGCTCCCCAGGGCATCCAAGGCCACAACCCCCTTATTTACTTCCCCCTAGAGCTACCAGACACCTTGGCCGTGCCCTGATTGCATTGAAAATGGCCATGCCGGCCATTTGGGGGCTCTGGAGCGCGCTACAGTGCGCACCCGCACTGTAGCCGCCCCCTGCCAACCACCTCCGGCCACCTCGGGCCTCCCCAGCGCGCCTGACGATGCGCCTCAGCGTCTGAGACACGGCAGCTGGTCGGCCCCCTCCTCCCTCTCTCTCTCTCTCCTGCCCTTGCTCGCACGCGCACCGGCCGCCCGAGAGCTCCAGTGAGCGAGCTCACACACGCGGCGACTCTGACCCCTCCCCGCTCCCCCTCTTCCTTCCCCTGACACTGGACCAGCCTCACGAGCACCCCAGACACGGCGCCAGCTCCTCCTGAGCCCTGTGGCGACGAGCAGGAGCCCGCCGGTGCACGGGTCCATGACACCTCGCCGTTCGCCTATTTAAGGGCCTCCCCGAGCCCTACTCTCCTCACCACTCGCTCTCGCACTCCCCGAATGTAACGCCCCGAGACTGATGTGCCAGGTGTCCTCCAGTTATTCGCTGTTGTTTGCCTTGTCATTGCTTGCGTGTCATGCATTGCATATCATGTCATCAAGTGCATTTCATTTGCATACATGTTCGTCTCATGCATCCAAGCATTTTCCCCGTTGTCCGTTTTGCAATCCGGCGATCCTATGTCACCCGGTGTCCCTTTCTACCTCTTTTTCGTGTGCGGGTATTAAACGTTTTCGGATTGGACCGAGACTTGTCATCCAGCCTTGGTTTACAACCGGTAGACTGCCTGTCAAGTTTCGTGCCATTTGGACTTCGTTTGATACTCCAACGGTTAACCGAGAGACCGAAAATGCCTCGTGAGTGTTGCAGCCCAACACCCTTCCAATTTTGCCCAAAACCCACCTAAACCCCTTCTATCATCTCGGTCGTTCGATCATGATCGCGTGGCCGCAAACCGCACATCATTTGGACTCCTCCGAAAATATGTGGCCTCCTCCGAAAATTTCGCGGTACTAACCCTATATCCAACTCCCTCATCGCCACCGGACAAAACCTTGCCGCCCGGACATGTCCGCTCACCGCTGCCACCTCCCTCCGCCCAATGGCGAGCCGCCACGTCAGCAGGCCGCCGCCCTCGCCCAACCGGTCGCCGCCACGCATCCCGACGCCCCGCGCCTCTCCACTGCAGGCCCGCGAGCCCGACCGCGGTCCTCCTGGCCCGGTGCACCGCGCCGCCGCCTGGATGCCCAAGCCGCCCGCCCGCGCCTTCGCCGCCAACCATCGCGCGCCACCGCGCCGCCAGCTCCGCCCTTGCCGCCGACCTCACCCGAACCGTCGCCTCCGCCGCTCTTCGCCGCCCCGAGCTGGCCACCGCCTTGTCACGGGTCGCCGCCGCCCTCTGCGCCGCCGGCCACCGCCCCCTCCGTCGCCCAGCGCCTCGCCGGATCCTCGCCGGAGATGGCCGCCTCGTCGGAGTTCGGGTCCGGTCAGATCTAGACCCGGGTGGGATCAGATCCATCCATCCCCCTTCCAAACATCTCCCTCCGATCCGGATCCCTCCGTCCCGTACCGCTTCGTCCCGGGTTGACTTTTCCCGAGAGGTCCAAATTCCACTAAGTCTCCCAGATTTCAGTATTTTTGAGCATTTTCATCGCATCATAACTCATCATCCATGGCTCTGTTTTGAGCGTGTAGCATATCAAAATGTTCGTCTCGACGAGTACATCATTTCATCTCATTGCATCATTTTCATTTGAGCTCATCTCGATGCCCGACATGCTGTTGGAAGAGGGCTATGTGATAAATTTGTCAGATCCGTTTCAGCAAATGGCATTTTATCATTTTTTGCCATGATTAATGTTTGCATGCTATGATCATAAGCTCTACATGTGTTTTGTTATATGCCATACCATCTTTACAGGGGTGCTTGCCATGTATTTTTGTGATATTTGTGGTGACTATCACAAGCTTGCAAAGTAGCGTAATCGGTAATGCTGATTTCAGGGACTTAGAATTTCACTAAGTCCTTGTTCTGTTTTTGTCGGTATGCCATATGTTCATGTTGCTTCCTAGTGATCCGTGCCTCTTTTGAGGATGATCAGTAAGGATGATTTGTTAACATTGTGGTGCTCTATCCATCCATGTCTTTGTTTGAATTTATGGAGCACCCTAGCTTGAGTCAATCGAGCTCTACTTTTGCTATATAGTGATCCTAGCAGATTGTTAATATGTTTAGCGATTTTGCCGAGGATGTTGCTATTGATCCGTGCATGCTATGTTATTGTTCTTGCCATGTCTAGCTTCTATGCCATGTATTCTTGGTGGGTGTATGCTTAGTTTGTCATGCCATGCTCTATAGTGAGTGCATCGAGCTCATAAACATGCCTACTCGTTAACTGTTTTGCATGCTCCAGTTTTTCACTAAGTCTGTTTATGTTTATGTTTTTGCTATGTTCACATGCTTGCAATTGTATTTTTCTGATCCCTTTTGGCTCAATGTCACTCAGCGACTTTTGTTAAGTGCTTTGAGTAGCTTCATGCCATGCCTTGCTTTGCCATGTTAAGTTCCTGTAGCATATAGTTTTCATGCTCCAAAGTATGCTTCCTGATGATAAATCCCAGACTTGTGTTAATTTCACTAAGTCTGAAACCTGTTATTATTTGCACTTTTGCCATGCTTGTTTGAGCTTGCTATTGAGTGAATTAGCCGTAGATCAGTGTTCATCTTTTGTCAAGCATCATGAGTGGATCCCTGCCATGTATTTTGTTGCCATGTTTGAGTGTTGTAGCATATTTATCTTGATGCATTTAGTTGGTCACTTGCTGATTATCGCAGACCGGTGCCATATTTGTTTTGCTTGCCATTTCCAAACCGTGCATCCGATTCCGGTGATCTTTATATCGATTTCAACCGAAATCACCTGACCATTCCAGTGGCACTCTTGGATTTCCAGGTTGAGGCCAGGTTCAATCATTCCTTTCCAAATCATGCATATGTATCACGTACCGCATCCCGCATATCATACCATGTTCATGTGTTGGTTGTTCACTATGTTGTGTGCTTCTTTCCCGTGTTTGCTTCTTCGGGTCGGTTCCGATAACGTCGCGTTTGTGAGGACCCGTTCGACTACGTCCATTTATCTTCTTCATGGACTCGTTCTTCTTCCTTGCGGGATCTCAGGCAAGATGACCATACCCTCGAAATCACTTCTATCTTTCCTTGCTAGATGCTCGCTCTTTTGCTATGCCTATGTTGTGATTTCTACAACTTGCTTATCATGCATCCCATATTGTTATGCCAAGCCTCTAACACACCTTGTCTTAGCAAACCGTTGTTTGGCTATGTTACCACTTTGCTCAGCCCCTCTTATAGTGTTGCTAGTTACAGGTGAAGATTGGAGCTTGTTCCATGTTTGGAACATGGATATTTTGTGGGGATATCACAATATCTCTTATTTAATTAATGCATCTATATACTTGGTAAAGGGTGGAAGGCTCGGCCTTATGCCTGGTGTTTTGTTCCACTCTTGCCGCCCTAGTTTCCGTCATATCGGTGTTATGTTCCCGGATTTTGCATTCCTTACGCGGTTGGGTTATAATGGGAACCCCTTGACAGTTCGCTTTGAATAAAACTCCTCCAGCAATGCCCAACATTGGTTTTACCATTCGCCACCTAGCCTCTTTTTCCCTTGGGAGTCGCGCTCCCGAGGGTAATCATTATTTTAACCCCCCCGGGCCAGTGCTCCTCTGAGTGTTGGTCCGACCGAGTAGACTGCGGGGCCACCTCGGGGCAACTTGAGGGTTGGTTTTACTCGTAGGGTGTCTCATCTGAGTGTGCCCTGAGAACGAGATATGTGCAGCTCCTATCGGGATTTGTAGGCACATTCGGGCGGTGTTGCTGGACTTGTTTTACCATTGTCGAGGATGTCTTGTAACCTGGATGCCGAGCCTGATCGGATTGTCTTGGGAGAAGGAATATCCTTCGTTGACCGTGAGAGCTTGTGATGGGCTAAGTTGGGACACCCCTGCAGGGTTATGAACTTTCGAAAGTCGTGCCCGCAGTTATGGGCAGATGGGAATTTGTTAATGTCTGGTTGTAGAAATCCTGAAGTTGATCTTAATTTAAGTACATCAACCGCGTGTGTGACCGTGATGGTCTCTTCTCGGCGGGGTCCGGGAAGTGAACACGGTGTTGGAGTTATGCTTGACATAGGTTGTTCTAGGATCACTTCTTGATCATAGTTGTTCGACCGTGCTTTTGCCTTCTCTTCTCGCTCTCTTTTGTGAATAGGTTAGCCACCATATATGCTAGTCGCTTGCTGCAGCTCCACATCATACATTGTCTTACCTAAAAGCTTAAATAGTCTTGATCGCGAGGGTGTGAGATTGCTGAGTCCCCGTGACTCACAGATACTTCCAAAACCAGCTTGCAGGTGCCGATGAGACCATGCAGATGACGCAACCAAGCTCAAGGAGGAGCTCGATGAAGATCTTGTCCTTTGTCTTGTTTCGTTTCTAGTTCATCAGTAGTGGAGCCCAGTTGGGGTCGATCGGGGGACCTTGTCGCATTGGGGTTGCTCTTTATTTTGGTTCCGTAGTCGGACCTTGATTGTATTTGGATGTTGTAATGCTTTATTCATGTATTGTGTGAAGTGGCGATTGTAAGCCAACTATGTATCTCTTTCCTTTATGTATTACATGGGTTGTGTGAAGATTACCTCACTTACGACATTGCTTTCAATGCGGTTATGCCTCTAAGTCGTGCTTCGACACGTGGGAGATATAGCCGCATCGAGGGCGTTATACCTAATCACCCCCCTACACAACTCACCCCTCTCCAGACGAGCCCAAGCTCGAGATCGAGCTCGAACTCCGCCGCCTCGGGTCGTCGTCGATCCCATGGTACAGGCCTCCCCTGCTCCTCCTCTACCTTGATCTGGAACCCCCGAGCACCCCTGATCATTTCCCCTTTCTCCCCTGCTTCTTTTGCAGCCGGAAACGGCCGGAACCGTCGATGCCCGAAGCTCCTCCGCCGCGTGACCTCGTCGCCGGCGAACCAGGCCACCTTGGCGACCGCAACCACACCCACCCGAACGGCGACTCGACGCCGAGTCCAGCTGTACCCTTGCCCAACCTCGCCGTGCCCTACATCGATGCCGGTGAGCTTGTCGGCCCTCTGTCGCAGGGTTAGGGATGACAGGCGGGCCCCGCCTGTCAGCCTCTCCTCTCCATCGCCCCACCCTCTCTCGCTGACGCCAAGGCCCCGCCCATCAGGTTTAAACCTGGCGCGCACGCATGCACCAGTGCGCTGGGCCGCCTCTCTGGCTGGGCCTGCTGCGCTGCGGCTGTTCTGGCCCAGCAGGCACAGAGCCCTTTTTCCTTTTCTTTTTTTGTCACTTTTCCAAAAATTCCTCTGGATTAAATAATAATCCAAATGCAATAATTCCAAGTCCTAAATTCTTATAATAATCCCACCTATTTATTGGTGCATTTTTCATTCTTATCAAACCAACTTTTCTTCATTGTTCAAATTTAAATTAGAATTTGAGCATTTATGCGTGTCATTTGAAATTCCTAGCACAGTTTCCATGACTCCAAATCCAAAACTAGGAATTTTCCCCTTCTTAGTTTTCACCCTAGTATTTAACAAAAATGTGTTGACATTTTTCTGAGCACTTTGGTTTTTCTGTTTTATTATTGCCTTATTTTTCTAGTTATTATTTTGCGATGATAGATTGCGTTGCTGACGAAGGAGTTGGACCAGCAGACTTTGAAGACCCAGAAGACTTTGTTGAGCCAGGCAAGCAGCCCTTTGACCATGTCTATGAAACCCTTTTTATGCATTACATATAGCACCATATTGTTGTTGCAACGGAATCATGATGAGGTGGAACCACTTTGATGGTTTGCCTCCGTTACTTTCTCGTTGATACTTGCATTGTGCATGACCCTACCTCCTTATGAGGGTTATGCCGGTGGGAGTAGATAGGATGCTAAAGTAGTTGCTACGCAAAAAGGGACGGGAATATGCATGGTGATGGAGACAAAGTATTTTCAAAGGACTTTTCAAAAACCCCGTCGGGTGCCACTTATGCCCGAGGGAGATAATGAGATGGGTAACCGCTTGATGATGATGTGGTGTACCGAGGCAAGTGTGTGTGCTGCTTTCAAAAACAGATTGGTTTAAGTTGCGACCGTTATTCCAACCTTACATGCGCAACCACTCTACCCTTATATGGGAAAGTGCTTTATTGATTACCTAGGCCGATACTAGCTTGCAGCCCACATTACTAGTGACGGGGGAGAGTTGGTGCTCTCTCTCGGGACGGGGTCGTGCCAGGTAGGGCGGCCAAGAACATTTTTATGGGGCACCGGACACACTGTTGGTAGCCCGTGCCAGTGGTATGTGAAGAATATGGGAGCGAGGCTCCAGAATTTTAAGTTGTGAAATGTTGGGCACGGGGGTTACTACCAATCGAGTGGACTCCATGTTAGTGTCGTCTAGGGAAAGATAGTGATCGGGTGCTTACCCCGGGTACTTGAGGTACCGTGAGTCGTGGATGACACGGAAGTTCCCCGGATCTTGTGGGTAAAGTGTGCAACCTCTGCAGAGTGTAAAACTATTCGAATAGCCGTGTCCACGGTCAAGGACAGTTGGGTAACCTCTCTTGGGCTACGTCCACATGTTTACAAACCAGTGTATGTGTTTGGGTAAGTGGGAAGAACTACTTGGGTCAAGTCAAAGGACTTGACATGATTGAGTTGGGTTGATGCCCACTCTATTTATGTTGATATCTGTAACTTGTCCTCATGGTTACTTGAATTCTCCTGATGCATGTCTTACAAGTTGTTGAACATGTCATTGCACTCAAAACTTGCTTTCTGCAAAAAATTACCTATATCATGCATTGTTGTATCTTGAGCCAAGACATGGGTTGCTTGAGAGTACATTCATAGTACTCATTGGCTTGCCACTGGTTATTTAATTGGCCAGGCATGGAAGAACAGGAGTTCGAAGAAGAGTTCTTTGGAGATGAACATGCGAACTAGGACGTTTCCCAGTCAGAATGCTTGTAGGGTTAAGGCAGATGGCATGGGTTCTACTTATCGACGAAGATGTCCGCTGCTTAAGTTTATTTGGCATCCAGCCCTTGTGGGTTTATCTATGTAAGACTTGACCATAATGGTCATAATTTGTGTAAGACGATATGTATGGATGTAAGACTCTTGTTATTCAGCTTCTGTGTGTTCAGTGAGCATTGATCTCTGGGATCACTGTACACGTGCATCCGGTGATCACGACTTATGAGTCGGGGTCCCCACAGAGCTGGTATCAGAGCCATCCTGACTGTAGGAAGCCTTAGTTAGCATGGGAGTTAGTTAGGATAAAACCTGTTTTGCAAAACCCTCTATACTCCTCTTCTTTTCTAAGCTTACCAGACCCAAGATATATTTCCATATTGACCTCTCCCATTCAACCTTTGTAGATGGCTGCCGTACCCGAAGACTTCCTGACCACCGGATTTCCCATGCTTCTCGAGGATAGCCTCAAGAAGTGCCAGTTTTACCGAGCCCCCATTTTCACCTACCATGAGCATTGGATCAATGACACCGAGACAGAGTATCATGTGGAAGTGATCGTGAAGGCTAATGACTCTCCAACAAGCTGGTTCTTCGAGGGACCCCAGATGGCAACACTGGTTCTTGTCGTCGAGACGGCAACCCTCAAGGCACTCACCCGCCTCCGAGACCTTCTTCCAGAGATGGCAGACGAGTTGGCAACCCGCTTCTTGCCTTATCGGAAGGAAGGTGAGGATGAGAGCAGTGCACCAGCTCCACCATTAGAAGAAGGACTTCCACTCCGATTCCAGACATACTTCAGCCTTTGTGCCGATAGTTTGGCACAACACTTGGCCTCGGAATCAATGGAGCTCTGAAAGGAACTTCATGATACCAAGGAACTTCTTCTCCAAGCACAAGGGAAGATGGATAGGATCCAGAAGGAAGGTGCTCCCCCTGGACAACCTGCAATCGCATACCGAGGCAGAAGACCCCCAAAGGATGGGGAACCACCACACCAGCACCGCATGAGCGCAAGGGATTACTACAAGCTCTTCACACCACTGGCAAAGCAACGCCATGTTGAGCTCCTCCACTCCCCCACCCCTTCGAGCAATGAAGGAAGTCAGGCCACAGGTGACGAGGAGGAAGACCCAGAAGAGCTAGACTACGCGACCGAGCATTCCACCACTTAGGCATCATTCGCAACCCGGATATGCCCGTTAGTAACCCCTACGGTAGGATAGGTCGTGTACCCCTTATGCGAAGTCGAGTCCTTGTAATGGTTCACATGAAACCATGTAGTGTTGTGTTTGCTTTTGATGTGTTTGATGGACGTCGTGTTTTCCTTCGGGAACTTGTAAGCGACTACATCACCCATTTGGATTTTAACAAATGTGTTCAGCCTTTTGGCCCTTGCATGAAAAAAAATTAGTGTCATACCAACCCCTTACTAGGCATCCCATCTATATTGCTTCCCCTCATCTTTCCCAATCATGAGACCTTGACCGCTCCAACAGGATGCCTGTTGTAACACGTACTAGTACCTCTACCCAGGAGCAAGAAGCCGGAGCAGGAGCCAGTCAGGACCAAACCTAGGGACAAGCTCCACCACCGCCACCACCTCCAAATATGGACATGGCTCAGCTTCTCCAAGCCTTCCGAGAGGAACGCCAAGCCAACACTGCAGCCCTCCAGATGATTGCTCAAGCTGTCAATCGCCAGCCGGCAGGAAACGGCAATGGACGTTCCACGTTGGTGGAGTTCAAGAAGCATGCACCACCCACCTTCATCGAGACTGCTGAACCCCTGGATGCAGACGACTGGGGTCCGCACCATTGAGGATCTGCTGGAACTAGTCGGATGCACTGAGGACCGTGAGAAGGTGGTGTATGCTGCTCACTGCCTCGGGGGAACTGCTAGAGCTTGGTGGGATATATTCAAGGCCATGCATGCTGAGCAAAACATCACTTGGAATGACTTCAAGGCAGAATTCCGCAAGGCGCACATTCCTTCCGGAATCATGGCCATCAAGAAGCGTGAATTCCGAGCCCTGAAGCAAGGTAGTAGCACTGTCAAGGAGTACATGCAGAAGTTCAGTGTTCTGTCAAGATATGCTCCTAAAGATGTCAGCACTGATGCTGCCAAAAGAGAGCGCTTCATGGAAGGCCTTAACCAGACTCTGCAGTACTCACTTGTTGTGTGTGACTGCCCAACCTTTCCTGATCTGGTGAACAAGGCACTCATGCTTGAGGACAAGCGACGTACTTTGGATGATACTCGTAACCGCAAGATGATCAGCAAGGGTAGCTCCAGCAACCAGAAGCCTCGCCTGTGGCAGCCAGCCTCGGTCAAGCCAACCTATCAGCAGCCAAGAGCCCCTGCACCTCAGTAGTATGCCAACCCCAGGCTAGCTTTCAACAACCACAATAAAAATGCCGGCAAGAGCAGCAGCCCCAATCAAGCCAGGACACTACTCCAAGAATTGCCCCAACAAGAAGCCTGACGCCCCGCAACCCAATGCGTAGAACCCAGGGCAAGGTCGTGGTGTGCCACCAAGGAACCAAGCTCCCCGCAACCCACCCAACAACAGCAAGGGTCGTGTGAATCATGTCACTACAGAAGAAGCCCAGGAAGACCCGGACGTCATCCTGGGTCTGTTCCTTGTTAACTCAGCACCCGCAACTGTCTTGTTTGATTCTAGAGCCATGCATTCATTTGTCACCCAAGAGTTTGCATTAAAAAGTGGCATGACCCCTACACCCCTGAATAACCCTATGGTGGTACAAACCCCCAGAGTAGAGATGAGAGCCAAGGTAGGCTGTAAGGGAGTCAGAATTGTCATTAATGGGGTAGACTTCCTAGCAGACCTTATCGTCTTAAGATCACAAGGCTTGGATGTGATCTTAGGAATGAATTGGCTCATCAAGCACCAAGGCTTGTTAGATTGCATCAACCGGACCGTCACTGTGACCAATGACCAAGGAGTCGAAGTTAAATTTGCCTCCAACCCCTCCTCTGCTCAAGCCAACCAAGTCAACTGTCTGACTGAAGTTGGATTGGAACAAGTGCCGGTAGTATGCGAATACCCTGATGTCTTTCCTGATGAGCTACCGGGAATGCATCCTGACCGAGACATTGAGTTCATCATCGAGCTCATACCCGGAGCAGGACCCATCTATAAGAAGCCTTATAGAATGGGATCGGAAGAGTTAGTAGAGTTGAAGAAAGCAACTGGAAGAGCAGTTGAGGAAGGGATTTATCCGCCCTAGTGCCTCCCCTTGGGGATCACCTGTTCTGTTTGTGGCAAAGAAGGACGGTACCATCCGCTTGTGCATTGACTACCACTCCCTCAATGAAGTTACAATCAAGAACAAGTATCCACTTCCCAAGATTGAAGATCTGTTTGATCAACTCAATGGGGCCAAGGTGTTCTCCAAGATCGACCTCAGATCTGGGTACTACCAGCTGAAAATCAGACCCCAAGATATTCCAAAGACGGCATTTGTAACTAGATATGGCATGTATGAGTGCACGGTCATGTCCTTTGGACTGACCAATGCCCCAGCTTACTTCATGTATCTCATGAATAAGGTCTTCATGGAATATTTGGACAAGTTTGTCGTTGTCTTCATTGATGACATTCTTGTCTTCTCGAAGACGTAAGAAGAGCACGAGCAACACTTGAGGATGGTCCTAGACAAGCTTCGAGAGCACCAACTGTATGCCAAGTTCAGCAAGCGCGAATTTTGGCTGCGTGAAGTTGGATTCTTGGGTCATGTTTTGACCGAAGAAGGATTGTCGGTCAATCCCGCTAAGATTGAAGCCGTGACTGAATGGCAATCCCCAAGCAATGTGAAGGAAGTCAGAAGCTTCCTCGGACTCGCAGGATATTACCGCAAGTTCGTTGAAGGATTCTCAAGCATTGCCCGACCCATGACCTAGCTCTTGAAGAAGGACAAGAAGTTCAAATGGATGCTAAAGTGCGAAGAAAGCTTCCAGGAGCTGAAGAAGAGACTGACCACCGCCCCAGTTCTGGCCACACCAGATATACACAAGGAATTTGTGATATATTGTGATGCGTCAAGAACCGGACTGGGAGGTGTCCTGATGCAAGAGGGTCGTGTTGTAGCTTACATTTCAAGGCAACTACGGCCTCATGAAGAGAACTATGCTACTCATGAACTTGAATTAGCAGTAGTGGTTCATGCCCTGAAGACATGGCGACATTACCTCCCAGGGAAGCGGTGTGAGATATAAACGGATCACAAAAGTCTGAAGTATATTTTCACTCAGAAGGAATTGAACATGAGGTAGAGAAGGTGGCTAGAGTTGATCAAGGATTATGACCTCAGTGTTCAATACCACCCTGGGAAGGCTAATGTGGTAGCAGATGCATTAAAAAGGAAGGCTTGTTCCTTGAATTCTATGCTTAAGGAAAGGCTACCCGCCTTGTATGAAGAACTTGAAAGCTTCGGGTTGAAACTGGTTGCACCAGGATTCTTGGCCAACCCAAAGTTAGGCCTACCCTGATGGATGATGTTAAGGAAGCTCAGAAGGGACACGAGAGTATTGAAGTCATTAAGAGGAAGATCAAGGCAAGCAAGGCCCCAGGATTCTCAGAGGATGAGCAAGGAATTGTGTGGTTTGGGAATCGCATTTGCGTACCCAATAAGATTGAGCTCAAGAATTTGATCTTGCAAGAAGCTCATGACACCCCATATTCCATCCACCCCGGAGGAACCAAGATGTATCAAGACCTAAAGGAGAGATTCTAGTGGCATGGCATGAAGAGAGAGATAGCCACTTTCGTCGCTAAGTGTGACGTATGCCAAAGGGTCAAAGCTGAATATCAGCGACCCGCTGGATTGTTACAGCCTCTCAAGGTGCCTGAATGGAAATGGGATAAAGTCTGAATGGACTTCATCACTGGGTTACCCAGGTCAAATAAGGGACATGACTCCATCTGGGTCATAGTCGACCATTTGACCAAAGTAGCCCATTTCATTCCTGTCAAAATGACTTACAAGGGAAACTAGCTAGCCAACCTCTACATCAACAGAGTCATAAGCCTTCATGGTGTTCCCAAGGAGATTGTGTCAGATCGAGGAACCCAGTTTACCTCAAGGTTCTGGAAGAAGTTCCAAGAGG
Source organism: Triticum dicoccoides (assembly GCF_002162155.2). Taxonomy (NCBI): domain Eukaryota; kingdom Viridiplantae; phylum Streptophyta; class Magnoliopsida; order Poales; family Poaceae; genus Triticum; species Triticum dicoccoides. Next base: position 421,277,962 of record NC_041380.1, read on the forward strand.
CCATGGGGACCAAGTTGTCCTTCAGCACTGCTTTCCACCCACAGACCGGAGGTCAGACAGAACGAGTGAATCAGATACTCTAAGACATGCTCTGAGCCTGTGTCTTAGCGTATGGAGCTAGGTGGGAAGATTGCCTCCCTTTTGCCGAGTTCTCCTACAACAACAGTTATCAGTCAAGCCTCCAGATGGCACCATTTGAGGTGTTGTACGGACGCAAGTGTCGCACACCCCTCAATTGGTCAGAGACCGAAGAAGGACTAGTCTTTGGGCCCGATATCCTCCGTGAAGCACAAGAACAAGTCCAACTTGTCAGAGAGCGTTTGGAGACTGCCAAGTCAAGGCAGAAGAGCTACGCTGACTCACGCCGTAGAGACATGATCCTCCGAGTTGGAGACCATGTCTATCTCCGGGTCACACCTCTCAAGGGAACCCAGCGCTTCCATGTCAAAGGAAAACTCGCACCAAGATACATCGGCCCCTTCAAGATCACTGAACGGCGAGGAGAAGTGGCTTATCAGTTAGAAATGCCACCTGAACTATCTGATGTGCACAACGTATTCCACGTGTCACAACTCAGGAAGTGTCTCCAAGTTCCAGACAAGCCTGATCTTTACAAGGACGTCGATCACCAAGCCATTGACCTTCAGCCCGATTTGACCTACCGCGAGAGACCCATCTGCCTTTTGGACGAGGCTGAACGGCGCACTCGAAGCCGCACCATCAAGTGCTTCAAGGTCCAGTGGAGCAACCACACTGAAGAAGAAGCAACCTGAGAACGTGAAGACTACCTTAGATCCGAGTTTCTGTATCTCTTTAAAGCCTAGTTTAGGAATCTCGGGGATGAGATTCTTGTAAGGGGGGTAGGTTTGTCACACACTACATTTTGTAACATTTCATTTGCATTAAGAAAGCATGAAAATTTGGACCAGCAAGAAAACTTTTGCATTATTTGGCTTTTTTATTTTGGAGTTGGTTTTATCTGTGTGGTTTTTCAAGTGCTCTTTAAAGTCATCACAACTCCACCTTCTATACTTCATCTCCTTGCCCCAAGCTTCTGCCTAATGATCATGCCATGTGTATAGAGCAATATAATATTTTCTTACAAAAATAATTTGGCCAAAAGTATTTTCTAAAATTAGTTTTCCAAAAACCCCTGAATTGAGGTTTGCACTACAAGTACTTGATTTGGGGTGTGAAAAATCTTTCAAAAGGTATATTTGAATCCTATTAGATGTAGGACTCCCACAAACAACAAAAATATAATTTTAAAAGTTATTTTCCTATTTTATTTAAAAGCATTTTCTTAAGGCCAGAAATGGTCTTTAATATGCATTTGTGACTTGCTGGATTTTCCTTGGATTTTTACGAAAATATTTCCTGTACAAATATTTTGAATCCTTGAAATGGGCAGAAATGGTTCACCAAAATACACCAAAACCCTCTCTGACCAGAATCAAATTTGAACAATTTTGTACTACCAACTTTCTCTCCTTGACCCCAACTTTTGTGAGCATGTTCACATGACCAAATGAGGCCACTACATAAAATGGCGCATCAAGGAGAAGTGATTTGCTCAACTAGATCTACACAAGTTCATTTCTGCTAATTTCTAGGGTTTACAAAAGTTGCATTGGCAACTTTGCCCAAATAAGCTCCAAATTGGTGGAAGGCCCTAATTATCTGTGTTATTACACCCTGTGGAGTCTCATGGCAATTGGAAATATTTTGCTTGCCCAAACCATTATCAAACACCTTCTGCCACTTTCCAAAAATCTCCATTTTGACCACTAGAACTATTCTCCTTGAGCTCAACTTTTTACCACAGCTCTTCCTAGTCCTCTCCTACCTCCAGTAACCCTCCCCTGGCCATTGCTCAATTATTGAGGAATAAAATACCCCCATTTACCTCCTTGGACAGCCCCTCTCCCCCTCTTCTTCTACCTCTCTCCTCTCCTACTGGCTCCCCAGGGCATCCAAGGCCACAACCCCCTTATTTACTTCCCCCTAGAGCTACCAGACACCTTGGCCGTGCCCTAATTGCATTGAAAATGGCCATGCCGGCCATTTGGGGGCTCTGGAGCGCGCTACAGTGCGGACCCGCACTGTAGCCGCCCCCTGCCAACCACCTCGGGCCACCTCGGGCCTCCCCAGCACGCCCGACGATGCGCCTCGACGTCCGAGACACAGCAGCTGGTCGGCCCCCTCCTCCCTCTCTCTCTCCTGCCCCTGCTCGCATGCGCACCGGCCGCCCGAGAGCTCCAGTGAGCGAGCTCACATGCGCGGCGTCTCTGACCCCTCCCCGCTCCCCCTCTTCCTTCGCCTAGCACTGGACCAGCCTCACGAGCACCACAGACACGGCGCCAGCTCCTACCGAGCCCTCTGGCAATGAGCAGGAGCCCGCCGGCACACGGGTCCACGGCACCTCGCCGTTCGCCTATTTAAGGGCCTCCCCGAGCCCTACTCTCCTCACCACTCGCTCTCTCACTCCCCTAATCACCCCCTACACAACTCACCCCTCTCTAGACGAGCCCGAGCTCGAGATCGAGCTCGAGCTCCGCCGCCTCGGGTCACCATTGATCCCACGGTATAGGCCTCCCCTGCTCCTCCTCTGCCTCGATCCGGAACCCCCGAGCACCCCTGATCATTTCCCCTTTCTCCCCCGCTTCTTTTGCAGCCGGAAACAGCCGGAACCGTCGACGCCCGAAGCTCCTCCGCCGTGTGACCTCGTCGCCGGCGAACCAGGCCACCCCTGCGACCGCAACCACATCCACCCGAACGGCGACTCGACGCCCAGTCGTACCCTCGCCCGACCTCACACGTGCCCTACGTCGACGCCGGTGAGCTTGCCGGCCCTCTATCGCAGGGTTAGGGATGACAGGCGGGCCCCACCTATCAGCCTCTCCTCTCCATCGCCCCGCTCTCTCTCGCTGACGCCTGGGCCCCGCCCGTCAGGTTTAAACCTGGCGCGCGCTTGCACCAGTGCGCTGGGCTGCCTTTCTGGCTGGGCCTGCTGCGCTGCGGCTCTTCTGGCCCAGCAGGCACAGCGCCCCTTTTCCTTTTCTTTTTTTTCTGCCACTTCTCCAAAAAATCCTCTGGATTAAATAATAATCCAAATGCAATAATTCCAACTCCTAAATTATTGTAATAATCCCACCTATTTATTGGTGTAGTCTTGATTCTTATCAAACCAACTTTTCTTCACTGTTCAAATTTAAATTTGAATTTCAGCATTTATGCCTATCATTTAAAATTCCTAGCACTGTTTCCATGACTCCAAATCCAAAACTAGGAATTTTCCCCTTCTTAGTTTTCACCCTAGTATTTAACAAAAATGAGTTAACATTTTTCTGAGCACTTTGGTTTTTCTGTTTTATTATTGCCTTATTTTTCTCGTTATTATTTTGCGATGATAGATTGCGTTGCTGAAGAAGGAGTTGGACCAGAAGACTTTGTTGAGCCAGGCAAGCAGCCCTTTGACCATGTCTATGAAACCCTTTTTATGCATGACATATAGCACCATATTGTTGTTGCAACGGAATCATGATGAGGTGGAACCACTTTGATGGTTTGCCTCCGTTACTTCCTCGTTGATACTTGCATTGTGCATGACCCTACCTCCTTATGAGGGTTATGCCGGTGGGAGTAGATAGGATGCTAAAGTAGTTGCTACGCAAAAAGGGATGAGAATATGCATGGTGATGGAGACAAAGTATTTTCAAAGGACTTTATGAAAACCCCGTCGGGTGCGACTTATGCCCGAGGGAGATAATGAGATGGGTAACCTCTTGATGACGAAGTGGTGTACCGAGGCAAGTGTGTGTGTTGCTTTCAAAAACGAATTGGTTTAAGTTGCGACCGTTATTCCAACCTTACATGCGCAACCACTCTACCCTTATATGGGAAAGGGCATTATTGATTACCTAGGCCGATACTAGCTTGGAGCCCGCATTACTAGTGACGGCGGAGAGTTGGTGCTCTCTCTTGGGACGGGGTCGTGCCAGGTAGGGCGGCCAAGAACATTTTTATGGGGCACCGGACACACCGTTGGCACCCCGTGCCAGTGGTATGTGAAGAATATGGGAGCGAGGCTCCACAATTTTAAGTTGTGAAATGTTGGGCACGGGGGTTACTACCAATCGAGTGGACTCCATGTTAGTGTCGTCTAGGGAAAGATAGTGATCGCGTGCTTACCCCGGGTACTTGAGCTACCGTAGGTCGTGGATGACACGGAAGTTTCCCGGATCTTGCGGGTAAAGTGTGCAACCTCTGCAGAGTGTAAACTATTCGAATAGCCGTGTCCACGGTCAAGGACAGTTGGGTAACCGCTCTTGGGCTACGTCCACATGTTAACAAACCAGCGTATGTGTTTGGATAAGTGGGAAGAACTACTTGGGTCAAGTCGAAGGACTTGACATGATTGAGTTGGGTTGATGCCCACTCTATTTATGTTCATATCTGTAACCTGTCCTCATGGTCACTTGAATTCTCCTGATGCATGTCTTACAAGTTGTTGAACATGTCATTGCACTCAAAACTAGCTTTCTGCAAAAATTTACCTATATCATGCATTGTTGTATCTTGAGCCAAAACATGGGTTGCTTGCGAGTACAGTCAAAGTACTCATTGGCTTGCCACTGGTTATTTAATTGGCCAAGCATGGAAGAACAGGAGTTCAAAGAAGAGTTCTTTGGAGACGAACAAGCGAACTCGGACGTTTCCCAGTCAGAATGTCGGTAGGGTTAAGGCAGATGGCATGGTTTCTACTTATCGACGAAGATTTCCGTTGCTTAAGTTCATTTGGCATTCAGCCCTTGTGGCTTTATCTATGTAAGACTTGACCATAATGGTCATAATTTGTGTAAGACGATATGTATGGATGTAAGACTCTTGTTATTCAGCTTCCGTGTGTTCAGTGAGCATTGATCTCTGGGATCACTGTACACACGCATTCGGTGATCACGACTTATGAGTCGGGGTCCCCACAGCCGTTTGGGTCATATTGGTGTAAAGCGCATGAAGAAACTCCATACTGATGGACTTTTGGAATCACTTGAGTTTGAATCACTTGGTACTTGCGAACCATGCCTTATGGGCAAGATGACTAAGACGCCGTTCTCCAGAACAATGGAGCGAGCAACAGATTTGTTGGAAATCATACATACTAATGTATGTGGTCCAATGAATATTGAGGCTCGTGGCGGGTATCGTTATTTTCGCACCTTCACAGATGATTTGAGCAGATATGGGTATATCTACTTAATGAAACATAAGTCTAAAACATTTGAAAAGTTCAAAGAATTTCAGAGTGAAGTGGAAAATCATCATAACAAGAAAATAAAGTTTCTACGATCTGATCGTGGAGGAGATATTTGAGTTACGAGTTTGGTATACATTTGAAACAATGCAAAATAGTTTCGCAACTCACGCCACCTGGAACACCACAGCGTAATGGTGTGTCCGAACGTCGTAATCGTACTTTACTAGATATGGTGCGATCTATGATGTCTCTTACTGATTTACCGCTATCATTTTGGGGTTATGCTTTAGAGACGGCTGCATTCACGTTAAATAGGGCACCATCAAAATCCATTAAGACGACTCCTTATGAACTATGGTTTGGCAAGAAACCAAAGTTGTCGTTTCTTAAAGTTTGGGGTTGCGATACTTATGTGAAAGAGCTTCAACCTGATAAGCTCGAACCCAAATCGGAGAAATGTGTCTTCATAGGATACCCACAGGAAACTGTTAGGTACATGAGGGAGTCCTGGACTAGGGGGTATCCGGACAGCCGGATTATATCCTTTGGCCGAACTGTTGGACTATGAAGATACAAGATTGAAGACTTCGTCTCGTGTCCGGATGGGACTCTACTTGGCGTGGAAGGCAAGCTAGGCGATACGGATGTGTATATCTCCTCCTTTGTAACCGACCTTGTGTAACCCTAGCCCCCTCTGGTGTCTATATAAACCGGAGGGTTTTAGTCCGTAGGACAACATACAATCATACCATAGGCTAGCTTCTAGGGTTTACCCTCTCCGATCTCGTGGTAGATCAACTCTTGTAATACCCATATCATCAAGAATAAATCAAGCAGGACGTAGGGTTTTACCTCCATCAAGAGGGCCCGAACCTGGGTAAAACATCGTGTCCCCTGCCTCCTGTTACCATCCGCCTTAGACACACAGTTCGGGACCCCTACCTGAGATCCGCCGGTTTTGACACCGACATTGGTGCTTTCATTGAGAGTTCCTCTATGGCTTCACCGTAAGGAAGGATGCTCTGGGTGAGCTCTGGCTATCAGCCAAACTCTCCGGCTAGGCAGTTTCGTCATGACTGCCTGTTCAGCCGCTGCACCGACGATGACTTCTCGGGTCATCAAAAACAACCTCCACGTCGGCTCGCAAGCCGCCGAGCAGATGGATCCAATGGAGCTCTCTTCCCTAAAAGAACTCTTTGATCGCATTGCCGCCTTGGGAATCGCTACGAACTATGATCAGATTGGGCTTAAACCCGATCAAAGGGATACTAACTCTCCACGGGTCACCCAACACGTTGCGGTGGTGGAGGAACAATGCGGCAACTCTTCCTCTATTTTGGGGACTAACTATGTCCGGATTCCTGAGCTCTCCGAGCCGGATACCCGCTTACGGGAGGACATTACCCAAGCCCTAAACCTAGAATCAGGCAGCGGGCCAAATTTATCGGGTAACACTCCGGAACCCGAACTTCCAAGATTGGAAACTCCTCGACCCTTGGGTCTCGGATCGGGTAGGGATTCGGACTCAAATCCACCCACCCACCCAGACATAAACGATCCTTCCCACATCAGGCAAGAGCCCCATGAAACAATACATCATTATTGGGCCAGATTCCTCCTTGTGATGAACAAGGTTAAGGACTGTCGCGAGGAAGATGCAGTCTCACTTTTCTGCAATAATTGCACGGACAAGGGAATCCTTAACGCCTTAAGTCGGCGTGACATATCACGCTTCGCTGACTTGGCGTCAATAGTACGAAAGTACTATGCGATGGAAAGCGCCTGGAAAACCGAAACAAAATTTTGGGATAATCCGGCTCCGAATACACACCCAGTCCGAAGTAAAAGGGTGCACTATCATAAGACGCCCGAGCTAGTCGCAAAGAAACAAAAACCGTCTATAGGGCATGGAACCATACTGGAGGGATGGCTTAACGGACCCTGCAAAATTCACAGTAAAACGGATACAATACCAACACATAGCCTTAGAGCATGTTGGATACTCCGGCAGGTGGCCAAAAGTGGTGAGGATCTTCTTATACCAAATGCCACAGAGCACCATCACGTGGATAATAAAATGGTGTTAACAGTCTTCGAGACCTTTGCGTCAAATAATAGGCGCAAGCGAACACTCCGCAGCATGGCTGAAATCTGCCACGTAGTAGCAATAAATCCATGGAGTGACACGGCTATTACCTTCAATGCCAGTAACGAACCTAAATTCCGAACAGCCCGAGCATCATCTGCACTGGTCCTCAGTCCAATTGTGGACGGCTTTTGACTCACCAAAGTACTTATGGATGGCGGCAGCGGATTAAACCTCATCTATGAGGAAACTCTTCAAAAAATGGAAATAGACTGGAACCGCATTAAGCAAAGTAGCACAACCTTCAGGGGAATCATACCCAGTCGGGAGGCACGATGCGCTGGGAAAATCACACTAGATGTGGTATTCGGTACGTCAGAGAATTACAGGTCCGAAGAAATTACATTTCAAGTGGCCCCGTTCAGTAGTGGATACCACACCCTTTTAGGATGTGAGGCATTCACGATCTTCCAAGCCATACCCCATTACGGGTACATGAAGCTTAAAATGCCCGGACCCAACGGAATCATCACCCTCGCTAGTGATCCAGACACAGCACTCCGAGCCGAAAACAAAATAGACGCGCTGGCCCTCGAGGCATTATCCAAAGCCCTCTCGGCCAAGGAGCTAACCACGCTACGCTCCACAGTGGACAGGGATGACGTGATACTCGATAAGAGATCCAAGTCCACCTCTTTTAAACCAGCGGATGAAATAGTCAAATTCCAAGTCCACCCAACGGACCCTACAAAAATAGCCTCCATCGGGGCACAGTTAAAACCCTCCGTGGTGTCACATCCCTACTTTTAGTCATGCATTAGGGTTGGTTGAACTTGTGCATCATGTTTAAATTCCTTTTGAACTTGAAATGGGGCCTAATCAACCCCAACACCCCCCCTGAAAATGCTAATTTCCAACAATTGGAATTTCAATGAACCCAAAATGCCCTTCATAAAATCCCACCATTTTTGGTCTTGATTAAAACCTCTGCCAAAAATGGTCTTGCAATTTATGGAGCCATTCTGGATTTTTGAACAAGCCATAAGTATTTGAATTTGGGCATTTTAAATGCTATAAATATTTTAAAGTGCTCAAATAATCTTGGAAGCATTTTTAGGCAGTTGAGAATATTCTCAAATGTGCCTCTGAATATTTTCAGAGTTTTTGGAAATGAAATAGTATTTATTCTATTTCAATACACAGAGCAGGAAATAAATAAAAGAGAAAACAAAAAGGACCAGAGATTTACCTGGAAGCCCACCAGCCGGCCCACCTAGCTGGCCCGGCCCAGCAGCCGCTCCATGCAGCTGCTTCGCCTAGCTAGCGAGGCGAGCAGGTGCTCGACGGCGAGCACAGCAGCGCGCCATGCAGCACCCTGCCTCCTTGCCTCACTCCCTTGCTGCCCTGTCGACGTGGGACGAACCCCCTCTCTCTCCCCGACCCCCTGGACACCTCATTCCTCCCCCTGCTCTCTCCCTCGCTCCCCTGAAGCCATGGCCGACGTTGCCGCAGCCACGCCACCATAGTTCTCACGTCCACCGTCGTCCTCGCACCGCCCCGCCATGTCCACGAGCTCTGCCACCGTCCTCTCCGTCGATCAGCCCGAGCCCCGAGCGCTCGCGCACCCTGCTTCGTCTTCTTCGAGCTCGACTCCACCGAGCACCGCCGGAGATCCCCATTGTCGTCGCCGCCGCATCAGCTCGTCCCCAACCACGCCGTATGCTCCTACGTTACCGCCGCGAGCTGCTGCACCTCCCCATCCTCCCCTCTTGCCTTCTTGTGTACCACAGCGACCACACCGAGCTCGCTCGCATGCGCCGCCGCCTCTGCACGTCGCCGTCGTGGCCACATCCATGCTGGCTCGATTCCGAGCACGCCATCGCATCCGTCGCAGCCCAAGTAGCCCATAGCACCTTTCCACGCGCCTCGCCGTGCCCCGCAGCCTCGGTTTCGACCTCGCCCGAACTCCGGCGGCCGCCAAGGTCGTCGCCGGCGATGTTTCCGGCCACCCTAGATCCACCCACTGCCACCACTCGATGCGGCTCACTCCCCGCGTCACGTAGCTGCTCCCCGCTGTCGATTAGGTCGCCGGAGACGCAAACCCAAGCCCCTCCGCCGCGTCTGGCCTCGCCGGTGGCTAAACGCCGGCGGGTTTGACCCATGGACTTGACTGGGTGGGCCAGGTTGACTTTCCCCCTGAGCCTCTGACAGGTCGGGCCGGCCTGTTAATTAGTTAGGATTAGTGCTAACTAATTTTAGTTAGTTTAGGTCACTGACATGTGGGCCCAGGCCCCACTGACAGTTAGTTACTACTAACTTAATTCTGTTAGTTAGCTGAGACACTGACAAACGGGGCCCACCAGTCAGGTTTGACCTGGGCTGGCGCCTTTGACTCGCTAACGTCACAGTGACGCAGTGCTGACGCAATTATTCATTTTCTGGATTTATTTTTATATAGGAAGTTCCAGAAAATAGCCAAAACTTCTAAAAATCATAGAAAATCAACCATAGCTCCAAATAAAACAAATTATATATGAAAAATGATCAGAAAAATTCAATCTATCCAGCTATAATTGTTTCATGCATTACAAAACACTTTAACCTTGCTGTTTAGGTGAAACAAGCTAATACACTTATTATGCATAAGAACTTCAACTTTCATTTGAATCTTTGATTCAAATGAACCCATTTCAACTTGTTTCACATTGCATTAGGCAGGACACATCATTTTTCCATGTCATAGCATGCATCATATTGTTGCATATTGCCATGTGTTGATTATGATCTGTGTGTCCTTCGTGGTAGGTTCTGCCTCCGAGGATATCTCTGAGTATCCAATTGAAGGGCATTACCCTACTGCTACTCCATCAGGAAAGCAGCCCATTTGATCATGTCGATACAATCCCATGTTCTCGCCTCTGCTCTCCTTTACTGCATTAAGACAACAACATTTCAAACTGCTGTGTGCTGCAGTAGTTGAACCCTTATCCTCTGCATGACCTGGCATTGCCACAGTAACTAGATGAAACCCACTAGCATGTGTAGGAGTTGATTGAGCCATGTATGTGTTTCCTACCTTGCTATGCCTGCTATGCTTAGAGTTGTGTTAGGTCTGGTTCATCTGGGTGATGGGCTAGAGTGAAATGATTATGTCGGTAATGTGAGGGATGTGTTGAACATGATTTGGTAAAGGTATCGATGAGAGGCCATGTAGGAGTACATGGTGGGTTGTTTCATTGAGGCCGTCCCTAAGAACTGAGATCTGTATGTGTGATTTTAAGAATCAGCTACTACCATGCATTGGGATCCTTAATTGACCCTCTCAGCTTCTTAATCATCCTATTCACATTGTTCGGGGCCGTATGTGGAAACCTCGGCCGGACTCCCTGCGGATGGAACCTGGATAGGCGATAAACCTGGACTAGGGACTTGAGTGTTTAGGTAGGCCATGGCCGACACCCTCGTTGGGCTTCCGCTTGAAGGTTGCCGAGTACATGTCGTGTAAACGGCGGTAAGTGGTGAGAGTGTGTATGAAGAAGTACACCCCTGCAGGGTTAACATCATCTATTCGAATAGCCGCGTCCGCGATAAAGGACTACTTGGTTGCCTATACAGTTCATAGACAAGTTAATGGTTACTACTAAAATACTCAAGATAAGTGTGAGTATCGAGGATGGCTCTCTTGTAGGATGACGAGGGAGGATCCCCGGTAGAGTATTGTGTTGGTGATTAGTGGACTCGTGTGCGAAAACTATTTCACTAGTGGTGTCTCGTAGGATAGCATAGCCAAGAGTCAAAGTTGGCTTGCTGCAATAACTACACCACCTTCTTGAGAATGAGCATGTATAGTAGGTTCTGATGTAAGACTTGCTGAGTACCTTTGTACTCATGTTTGCTTAAATACTGTTTTCGGACGACAACACTGCCCCCTCCGATGGGTTTTATGTAGATCTCGACGTCAATGTGACTTGCCACCCAGGTGGTGTTCCTGGCCATGGAGGGCCCTATGTAGATAGACAGGCTTCGAGAAGCCTTCTTTCTTTCTAGTGTCCGTACTCAGACTATTTGCTTCCGCATGTGCTTGTTTGCTTGTATGACTTGAGTGTCGGGTCCTGTGACCCCTATCTGTATGAACATGTTATGTATGGCTCTTTGGAGCCTTTAAATAAAGTACTTGAGTTGTAGAGTTTTGTTGCGATGCCATGTTGTATTTGCACATATCGAGCATATTGTGTGTATGATTGAAATTCTTGGTATGTGTGGGATCCGACAATCTAGTTGTTTATCCTTGGCAGCCTTTCTTATGGGGAAATGTAGTCTAGTGCTCCTCGAGCCATAGTAGTCCGCTACAGCCTGGTTCACCGGAGTCATGCTAGCCCAGCACTACTGCTCAGGACATTGACTGGCCGGCATGTGTTTCACTTCGTTCCTATGTTTGTCCCCTCGGGGAAATGTCACGCGGTGACTTTCGGAGTCCTGCCTAGCCTGCTACAGCCCGGGTTCCCCAGAGTCCTTTTAGCCCAGTGCTATAGCCCGGATTCACACGCTGATGACCGACATGCTCGATGTGATTCATGTATGCCTGTCTCCATAGGTCTGTGCCGCTTTGGGTTCACGACTAGCCATGTCTGCCCAGGTTCTCTGTCATATGGATGCTAGCGACACTATCATATATGTGAGCCAAAAGGCGCAAACGGTCCTGGGCCATGGTAAGGCGACACCCATGGGGATACCGTGCGTGAGGCCGCAATGTGATATGAGGTATTACCGGCAAGATCGATGTGACTTGGAATCGGGGTCCTGACAGCGTTGGTATCAAAGCCGGACTGCCTATAGGTTCGTTGAGCCAAACTGGTCGATGTCGAGTCTAGAAATGCTTTAGTTATATGTAGGGGAATTGATTGTTGGAGGGAACGTAAGGCTCTTTTACTCCTTTACCTTATGCCCTCTGATCTGAGTCATTCTCTTCTCATTCAACGTGGGTTAAGGACTAGGCTATCTTCTTCTATCAGGTTCACGTGTTACTAATCCGTAGTAGCTTATAGGATTGTTGTTACTAGCCACAGTTCAGTTTCTACTACTTTTAGTATGTTGCTAGTTGAATCACAACCTTGATATGATGTTGTTGAGTGGTATTGCAAACTGTTGTGGATGTCTCAAATCTTTTTCTGAGCATTTACAGCCGTTATGCTGTCCGATTTCCCCTAGAAAATTCTCATGCCTTTGCATTATTCTGTGCTTTCAGATGGCCACCCGTTCACAGAACCAAGTGGTTCGTCTGACCCGGTGCCTTGATGTGCCCGGCCACACGGCCATGTTGGTTCGAGTGATGGTCGAGTCAGGCTATCGGTGGTATCCGGAATATACCGTCGAGGAGCAGTTCAGAGACTTCAACCAGAGCCAGTACCTCTGTACCGTCAGGATATATCCCTCTTATCCTGGAGCCACTGAGCCCCTTCACTGTTCCTATGGACTTGGGGTCACTATTGAAATTTCTGTGCAGGATGCAGCCTATTCAATGATGACTATCATTTGAGCCAGGACTGCCTTGCTACAGAACACCGATTTCCGTTACATGCCAGCCTCACTTCCTAGAGCACAGGGGTACTATCAGGCTTTGTACTATTATTCTTCACATGAGGAGTCTCTACTCCGCACCACTACCAAGATGCTCGAGGATAAGGACCGCGAAAATCGGGCCTTGCGTATGGAGCTTTTCCACACTCATTCTGATCATTGGGCCACTTTGACTCGGTTTGCACCTGCGGTGCAGGCAGGATACATGGACATGAGGGACTTGTACCCTGTATGGTCTGGATTGCCAGATTGTATGGAGTGGCGCGATGTAGGAGGCATCACCCCTCCTCGTGGTCCCCGTCTGCCAGCACCTGTGGGGCCGAGGCCACATCCGAGCCCCTATGGTCCATAGGCTCCGCAGGACCGTCTGTTCCCAGATGATCATGTTCCACTTCCAGGCTTTGGTGGCGACTTCTATAAGGATTACTACAGAGCCGTCTGAGCTAGTAGTAGTTTCACTAGTATTGTAATAGTTGTATTCTCCACAGTCATGCGTGACCCGTGGATACAACTTGGTGTGTATCACGCTCCGGAGGTGTAGAAAAATAATGTATAGGAGCTTGGAATGCCTCTGATGAGATGTAATGTCTTTCACCGTAGTTGTACTCTAGCCTGGGCTTGTACTAAACTATGTACGGTGTGTATGACCAATGGTATATATATATGGCAGTTTCTATATTACCATGTCGTGCAATGAACATCTTAGCATTCCATGTTATCCATTACATTCTGCACTTCCTTGCTAAGTTTGTGCCATCCTTATCTAAACCGTTGTCTTGTTTTCTCCTAGGATGGTCAACACCCGCAGCAACCCTGCTGCCCCGGAGCAGGGGGAAGCCAGTGCAGTTAGGGGTGAAAATCTGCCTCACCAGCCTTCTCTGGCCGAAGTGATGCTGGAGGCGGAAAGAAACAAGCGTGAGACTAACCGCTTGCTGTAGCGGATTGAGCAGAACACTGCACGCCATCAGCGAAATGACTTGGTGTCATTCAATGACTTCATCAAGTTGTACCCACCAAAGTTCAATCATTCCGTCGAGCCCCTCGACACGGATGACTGGCTCCGCAGCATCACACACAAGCTACGTTCTGCTAACGTAGCCGAAGCTAATAAGGTTACCTATGTTGCCTATCACCTCGAAGGCCATGCTAGCCTTTGGTGGGAAAACTTTGAAGCTATGCGCCCAGTCGGCCAAATCACTACTTGGGCTTATATCAGTGAGGCTTTTCGTGAGCATCACATCCCGGAAGGTCTCATAGATCGCAAGAGGGAAGAGTTCTGCAATTTCACCCAAGGAAGACTGACTGTGGATGCATATAGTCATGAATTTGGGAATCTGCCATGATATGCTCCTGAAGAGGTATCCACCGACGCTAAGAAGCAGGCAATGTTCCGCAAGGGACTTAGCCCAGAGCTTCGCCGCGATCTTCGTCTGCACAAGTGCACCTCCTTTCAGAAGTTGGTCAATAAATCCATCAGTGCTGAGACAGGCCAGTCTGACTATGACGCTTCACGCAAGCACTCTCGTGATTTTGGCTCTTCATCCGGCTCTGGATCTTAGAAGCGCCGGGTGTGGATTCCAAGCACGACACTGCCACCCAGTTTCATTCCGAGGCCATCCTTTGAGGCGCCTCGCCCCAACCAGCAGTTTGCACCGCCCAAGCCCTATGGTGGCCCCGCTGCTAATGCTGCTCCACGCCCCAATGTTGTGACATGTTTCAAGTGTGGAGAGTCGGGTCACTATAGTCGAGAGTGTCCCTAGAACAACAACCCCAATCAGTCTGGAAAGTCCGTTGGTCATGGTAAGCCAGCGGGAAAGACATTCTACGCCAAGCCGGTCACCACTGCACATGGCCATGTCAACTATGTCTCAGCCGAGGAGGCTCATGAGGATCCTAATGTCGTCCTTGGTACACTCCTTGTTAATTTCCATCCGGCATCTGTTCTTTTCGATACTGGAGCATATCATTCATTCATATCTGAGAGCTATGCTCGATTGCATAACACAACATTCTGTGACATGCCCACTACCATGGAAATTCAAACCCCTGGCTCTAGATGGCAAACTTCTAGAGTAAGCCATGAGAATGAAATTCTTGTCGATAGACTTGTCTTCCTTGCATCCTTAATAGCTCTCAAGTCCTCGGACATAAACATCATCTTGGGTATGGACTAGATGTCAGCTCATTATGCTAAGATTGATTGTGCCACTAGAACCGTTCAACTTACTCACCCATCGGGAAAGACGGTCAATGTCTTAACTCGAGTGGCCAAGCGCCAGCTTTACTCCCTAAATGCAAACCCCCTTCTAGACCTTGAAGATATTCCGGTAGTCCGAGACTTTCCGGATGTCTTTCTAGAAGAACTGCCACGTGTTCCACCTGACAGGGATGTCGAGTTTGTGATAGACCTTGTTCCAGGAACCGTTCCAATTTCTAGAAGACCCTATAAGATGGCACCCTTAGAACTAGCCGAGCTTAAGAATCAACTCGATGAGTCCTTGAAAAAGGGTTTCATCCGTCCTAGTTCCTCTCCTTGGGCTTGCCCCATCCTCTTCGTCAAGAAGATGGATGGAACGGATCGGATGGTTGTAGATTACCGACCTGTCAACTTGGTCACTATCAAGAACAAGTATCCGCTTCCCAGGATCAATGATCTGTATGACCAGCTCGCTAGATCCTCAGTCTTTTCCAAGATGGATTTGAGGTTGGGATACCATCAAATCAAAATTGGAAACGGGGACATTCCCAAAACGGCCTTTGTTACTTGTTATGGCCAATACGAGTACACCGTTATGTCCTTCGGCTTAACCAATACCCCAGCCACCTTCTCTCGGTTAATGAACTCGGTCTTCATGGAGTATTTGGATAAATTCGTCATAGTATACCTCGATGATATACTCATCTACTCCAAGAATGAAGAGGAATATGCCGAACATCTAAGGCTGGTATTGACGAAACTTTGAGAGCATCACCTTTATGCCAAATTCTCCAAGTGTGAATTTTGGTTGCCAGAAGTGACCTATCAAGGCCATGTAATCTCTGGTAAGGGTATTGCTGTCAATCCTGAGCAAGTTCAAGCTGTCCTTGATTGGACTCCACCTGAGACGGTCAAGCAAGCTCGGAGCTTCCTTGGCTTAGCGAGCTATTGTCGCCGCTTCGTCAAGAATTTCTCCAAGGTTGCTAAACCTCTAACTGAACTCCTCAAGAAAGATAAAAAGTTCGAGTGGACCCCACAGTGCGAGTTCAGCTTTCAGGAACTGAAAAGACGCCTGACATCTGCTCCCGTACTAGTACCACCAGATTTCTCCAAGGACTTTATTATCTATTGCGACGCCTCGTGACAAGGACTAGGTTGCATACTCATGCAAGATCATTAGGTAATTGCCTATGCTTCATGTTAATTACACCCACATGAGGAAAATTATCCCACACATGATCTAGAGCTTGCAGCTATAGTCCATGCACTTAAAACATGGCGACATTACCTCCTCGGTAATCGTTGCGAGATCTTCACCGATCACCAAAGTTTTAAATATATCTTCACCCAACCGGATTTGAATCTCAGGCAAAGATGTTGGGTCGAGTTGATCTCGGATTACGACTTAGGGATAACTTACACCCCGGGCAAAGCCAATGTCATGGCTGATGCGCTGAGTCGTAAATCTTATTGTAACAACCTGATGTTACAACAAAGTCAACCACTTCTCCACGAGGAATTTCGTAAGCTTAACCTTCACATAGTTCCTCGAGGATTCCTATCCACCCTGGTGGCGAAGCCTAACCTTATGGATCAGATCATAACCGCCCAGCGGCATGATAAGGGCATATCCCGGATTAAGGAAAACATCGCTGGCGGAGTTGCTAAATGTTTTTCCATGGATGAGCGAGGTGTTGTCTTCTTCGAGAACCGCTTGGTGGTTCCCAAGAAACAACATTTATGCCAGTTGATTCTTAAAGAAGCTCATGAATCCCCTCTCACCATTCATCCCGGTAGTACTAAAATGTATCAAGACCTACGCCAAAGGTTTTGGTGGACTAGGATGAAGAGAGAAATTGCTCAATACATTGCTAGTTGTGACGTCTGTCGTCGTGTTAAAGCAGAGCATCAACGGCCTGCTGGCACCCTTCAACCATTGGGTATTCCTGAGTAGAAATGGGATAAAATCAGTATGGATTTCATTACTGGGTTTCCCAATACCAAGAGAGGGAATAATGCTATCTTCGTCATGATTGACCATCTTTCCAAAGTAGCCCATTTCCTACCTGTTCGTGAGAGTATCACCGCTAGCCAGCTAGCTGACCAATACATCTCCCGAATAGTGTCTCTTCATGGTGTCCCATTGGAAATTAACTTAGACCGTGGGAGTCTCTTCACCTCTCAATTTTGGGAAAGTTTACAAAATGCTATGGGAACTCATCTCTCTTTTAGCGCCGCCTTCCATCCTCAATCAAGTGGTCAAGTAGAGCGAGTCAATCAAATTCTGGAAGATATGCTCCGAGCTTCTGTCATCTCATTCGGAATGGGTTGGGAGAAATGCCTTCCATTCACGGAGTTTGCTTATAACAATAGTTATCAAGCTAGATTGGGCAAAGCTCCTTTCGAAGTTCTCTATGGACGAAAATGTCGAACGCCTCTTAACTGGTCAGAAACCGGGGAAAGACAACTCTTTGGCCCGGATATGATTCAGGAAGCAGAAGAGCAGGTTCGCGTTATTCGTGAGAAATTGAAAATAGCCCAATCTCGTCAAAAGACCCAATATGATCATAAACATAAGCTCATGACTTATGAAGTCGGCGAGAAGGCTTACCTTTGGGTTACTCCGTTAAAGGGAACCCATCGTTTCGGTATCAAAGGCAAATTGGCTCCTCATTACATTGGACCCTTTCGCATTCTTGCCAAACAAGGAGAAGTTGCCTACCAATTGGAACTACCTCCGCATCTTTCCAGAGTTCATGATGTCTTCCACGTTTCTCAACTCAGGCGTTGCTTCGCGGATCCTATCCGTGGAGTAGACCACGAAACGCTTGATCTACAAGATAACCTCTCATATCGGGAATATCCCGTTTGTATCCTTGATCAAGCCGAGCGTACCACTCGACACCATAACATCAAGTTTCTCAAGGTTCAATGGTCAGACCATTTCGAAAAGGAAGCCACTTGGGAAAGGGAGGATCGTCTTCGACTCGAGGACCCCACCTTCTTCCCGACAAGTCCAGAATCTCGGGACGTGATTCTTTTGAGTGGGGGTGAGTTGTCACATCCATGCTTTTAGTCATGCATTAGGGTTGGTTGAACTTGTGCATCATGTTTAAATTCCTTTTGAACTTGAAATGGGGCCTAATCAACCCCAACACCCCCTTGAAAATGCTAATTTCCAATAATTGGAATTTCAATGAACCCAAAATGCCCTTCATAAAAGCCCACCATTTTTGGTCTTGATTAAAACCTCTGCCAAAATGGTCTTGCAATTTATGGAGCCATTCTAGATTTTTGAACAAGCCATAAGTATTTGAATTTGGGCATTTTAAATGCTATAAATATTTTAAAGTGCTCAAATAATCTTGGAAGCATTTTTAGGCAGTTGAGAATATTCTCAAATGTGCCTCTGAATATTTCTAGAGTTTTTGGAAATCAAATAGTATTTATTCTATTTCAATACACAGAGCAGGAAATAAATAAAAGAGAAAACAAAAAGGACCAGAGATTTACCTAGAAGCCCACCAGCCGGCCCACCTAGCTGGCCCGGCCCAGCAGCCGCTCCACGTAGCTGCTTCGCCTAGCCAGCGAGGCGAGTAGGTGCTCGACGGCGAGCACAGCAGCGTGCCACGCAGCACCCTGCCTCCCTGCCTCACTCCCTCGCCGCCCTGTCGACGTGGGACAAACCCCCTCTCTGTCCCCGACCCCCTGGACATCGCATTCCTCCCCCCTGCTCTCTCCCTCGCTCCCCCGAAGCCATGGCCGACGCTGCCGCAGCCACGCCACTGGAGTTCTCACGTCCACCATCGTCCTCGCACCGCCCCGCCATTTCCATGAGCTCCGCCACCGTCCTCTCCGTCGAGCAGCCCGAGCCCCGAGCGCTCGCGCACCCTGCTTCGTCTTCTTCAAGCTCGACTCCACTGAGCACCGCCGCAGATCCCCATCGTCGTCGCTGCTGCATCAGCTCATCCCCGACCGCGCCGTCTGCTCCTACGTCACTGCGTTAGCTGCTAAACCTCCCCATCCTCCCCGCTTGCCTTCTTGTGCACCACAGCGACCACACTGAGCTCACCCGCACGCGCCACCGCCTCTGCACGTCGCTGTTGTGGCCACAGCCACGCTGGCTCGATTCCGAGCATGCCATCGCATTCGTCGCAGCCCAAGCAGCCCGTAGCACCTTTCCACGCGCCTCGCCGTGCCCCGCAGCCTCGGTTTCGACCTCGCCCGAACACCAGCGGCCACCAAGGTCGTTGCCGGCGACGTTTCCGGCCACCCTAGCTCCACCCACTGCCACCACTCGATGCGGCTCGCTCCCCCCGTCATGTAGCTGCTCTCTGCCATCGATTTGGTTGCCGGAGACGCAAACCCGAGCCCCTCCGCCGCATTTGGCCTCGTCGGCGGCTAAACGCCGGTGGGTTTGACCCGTGGACTTGACTGGGTGGGCTAGGTTGACTTTCCCCCTGAGCCTATGACAGGTGTGGCCGGCCTGTTAATTAGTTAGGATTAGTGCTAACTAATTTTAATTAGTTTAGGTCATTGACATGTGGGCCCAGGCCCCACTGACAGTTAGTTAGTACTAACTTAATTCTGTTAGTTAGCTGAGACACTGACAGACGGGGCCCACCAGTCAGGTTTGACCTGGGCTGGCGCCTTTGACTTGCTGACGTCACAGTGACGCAGTGCTGACGCAATTATTCATTTTCTGGATTTATTTTTATATAGGAAATTCCAGAAAATAGCTAAAACTTCTAAAAATCATAGAAAATCAACCATAGCTCCAAATCAAACAAATTATATATGAAAAATGATCAGAAAAATTCAACTGGGTTCTGCCTCCATCATATTGTTGCATATTGCCATGTGTTGATTATGCTCTATGTGTCCTTCGTGGTAGGTTCTGCCTCCGAGGATATCTCCGAGTATCCAACTAAAGGGCAGTACCCTACTACTACTCCATCAGGCAAGCAGCCCATTTGATCATATTGATACAATCCCATGTTCTCGCCTCTGCTCTCCTTTACTGCATTAAGACAACAACGTTTCAAACTGCTGTGTGCTGCGGTAGTTGAACCCTTATCCTCTGCATGACCTGTCATTGCCACAATAACTGGATGAAACCCACTAGCATGTGTAGGAGTTGATTGAGCCATGTATGTGTTTCCTTCCTTGCTATGCCTGCTATGCTTAGAGTTGTGTCAGGTCTGGTTCATCTGGGTGATGGGTGTAACGCCCTCGATGCGGCTATATCTCCCACGTGTCGAAGCACGACTTAGAGGCATAACCGCATTGAAAGCAATGTCGCAAGTGAGGTAATCTTCACACAACCCATGTAATACATAAAGGAAAGAGATACATAGTTGGCTTACAATCGCCACTTCACACAATTACATGAATAAAGCATTACATCATCCAGATACACACAAGGTCCGACTACGGAACCAAAATAAAATAAGACTATCCCAAATGCTACACAGATCCCCGATCATCCCGACTGGGCTCCACTACTGATCAACTGGAAGCGGAACAACATAAAGGACAAGATCTTCATCGAGCTCCTCCTTGAGCTTGGTTGCGTCATCTGCACGGACTCATCGGCACCTGCAAGCTGGTTTTGGAAGTATCTATGAGTCACGGGGACTCAGCAATCTCGCACCCTCGCGATCAAGACTATTTAAGCTTATGGGTAAGGTAAAGGTATGAGGTGGAGCTACAGCAAGCGACTAGCATATATGGTGGCTAACATAAGCAAATGAGAGCGAGAAGAGAAGGCAAAGCACGGTCGATAAAAGTATGATCAAGAAGTGATCCTAGAACAACCTACGTCAAGCATAACTCCAACACCGTGTTCACTTCCCGGACTCCGTCGGAAAGAGACCATCATGGTTACACATGCGGTTGATTCATTTTAATTAAGTTAAGGTTCAAGTTATCTACAACCGGACATTAATAAATTCCCATCTGCCCATAACCGCGGGCACGGCTTTCGAAAGTTCAAATCCCTGCAGGGGTGTCCCAACTTAGCCCATAACAAGCTCTCATGGTCAACAAAGGAATAGACCTCCTCCCGAGACATTCCGATCAGACTCGGTATCCCAGTTCTACAAGACATCCTCGACAATGGTAAAATAAGTCCAGCAAGACCACCCGATGCGCCGACATCCCGATAGGAGCTGCATATATCACGTTCTCAGGGCAACACCGGATAAGCAATCCATACAACTAAAATCAGCCCTCGAGTTTCCCCGAGGTGGCGCTGCAAGGGGCTCTAGTTTGGACCAACGCTTAGACAAGCACTGGCCCGGGGGGGTTTAAAATAAAGATGACCCTTGGGCTGGCCTAACCCAAGGGAAAAAGAGGCTAGGTGGCAAATGGTAAAACCAATGTTGGGCCTTGCTGGAGGAGTTTTATTCAAAGCGAACTGTCAAGGGGTTCCCATTATAACCCAACCGCGTAAGGAACGCAAAATCCGGGAACATAACACCGATATGACAAAAACTAGTGCGGCAAGAGTGGAACAAAACACTAGGCATAAGGCCGAGCCTTCCACCCTTTACCAAGTATATAGATGCATTAATTAAATAAGATATAATGTGATATCCCAACAAAATATCCATGTTCCAACATGGAACAAGCTTCAATCTTCACCTGCAACTAACAACGCTACAAAAGGGGCTGAGCAAAGCGGTAACATAGCCAAACAACGGTTTTCTAGGACAAGGTGGGTTAGAGGCTTGGTTTAACAATATGGGAGGCATGATAAGCAAGTGGCCGGTATCACAGCATAGGCATAGCAAAAAAGCGAGCAACTAGCAAGCAAAGATAGAAATGATTTCGAGGGTACGGTCATCTTGCCTGAGATCCCGCAAGGAAGAAGAACGAGTCCATGAAGAAGACAAACGGACGTAGTCGATTGGATCCTCACAAACGCAACGTTATTGGAACCAACCCGAAGAAGCAACACCGGAAAGAAGCAAACAACATAGTAAACAACCACCACATAAGCATGACACGATGCGCAAACAAGTATGATGCATGTCCGGTTTAATGAGGCATGGCATGGCAAAGTGCACGTTGCATATTGACGGAACACCACATTAATTATTTAGTTCTCTCCCGGTTAGGTACCCAATAATATTAAATGTTGGTTAATATGGCAAGAGGTGAAGTATAACAAAACTATACCATCTAACAATTTAAATGAGGCCGGATATAACCAACAACAAAACCGGTAAACCCCATATGCAATTATCAATTTGGTGCAACAACAATTTTAACCAATCCTGAAGTTGTTATCATGATGCGGATGACATGTGCAAGTTTATGCAATTTTTAATAAAAGTTGACAAGAGAATTATGAAGGTCACCGTGGTGAAAAGGAAAGGGCTGTCACGGCAACGAATCCGAAAATAATGCCACGGCAACATATCGGTTCTGGTAGCTCATGGAGATACCGGTGCAAAAGGAAAAGCGACAGGAGCGTGCCATGCAAGGACGGTGGGGTGATCCCGGATACCGGGTTCCCACATGCCGACGGCAAGACAACGAGGAACTCGCAAAGAACAACTCGGACACGGGGTAAACATGAGCATCTCATGCAACACATGCATTCGGTCCACGGCGGCTGTATCATCATTATACCTTTGAAGCGTGCGTTTCGAGGCGGTTCAAAAATGTCGAGGGAAGTAGTCGTTCACGGGTCATAGTGGAAGTAGTCATTCTCACGACGGTAGTGGACGTAGTGGTACACATTTCGTAGTCGTACACATTCCGTAGATGTTCGAGGTCACGGCGAGGAACTTGACATCCATGGAGTCTTCGAGGGTCGACGGTAGTCGTACACGGCAACCGTAGTTGAACTTGGCAATGGTAGTAGTACACGGGTCGTATAGGAACTTTCCGAAACCCAAGGCGCATCCAAGCTCTTCGGCGTAGTGGTACACATTCTGTAGATGAACGTGGGTGTCGTGGTACTTGGCGAAATCTTCAATGATCGAACTTGGTGCTACTCCCTGTTCGGAGTCGTCCGTCTTGGCGTCAACGGCAACGGCAAGCGGAGGTGCCCGGGGATAGCGGAGACCACCGATAGGGGACTCGGGCAGGAGGTGAAGGAGACGCAGCGACGCGATCTGCGGCAAGAAGGCGAAGTAGAGGAGGTCGAGGTCGAGCACGGGGAGGCTGGACGCCGGCGGGGCTCGAGACGGGGGGCGACGACGCCATGGAGGTTCGGGCACGGGAAGGAGACCGAGAGCTGCGGGTGCGCGAGGACGGATGGCGACGCCATTGCCGGCGCAAAAGGCGGAGGAGTCCCGGAGGAGACCTCGAGCGTGTAACGCGGGCAGCTGCTCGCTGGTCTTGCCGTGGTCGTGGATGAGGGCTGGAGGACGAACGGCGCACGGGCAGAGGAACGAGGAAGCGGAGATGGCGCGGAGCAGCAGCCTCCAGGGTCGCCGGCGCGGTCGCCATGGCCGGGGCCAAGGTAGCGGTCGAGGGGATCGGGCGTGGGGCACTGCCCCTCTGCGTGCGTGTGTAGCGGCGGCGTGGGAGGACGAGAGGGAGAGGATGAGTGGCTGCAAGGGCGAGGGGATAAGCAGAGGTCCAGGTGGGCTAGGGTTAGGAGGGGTGCGGGCTGGGCTACAGATGGGCCAGCCTGCTGGGCTCTCTTATCTCTCTCACTCTAAAGAAAATAAAAACAAAACAGAGATAAGAAAGAAAAGAAAGGGAGGTTAGGGGAAGAAGTTGGACACGCGGATAATTTTCCCGGACTCACAAAAATGTGCTTGTTCCGAGAAAATAGAAAAAGGCCATGATTGAAGGATTTAAATTCAAACTCATTTGATTTAAATTCAAATGATTTGAATAGGAAGTGAGGGTTGGGAAGGTCCAAAAATGTTGAGAATTTTGGTGGGGCTTCGATAGATAAATAAAGAATTATAGACAAGGTTAGAGAGTCAAAACATGAAGAAGAAAAGGCCAACGGATTTATCATGCACGTGTGTTGTGGTAAATTCCAAACTAATGGAATATTTATAATAGCTCCATAAATATCAGGAGGATGTGTTATAAAGAGAAATCACCATGTGAATTCCCTTGATTTAAATAGATCAAAAGATCTATGCAATTTATTTAGTTGAGTTTTAAAACAGGTTGCATGATGACATGATGCAATGCACATGATGCAAAGATGAAATGCAACGGAACAAAAGAAACACACGATGAAACCCGAAAACCCTAGAAGGCATCTGAAGCTCTGGTCTTGGGGCGTTACAATGGGCTAGATTGAAATGATTATGTCGGTAATGTGAGGGATGTGTTGAACATGATTTGGTAAAGGTATCGATAAGAGGCCATGTAGGAGTACATGGTGGGTTGTTTCATTGAGGACGTCCCTAAGAACTGAGATCTGTATGTGTGATTTTAAGAATCAGCTACTACCATGCATTGGGATCCTTAATTGAACCTCTCGGCTTCTTAATCACCCTAGTACTCTGTCCAGGAGTTGCAAATAGTTTCTGGTGTTTGTAGGTTATGTGTTGGCGGCCGTGCGTAGCGCTGACCCTAGGGGTGGGCTATGTTGCGGTAGATACACCATGGTCGGGTATGCCGGGCGCCCGTTTGGCGTCTCGGGACCCTGTTCACATCGTTCGGGGCCATATATGGAAACCTCGGCCGGACTCCCTGCGGATGGAACCTGGATAGGCAATAAACCTGGACTAGGGACTTGAGTGTTTAGGTAGGCCGTGGCCGACACCCTCGTTGGGCTTCCGCTTGAAGGTTGCCGAGTACATGTCGTGTAAACGGCGGTAAGTGGTGAGAGCGTGTATGAAGAAGTACACCCCTACAGGGTTAACATCATCTATTCGAATAGCCGCGTCCACGGTAAAGGACTACTTGGTTGCCTATATAGTTCATAGATAAGTTAACGGTTACTACTAAAATACTCAAGATAAGTGTGAGTATCGAGGATGGCTCTCTCGTAGGATGACGAGGGAGGATCCTCGGTAGAGTACTGTGTTGGTGATTAGTGGACTCGTGTGCGAAAACTATTTCACTAGTGGTGTCTCGTAGGATAGCTTAGCCAAGAGTCAATGTTGGCTTGCTGCAATAACTCCACCACCTTCTTGAGAATGAGCATGTATAGTAGGTTCAGATGTAAGACTTGCTGAGTACCTTTGTACTCATGTTTTCTTAATTACTGTTTTCAGACGACAACACCGCCCCCTCCGATGGGTTTTATGTAGATCTCGACGTCGATGAGTGACTTCCCACCCAGGTGGTGATCCTGGCCATGGAGGGCCCTATGTAGATAGACATGCTTCGAGAAGCCTTCTTTCTTTCTAGTGTCTGTACTCAGACTATTTGCTTCCGCATGTGCTTGTATGCTTGTAAGACTTGAGTGTTGGGTCCTGTGACCCCTATCTGTATGAACATGTTATGTATGGCTCTCTGGAGCCTTTAAATAAAGTACTTGAGTTGTAGAGTTTTGTTCTGATGCCATGTTGTATTTGCACATATCGAGCATATTGTGTGTATAATTGAAATGCTTGGTATGTGTGGGATCCGACAATCTAGTTGTTTATCCTTGGCAGCCTTTCTTATGGGGAAATGTAGTCTAGTGCTCCTCGAGCCATAGTAGTCCACTACAGCCCAATTCACCGGAGTCCTGCTAGCCCAGCACTACTGCTCAGGACACTTAACTGGCCGGCATGTGTGTTCACTTCGTTCCTATGTATGTCCCCTCGGGGAAATGTCACGCGGTGACTTCCGGAGTCCTGCCTAGCCTGCTACATCCCGGGTTCCCCGAAGTCCTGTTAGCCCAGTGCTACAGCCCGGATTCACACGCTGATGACCGACATGCTCGATGGATTCATGTATGCCTGTCTCCATAGGTCTGTGCCGCTTTGGGTTCACGGCTAGCCATGTCGGCCCGGGTTCTCTCTCATATGGATGCTAGCGACACTATCATATACGTGAGCCAAAAGGCGCAAACGGTCCCGGGCCATGGTAAGGCGACTCCCGTGGGGATACCGTGCGTGAGGCCGCAATGTGATATGAGGTGTTACCGGCTAGATCGATATGACTTGGAATCGGGGTCCTGACACGTGGACGCCGCACTACGAGAGTTCCTGCGCGAGAATTGGGACATATTCGCCTGGCACCCCTCAGACATGCCAGGAATCCCATGCAGGCTGGCCGGGCATAGCCTCAATATCATAAAGGGATTCAAGCCAGTCAAGCAAGCTCTTCGGCATTTCTCCGAACCTAACAGACAGGCCATGGGAGAGGAACTAGCCAATTTATTGCAGGCCGGATTCATCAGAGAGATAAAACACCCGGACTGGCTAGCAAACCTGGTGATGGTACCAAAGAAGGATAAATCCTGGCGCCTTTGTGTCGATTTCAAGGACCTCAATAAATCTTGCCCGAAGGATCCCTTCCCCCTCCCTCGCATCGACCAAATTATCGATGCTACCATAGGACACGAGTCATTGTGTTTCCTCGACGCATATTCCGGTTACCACCAAATCAAGATGGCGGAGTCTGACCAAGCCGCAACGGCATTCATCACACCATACGGTCCCTTATGTTTCAACACAATGCCTTTTAGGCTCAAAACCACGGGCGCAACATATCAGCGCATGATTCAGACATGTCTGGAGAAACAAATTGGCAAAACAGTAGAGGCATATGTAGACGATGTGGTCGTCAAAACCAAACACGTCGACTCTTTGATAGACGACTTGAGGCTCACATTCGACAACCTCCGAACATACGACATTAAGCTCAATCCGAAAAAATGCATTTTCGGCATACCAGCCGGAAAGCTCCTGGGTTTCATTGTCTCCAGTAGAGGTATTGAAGCTAACCCGGCCAAAATCCGAGCTTTGTCACAGTTGGCTACCCCAACAGACCTCAAACAAATCCAAAAGTTAATAGGATGCGTGGCGGCTCTAAGCCGCTTTATCTCCCGCTTAGGAGAAAATGCTTTACCCCTTTATCGCCTCCTCCGGCACACCAAACAATTTGAGTGGATGGACGCTGCCACAACCGGATTGAAAGAAATAAAGGCCATTTTGGCAACCAACCCAATCCTGGTCGCGCCAAACATCGATGAACCAATGTTGTTGTACATTGCGGCAACCCATCAAGTTGTAAGCGCAGTGCTCGTCATCGAACGAGAAGCTGACGGACATAAATTCCCTCTTCAAAAGCCGGTATACTATGTATCCATTGTCCTCACTCCGTGCAAATCACGGTACCCACATTATCAAAAGATAGCCTACGTGGTATTCATGGCATCCCGGAAGCTACGACACTACTTTCAAGAGTGTTCGATTACAGTAGCCTCGGAAGTGCCACTTAATGACATTATAAACAACCGCGACCTACGGGCCGGATTGCCAAATGGGCTATTGAGCTCCTCTTGTTCGACATAACATACAAACCTTGATGAGCCATTAAGTCGCAAGTATTGGCCGACTTTGTCGCCGAATGGACGAAGGCCGAACTCCCTAAAGAGTATGGTGCATACTCCAATTGGATCATGCACTTTGATGGTTCTAAAATGATGGCTGGTCTAGGGGCTGGCATCGTCTTGATGTCCCCAACCAGAGATACCGTTCAGTACATACTGCATATATTGTACACAGACTCCAACAATGCAGCCGAATACGAAGCCCTGTTGCATGGTCTTCGGATGGCAGTCTGCATGGGCATTCAATGCCTGGAGGTGCGTGGGGATTCAAACCTTGAAATATCCCAAATAAATGGATACTTTGACGCCAAGGATCCAAAAATGGCGGCCTACCGAAATGCCGTCCTAAAAATGTCAGCTCGGTTCGAGGGACTCGAATTTCACCATGTGGCTCGGGAAAACAATCAGGCGGCGGATATCCTCGCCCGCATCGGCGCAAAACGCGATGCGGTCCCCCCAACATCTTTCTGGAAAGGTTGTTCAAGCCATCCGTAGTATGGGAAGGGGACACCGGTAACCACAGTCCGGACCCGGCCAAAATGCCCGATACCGAATACTCTGACACAATCGGAGGCCCCGCCACCGAAATCACACCTTCAGCCCACGTAATAATGGCCATTATAGCCCCATGGACAGAACTATTCCTGGCCTACCTAACTAGACAGGAACTTCCGGAGGACCAAAATAGGCACGCTGCATAGTGCGGCGATCTAAGGCCTATAGGGTCCACGAGGGAGAATTGTATAAGAAAAGTACTACCGGAGTCCTTCAAAGGTGCATCTCTGAAGAGGAAGGGCGAAACCTTTTAGCAGAAATCCATGACGGACTCGGCGGTCACCACACCGCAGCCCGGGCTCTTGTAAGCAAGGCCTTCCGTACAGGATTCTATTGGCCAACGGCCCGGGCAGATGCACAGGACTTGGTCCAACGTTGCGCCGGTTGCCAGCTCTTTGCAAATCAAAGCCACATGCCACCCACCGCCCTTCAAACAATCCCCATTACATGGCCCTTCGCGGTCTGGGGGCTTGACATGGTTGGACCCCTTAAAGGGGGAACCCACAAGAAAAAAATACTTACTAGTCATGGTGGATAAAATCACCAAATGGATAGAGGCCAAGCCTGTTAAAACAGCCGAATCCAGACCAGTGATAGACTTCATATCTGGGGTCGTACACTGTTATGGCGTCCCCACAGCATCATCACTGACAATGGCACAAACTTCACAGCCGATGAGGTAAAACTCTGGTGTAGCAAAATGGGCATCAAGCTCGATTATGCTTCAGTCTATCACCCACAAACCAACGGCCAAGTTGAGCGAGCCAACGGTCTTATAATGAGCGGCATTAAACCCAGATTAGTGTGTTCCTTAACGGAGTCTAACACACACTGGGTAGAGGAGCTCGACTCCGTACTCTGGGGGCTGCGGACCATGCTGAATCGTTGTACCAGATACACACCCTTCTTTATGGTGTATGGCGCAGAGGCAGTCTTGCCCTGTGACATAATTCATGACTCACCTAGAGTGCGCATGTACGAAGAAAGAGAAGCCGAGCTCGATCGGCAGGACAGTCTGGACACCCTGGAGGAGGAGCGCGACATAGCCAAAGCCCGTTCCGCATTTTATCAGCAACAGGCTCGCAGATACCAAAGCAGAGAAGTACGGGCCAAAACTTATAACGTTGGCGAACTAGTTATACGCCTGCCGGATAAGAAAAAGAACAAGCTCGAGCCCAAATGGGAAGGTCCCTTCATTATTGACCAAGTTCTGACCGGTGGAGCATACCGACTGCGAGATGCATCGACTAGTCGACTCGAGCCGAACCCATGGAACACGGCCAGGCTCCAAAGATTCTACGCCTAGCGCCGGACCCTATGTTCGTCCCCTCCCTTTGTCCATTTTTTGCATGTACATTATCTGTCTTGTTTTTCTTTCTTCCTTTCTATTATTATTTCCCTAGGCCTTTAAGGGCCAACTTGTGCCTCGCTTGCACATTATAGATGCTCTAGCCGCTCTCATAATACCTGGGGGCTCCTTTCATAGAAACTTAATTATTTATCTGGGCCTCAGGCCCCGAACATGTGTCATGCTTCCGCATGTACCTTTTTTCGCCATTATATGCATCGATATGACTTAAGTTGTGGCCAAGCTGGGTTGCCTGGCTCTTGTATTTATGCCCTACGTTCCCGTTAATTCGGCTAGGGCATAAGGGGAGCACCTCTGCGATTGTTACTGCCGGGTCAGCCGGACGTGTACCTCAGACTGGGTGAAGCCGAAAGCTAGCGTTCTTAAGGGAATATTCGGTCGGTGAACAAAAGATGATTTTTTTATTGTCCATATCTGCCCCCAGATGTTTTTCCTGCGTTTCCTATCGCAGTCCGGACATGCACTTTAGGGCATGCTTACCCAGGGAAAGGAACCCTTAACGGAACTATTCTCCCTAGAAGATGTTTCTTACTACCCATGTAATATAACATAACTAGTTGGGCACTTGTCTGTTCAAGCACTTATGACCCCTACGCTTGGTCTCCACGCATGTCCCAGTTCGTATATAACTGCGCGGGTATTCGGATACACTCCGGACTATCGGGTCCCGAGGTTGAAGCGAAAAGGTCCACCAAGACAAACGATCTACAATCCGGCTAGAAGGCATTATACATGTCACTTTCATTACATAGTCATGCAAACTGACTAAATTCCTCTTCTATACCATCCAACAGGCGGTCTAGCTTACAATCCTGTTGGGAATACTTTGCGGCTAATTCTACTTGCCCATATACTAAGCTAACGGGGACCTCTTTTCCGTCGGGCCCCACAGGTCCGACCACGGCCATGTGATTTGGGTCTGCCTTGATATACCGCATCTTCACCATGGCCCAGGCCTCTCTGGCACCCTATCGGCAGGCTGATATCTTCCATAATCAGAAGCGCCGCCGTGCTCCCTTGAGCTTCTCCGCAAGCTCTACAACGCCCTCTGGCAGGGAGACGGGCGGCCACAAGGCCTGGGCAACAGCCTGCATCACCTGCCGAACTTGTTCGTGCAGATGTGGCAGCTCGGATAGAAGATCACCCACAGACCCGGGCATTTCCTCCGCGGGACGACCCGTCAGCATACCTACAGACATAACACTATTAGTTGAATTCTTCACCGAACTGCTTTAAAAGGATTCGTTCAAGCACTAACTGAAAATGACGCACCGAAGCCGCTTATTCTCCTTCTCGGAGTCTGCAAGCTGGCCCCGAATGTCTTTTAGTTCCACGCTCAGCTTAATATTGGCGTCTTGGAGATTGTTTTTCTCCCGCCTAACCTCAGTCAGCATGCGTTTGCCAGCCTCTAGCTGTCGCATAACATGCTGGTCCTCCGGATTTTCTCCGGATTCATCTGCAACATCTGTTGTTAGATCTGCAGCCATGCCGCACATTATATGGTAACTGCCATTCTTTAAAGTAAATGTTACCAGCAGGTGACTTTTTCGGTTCCTGCAATGCGGCCACAGCAGCCCGGTTGGGTCTTGCATTCCTCTAGCTCCTATGACAGCCTAGTATTCTTCTCTGTAAGAACCTGCACAATAAAGATGATCCTTAAATCAGTTCTGCTAACTGTTTCAAGTCTCAGGGGCTACTGATACATATAAATCGTTGGATTTACTTACCCGTACATCCTTTACATACTGATCCGTGGCTCTCGCTAGACCATCTTGAGCAGCTCGGAGGTACGCCTCTCTAGAATTGAAGGCATCAAATGCCTCTGGTGAGAAACAAGCATCACGGAGTACGGCCCGGCGGCGCCTATGATTCATGGTGCTTTCCACATCTGAGTTTCTAGCGGATAATCTATCTGCATCCTCTGTAGGGGGATTATCCGGCGCCCGCCCCATATCGGCTTCCGCCTCTATGTCCGGTCCTGGCGCCCGGTTGGTGGAAGCGTGATTAGTAACATCGCCGGACATATTTCGGCGAGCGTTTTTTCTGTTAAAGAAACACGGGCGTCATTATATTTCGAGAAAGACGACAACCACGGAGCGGGGTTTGTTATACCTTTGCATCGGCATCTCCGTCCTGACCGCCTTCCTTTTTGGCCTACCCGGCCTCGGTGCCTCCTATTGGCGCATTGCTGCGGGTTCGGCAGGGCGTGCCGAATGCCTTCCCTATAAAAATTCCATGTGTATATGGTGGGTGAAGTGTCTAAAAGGGGATCCTAGTTTTGGAGTTGGAATTTTAGGTTTTTCTTACGTGCAATGCATGGAGCAGTCCGGGATAGTCAGCCGTAATGGCCACCATGGCATCATCGCAGCTTAACTAATAGAACTGCCGGTCTATCAACTCCACGAATATAACTGAATCTTCTTCAAGTCCGGAGTCGAGGGCCCGGTCAGGGTCCTCTGGTTGTGGAGAAGGGCTGTTGACCTCCTTTATGGCTTTTCGCAGTTCCTGCCGCAAAGTGGCAAGGTGAATATTTACAACAAAGAATACTAGAAAAATGGGAGCAGGGAGATATAACTTACCCAGCTTGGAGGATTGTACATGGAGAATCCATCCCATGGCTTGATGCGGGTGAACTCCTCTTCTGCACCCTTGAACAATTCAGACAGAATTTTCGCTAAAGCGGCAGCATTGTCCAGGCCCTTACGCCCGCAGCGGATGGCGTCATCTGCCCCGTTATAACACCACAAGGGGTGCCGACGATATTGAAGTGGTTGCACTCCCCGCATTATGCAAATCGACATAACTTTGATTACTGTCAATCCTGATCGAGCCAGTGCTTTAATTCGGTTCATCAGATAGAGGACTTCTCCATTGTCTTCCACCTGGGGGCTCCGTGGGCGCCAACTTTGGCGTTTTTTCAGAGGAGCATTGTTGAATTCAGGAAGACCCGGCCGAACAGGGTCCGGAAGGGGAACGTCCTCCATATAAAACCATTTTGAAGGCCAGTCTTCGGGTGACTTCTTCGGAGTACCGGACAGGTATCCGGTATCGGCAATGCGCCATATTTCGGCTCCGCCCACTTGATAAAGTG
Organism: Triticum dicoccoides; assembly: GCF_002162155.2. NCBI lineage: Eukaryota > Viridiplantae > Streptophyta > Magnoliopsida > Poales > Poaceae > Triticum > Triticum dicoccoides. Next base: position 421,310,566 of record NC_041380.1, read on the forward strand.
ACCCCCTCTATGTGCGAGGGACGAGGCAAAATAGCCTTTTCCACAGCTCGAAGTGAGCCTCGCAGCCCAGGAACAACTCGCAGAGAGCCACATAGCCGGCGATATGTAGGATGGAGGCGGGGGTGAAATTGTGTAATTGGAGGCCGTAGAACTCCAGGAGCCCGCGGAGGAACAGATGAATTGGAAATCTGAGTCCCCTTAATAGATAGGGAACAAGGCAGACCCGTTCCCCCATAGAAGGACAGGGAAAGCTCTCCGCTTGCTCCCCGCCATTATAGGTGGCAAGCCCGTCTCAAACGGGCACCATGTACGCTGGAGGGAGAAGTCCCTTAGTCTGCTGTTCGACTAAACGACTGTGTAGGACTGAACACCTCTCCCAATCACCAGGCTTAGGGCTTCGGGGGCGGGAGGAGGAGCTGCGGAGGTCGACCATGCTGGAATGGTGTCAGGACCCCGATTCCAAGTCACATCGATCTAGCCGGTAACACCTCATATCACATTGCGGCCTCACGCACGGTATCCCCAAGGGTGTCGCCTTACCGTAGCCCGGGACCGTTTGCGCCTTTTGGCTCACGTATATGATAGTGTCGCTAGCATCCATATGACAGAGAACCCAGGCCGCCATGGCTAGTCGTGAACCCAAAGCGGCACCGACCTATGGAGACAGGCATACATGAATCACATCGAGCATGTCGGTCATCAGCGTGTGAATCTGGGCTGTAGCACTGGGCTAACAGGACTCCGGGGAACCCGGGCTGTAGCAGGCTAGACAGGACTCCAGAAGTCACCGCGTGACATTTCCCCGGAGGGACAGACATAGGAACGAAGTGAAACACATGCCGGCCAGTCAAGTGTCCTGAGAAGTAGTGCTGGGCTAGCAGGACTCCGGTGAACCGGGCTGTAGCGGACTACTATGGCTCAAGGAGCACTAGACTACATTTCCCCATAAGGGAGGCTGCCAAGGATAAACAACTAGATTGTCGAATCCCACACATAGCAAGCATTTCAATCATACACACAATATGCTCGATATGTGCAAATACAACATGGCATCACAACAAAACTCTACAACTCAAGTACTTTATTTAAAGGCTCCAGAGAGCCATACATAACATGTTCATGCAGGTAGGGATCACATGACCCGACACTCAAGTCATACAAGCATACAAGCACATGCGGAAGCAAATAGTCTGAGTACAGACACTAGAAAGCAAGAAGGCTTCTCGAAGCCTGTCTATCTACATAGGGCCCTCCATGGCCAGGGTCACCACCTGGGTGGCAAGTCACTCATCGACTGTCGGTGTACTAGAATAGGGGTACCCTAGTACCCTGAACTTGTGCACGGGCAGTTGCAGCACCCCACGGCAAGGCTTGCCGGGCTAACACCAAGATCCTCCGTGGTTCCCTTGGAGCCATTCAAGAACAAAGTATTTAAGCTCAGGAGACAAGGCCCCGGCAAGAGGAGCTTGCCGGGAAGGCCAACCAAGGCACTCCAAGGAACTTGCCGTGACGCGCCACGCGCTCCGGCAAGGCAACAAGGCCCCGGCAAGAGGAGCTTGCCGGGAAGACCAACCAAAGTACCTCGAGGCCCGGTGAGCGACAAGCTTCCGGACCCGACAAGATAATAGCAGCGGCAAGGCGCTTGCCGCGGCAGGCGGCCACTCTGTGCCCACGCTCCAGCGCATCCACCAACGTGTCGCTCTGTGGGCCTCTCCAGGCGCGCGTGGCGGGAGGCTGTGCAGCCAGCGGTGCGCAGTGGCATGCGAAGCTGACAAGATCGCCATCGTGGCGAACGGTGGCGCCCCTAACGGTCCTTTTCTGCACTGTTTGGGCGACTCAGATGGGCATTTAATGCCCTTGTCCCCTGCCGTCAGGGTTAGGTAGGGTGCACTATACAAGTAACTGTACCAACCACCTCACTTTTTTACATTTGTACCATTCTCTGTGTTGCCACTTGTCGGTGATCCCTTTAGCGTATAAAAGGAGGCCCATGCGCAACCTAGAGGAGGGTTCGGAGGTTGGCCAGGTTCGACTGGTTCGGAACCCAGAAAAACACTACGCTCTCTCTCTGGAGCAAGAACACAAGATAATCAAACAAGCAGCAGTAGGAGTGTTATCTCTCCGGAGAGCTCCGAAGCTGGGTAAACTGCTCGTGTGCTTCGCCTCGATCTGCTCTTCATGTGATCTCCGCCCCCCGCCGAACCGAAAGGGGCCCGGTCCGCCGGCCCCATAGGTGTTCGTGGATCAGTTTCCCCGACATCTTTGGCGCGCCAGGTAGGGGGCGTCGAGATTGTGTGAACCTGATCCGGCGTTCACACGAGCTAGATCTTCATTCCCTTCATCAACATGCCACCGAAGAAGAAGACTTCGGCGGCGGCCGCCTCGTCCACGTCACTTCCGCCACCGTTGGAGCACACGGGTGGTGGAATGGACGCCGGCGGAAGAATGGACATCGACGAGGAAGCTTATGATGCTGCCAGGTCCAAGGACAAGGCTGCACAAGCCTCGACGACTGTACATGTTCCGCACCACTCTCGGGAGGCGCAAGACCAACAGCGTCATGACACTCGCAGTGCCATACGCATGATAGGCCAAGACCAAGCTGGTGGATCTCGGGGCGCTCAAGACCAGCATGCACGCCAGCATGCTGGCACGAGCGGGGCACGGTCGCCTGGACGGGATACTGCTCCTTCTAACATAGTTAGAAGTCCGAGCACGTCCCGCTCCTCGCGCCGTCCACCGCTGCCACCCACCACTCCAGCAGAAGCTTTGGCGCGAGCTCAACTGCTCCTAGATTACCCTCCGACGTCGGACAAGACGAATGGAGGGCCACCATTCAGAGTCTCATCGGCTACGCAAACGGCGACACTCCATGGCGGCCGAGCGCGTCGCCGCCGCGGCAGGGTTGCCGGGCGCGAGCCGGGGGCGACGAAACGGGTGGAGGTGCAACTACCATACAATCACCGCCCCGAAGGCCAAGATCGCCGACTCGCCGGATCCACCTCGACAGCGACTCCACCGCATCGTCGGATCCACGAGCTCGTCGCGATCAGCGCCAAGTTCTTCATGATCGACAACAAGAAGACGCTCGAACTCGCATCGAGCGCCGAAGAGAAGCGCGACGTCAATCCGACAAGCGCGCTGGGCCCTCTGTTGACATGCATGCGCCAGGGGAACCAGGCGATCTGCCGTACGAGGTAGGTTGCCCTGCGTTCACTCGTGAGTTGCGGCAAGTCCAGTGGCCCTGCACGAAGAACTTCAAGCCAGATGTACCAGAGAAGTACGACGGCAAGACGCATCCGTCGGAGTTCCTCAGCATCTACACCATTGCGGTGCAGGCTGCTGGGGGACGGGATGACAAGATCCTTGCCAACTACTTCCCGCTGGTGCTCAAGCCCAACGTCAGGTCCTGGCTCATGCACTTGCCGGACAACTCCATATCCTCTTGGGCTGATCTGTGCCATCAGTTTGTCGGCGCCTTCACAGGCGGACACAAGCCTCATGGCCAGGAGAGTGATCTTCATCTGCTCGCCTAGAAGGAAGGAGAGCCCCTGCGCAAGTACATTCAGAGATTCAGCAGTGTGCAGCACAACATCCCAGACGTCCACCCTGCCGCGGTGATCAGCGCATTCCATCAGAACGTGCAAAACCGCAGGATGCGGGAGGAAATGGCGATGTGCAAGATCAGGGACGTCAGTGAGTTATATGCACTGGCCGACAAGTGTGCATGTGCTAAGGAAGGGAGGAGACTCCCCGGAGAGAATGTAGGAGCGGGAGGATCTGACAGTGAAGATGCTGCCCCGGCAAGGAAAAACCGGCGGCGGAACAAGAGGAAGAGGAAAGGCAAAGAGGTGCTAGTTGTTGAGCAGTCCGGCAACGGTGGTGGTGCCAAGGAAGCGAAAGCTGGTGACTCTGGCAAGGAGGTTGCCGCGGAGGTGGCGGTCGCCGACAAGTAGGACGGCACCAACAAGCAGTATTGCAAGATCCACCGCACCAAGGGCCATGATCTCCAGAACTGTAAGAAAGTCGAGCAGCTTGTTGAGCAACAGAAAGCTGAATACGAGCGGCGCGACAAGGAGAAGGCCCAGGAAGGTGCTGGGGGATCCGGCAAGAAACGTCCCGGCCGAGGAGGACGCCGCGGCAAGGCCAAGCAGCGACAAGGAGACAGACCTCCTCGCGGCCACGACTAGGATGAAGATGACGACGACGATGAAGACATGGATGATGAGGAGACTGATGAGCAGGAGTTCCAGAAAGCCATAGAGGTCCTGTGCGTTGACGGTGGTGCTTCTCTGCATACCTCGCACCGCCAGCTCAACAGTGGGTGCGGGAAGTTAATGCAGCAGAACCACCCGTCGAGTCACGCAAGCCTCTGAAATGGTCCAGCACGCCTATCATCTTTGATATTGAGGACCACCCTGATCGCATAACTGCGGTCGGGTGCTTGCCGATGTTGGTTTCACCAACAATCCGCAACCTCAAGGTCACTAAGATGCTAGTTGACAGCGGGGCCGGCTTGAACCTGATCTCCTCCGCGGTGCTCCAGAAACTCCAGATCCCTGACAGCGAGCTCGAAGAAACTGGTACATTTCAAGGAATCAACCCGGGAAGAAGCAAGCCGAAGGGAAAGATCACGTTGCCGGTAACATTTGGCAGCGAGCTGAACTTCAGGACTGAGAGGGTCACATTTGATGTTGCTGACTTTCCATTACCTTACAATGGAATCCTTGGCCGTCCGGCACTCACCAAGTTCATGGCAGCCTCTCACTATGCGTACAACGTACTGAAAATGCCAGGCCCGATAAGTGTCATCTCTGTCCCTGGCGACAAGAAGGATGCTCTTATCTGTGCCGACAAGATCTACTGGGAAGCAGCAGCCGCAGCAGAACGCAAGACACTTGCCGCTGAAGCTCCCGGGGGGAAGAAGAAGACCAAGTCCGGCAAGAGCTCTGATGCCCACTCCGGCAAGCGCACCTCTTCGGAGTGCTGCGCTACCGTCGAGGACGCACCATCGAGCTCCACCGGCAAGTGTAAGAAGGCAATGGCAGCTCCACCTGAGACCAAGAAGGTGTCCGCCAAGGAGGACGGCACTGGTGGTACCTTCACCATCAGCGCCACTCTTGACCCCAAATAGGAAAGCGCGCTCGTTGCTTTCCTGCGGGCGAATGTCGACGTGTTTGCGTGGCAACCGTCTGATATCCCCGGTGTTCCCAGGAAAGTAATTGAGCACCACCTTGCTGTCTGTCCTCATGCGCGGCCCGTCAAGCAGAAAGTCAGGAAACAGGCAGTGGAGCGCCAAGAATTCATCGCAGAAGAAATCAAGAAGTTGGAAGCAGCAGGCCTTGTCAGAGGAGTGCTCCATCCCACGTGGTTGGCCAATCCTGTTGTCGTGCGCAAGGCTAACGGGAAATGGAGGCTTTGTATTGACTTTACTGATGTTAAGAAAGCTTGTCCCAAAGACCCATTTCCCTTGCCGCGCATTGACCAGATTGTTGACTCCACAGCCGGATGTGATTTGCTTTCATTTCTTGATCCATACTCAGGATACCATCAGATCTTCATGGCAGAAGAGGATGAAGAGAAAACCGCATTTATCACCCCGTGTGGCACGTACTGCTTCGTATGGATGCCTTTCGGTTTGAAGAATGCTGGTTCAACATTCGCAAGGGTAGTCCACCACGCTTTTGAGCCGCAGATGCACAGAAATGTGGAAGCCTACATGGATGACATAGTGGTCAAAAGCAAGAACAGGGCGACCCTGATTCAAGATTTAGACGAGACATTTGCAAATCTGCGCAAGATCAACCTCAAGCTTAACCCCGAGAAGTGCGTTTTGGAGTCCCTTCCGGCAAGCTTCTCGGGTTCTTCGTGTCTCAGCGGGGAATTGAAGCCAATCCCGACAAGATCAAGACCATTGAGCAGATCAAAGCACCAAAGCGCGTCAAGGATGTACGAAGGCTTGCCGGTTGCGTGGCTGCTCTCAGCAGGTTTATCTCTAGATCTGCTGAGCGCGCCCTGCCATTTTTCAAAATTTTGAAAAAGGCAGGTCCAATAAAATGGACTCCGGAGGCGGAGGCTGCGCTGCAGGACTTGAAGAGATACATGTCCTCCACTCCAACACTTGTCGCACCTAAGCCGCAAGAGAAGTTGCTGCTGTATATAGCAGCAACCAATCAAGTGGTTAGTGCTGCATTAGTGGCGGAGAGGGAGGCAGATGATGAGCCAGCAACCACGGCAGATGCATCCAGCGACAAGCAGGGGGCTTCGCCGACAAGCTCTGGTCCCAACAGAGATGGATCTGCGCAGGAGCATGATAAGATGCAGAAGAGAATGGTGCAGCATCCAGTTTACTTTGTCAGTTCCCTTCTACAGGGGGCTAGATCAAGGTACTCTCGTGTGCAGAAGTTGCTTTTCGGCCTCCTCATGGCCTCGAGAAAGCTGCGCCATTACTTCCAAGCACATGAGATCACAGTCGTCACTCGTTTTCCGCTGAAGAGGATACTGCAAAATCCAGAAGCGACAGGCAGGATTGTCGAGTGGGCGCTGGAACTGTCAAGCTTTGGCCTCAAGTTTGAGAGCACTTCAACTATCCAAAGCAGGGCATTGGCAGAGTTCATAGCAGAATGGACGCCAACACCAGATGAAGAAATTCCAGAGACGAGCATCCCCGTCAAAGAGGCAAGCAAAGAGTGGCTGATGTACTTTGATGGTGCCTTCTCGCTGCAAGGCGCCGGTGCAGGCGTGCTGCTTGTCGCGCCCACCGGAGAGCACCTCAAGTACGTAGTCCAGATGCACTTTCCCAAGGAGCAAGCAACCAACAATACTGCAGAGTATGAAGGATTGCTTGCCGGTCTCAGAATCACAGCGGACCTTGGGATCAAGAAGCTCATTGTCAGGGGTGACTCACAGCTTGTCGTCCGCCAAGTGAACAAGAACTACCAGAGTCCATTGATGGAAGCATATGGTGATGAAGTGAGGAATCTAGAAGAGCACTTTGACGGCCTACAGATGGAGCATATCCCAAGAGCTCAGAATGACATTGCTGATGGCCTGTCAAAGTGCGCAGCACTAAAGTTACCTGTGGAACCAGGGATCTTTGTGCTCAAGTTGACTCAACCATCCGTAACACCATCAACTGGACAAAGCAAGAAGAGGAAGTTGGTTTCTGGTGACTACTTTCCGGTAGAGCTCCCCAAAGCCGCCGCCAAGAAAGTCCCCAAGATCAACACCAAGGATGCTGAGGGGCAGTCTGCTCCGGCAAGCCTTATGGTTTGTTCCGTTGAAGCAGACGCTCCCGACAAGTTTTGCTCCGGCAAGCTTGCCGGGGAACGTCAAGCTCCGGCAGGGCCACAAGTCCTTGCCGTAGAAGCGGATGTTCCCGCAGCAGCAGATGTGCCTTTAGTCCTTGTTGTCGAGCCACAAGCTCCAGCATGGGCACAGCAGATTGTCCATTTCCTTCAGACAGGAGAACTTCCCGAAGAGCAAGAAGAAGCGGAAAAAGTAGCCTGGCAGTCAAGTATGTACCAGCTTGTCGATAGCATACTATACAGAAGAAGACTCAACGGTGTGAAATTGAAGTGTATTTGCCGGGAAGATGGACAAAAGTTGTTGGCAGAGATACATGGAGGCATATGTGGCCGCCACATTGGCGCAAGAGCACTTGCCGGCAAAGCTTTCCGGCAAGGTTTCTTTTGGCCGACAGCCCTCCAGGATGCAACTGCACAAGCAACCAAGTGTGAAGCGTGCCAGTTCCACTCCAAACAGATACACCAGCCAGCTCAAGCTCTCCAGACGATCCCTTTATCCTGGCCATTTTCGGTCTGGGGGCTCGATATCCTCGGCCCTTTCCCCCGAGCTGTCGGGGGCTTTGAGTACTTGTACGTCGCAATCGACAAGTTCACAAAGTGGCCGGAAGTGCAGCCAGTGAGGAAGGTGACAGCACAGTCAGCAGTCAAGTTCTTCAGGTCAATTGTTTGCCGTTTCGGGATCCCTAACAGGATCATCACCGACAACGGCACGCAATTCACAAGCCGCACCTTCATGCAGTACGTCCAAGACCTTGGCGCCAAGGTCTGCTTCGCTTCTGTTGCTCATCCAAGAAGCAACGGTCAAGCAGAGAGGGCAAATGCTGAAGTGCTGCGCGGGCTCAAGACCAGAACTTTCGACAGGCTGCGCAAGTGCGGAAGAAACTGGATCGAGGAGCTGCCGGTGGTTCTTTGGTCGATCAGAACGACGACAAATCGAGCCACTGGCTAGACGCCTTTCGCTCTAGTCTATGGAGCAGAGGCAGTTCTCCCCACGGAACTCGTATACGGATCGCCTCGAGTGCTCGCTTATGATGAGCTTGAGCAAGAACAGCTGCGACAAGACGACGCGCTGCTCCTTGAGGAAGATCGTCTTCACGCTGCTGTACGAGCTGCTCGATACCAGCAAGCTTTGTGCCGCTACCAAAGCCGCAAAGTTAAGGCCAGAAGCTTCGAGGAAGGCGACCTTGTTCTTCGGCGCGTTCAGTCCGCCAAGAATTCCAACAAGTTGACGCCGAAGTGGGAAGGCCCTTATCGGGTGAAACGAGTCACAAGGCCCGGCGCTGTCCGCCTTGAGACCAAAGATGGCACTCCGGTGAGCAACTCCTGGAACATAGAACATCTTCGTAAGTTTTTCCCGTAGGGCGCGGTCGCCAGAACCCGTTCCGGCAACCACCTTTTGTACAAGTCTTGCCGCTGTTGCATGTAATCCTTTGCACAAAGCCGGGTGCAGATCCCGTGCATAAGTAAAACCCCATGTGCTCCGCACAACTTGTCCATTTCATGCATTAGTTTCTTTCTTGCATGCGTTATCTGACACTTTGTGCAGCACCTACATCCGGTAAGCAATAAAGATCCGAAGGGCTCCATATCATTATTTTCTCCTCTTTCTTCTTTCCAACAGAGGAAAAGAAGGTTCCCTCGCACACAAGTTTTCCGGGGGGGGAAGGAGAAGATTGTGGTATGGACCAGGCGTCGTTCAAGCAAAGTTTTGCCTTGCCGGGAAGCAAACGACAGAAAAGCTAAGTTGCCAAAGTTTGAGCAATCAGTTTTTAAATTTTTGAGTTATCTTCCTCGAACGACCCTGCTTTGTATGGAAAACCTGTGCGCGGAGGAACCAACTCGTGGCTAGTTGCGCCCTTACTTTGTTTCGAGTCCGCTCAACAACTTAAGTGTGCTGCATCTAGTCGCGACAAGGTTTCTTGTCGGAAGCAGCGCCGCCAGCAGGCTGCTGACGTTCCGCACTCAGCGCTCGCGGCTCGGGTGCCTGCGCCGACAAGTTCCCTAGAAGCGTAGGGTAAAAAAAACATACAAAGGAAGGAATCTAGTAGAGGAAATAACATTAGCAATTGATAACAGAAATAAAGTTATATTACAAGATAACTTGTCGCAGCTCTAACAGACTGTTTTCATAATGTGATTAGCAGTGACAAGGGAAAAGAAGAAATGAGCGGCCTAGTCTATGCGATCGCCCTCAACCCTCTTGATCTCGCTCACCTTGTCCACAATGGGTGCGACAAGGGCCTTGAGTGCGTCCCGATCGGCGTCTGGCGGCAAGGACTTGAGGACGTTGGTGAAGCTGAGGCCTGGATTGCGGAAGGCCACCTTCATCAACACCTTTTGGAGAACCCCGGCGCAGATTTTGCGCGACTCGTCGGCCAGCTGCTTTGGGATCCTCTCCCGGAGCCGCTGGAGTGCCGTCGCCACGCCCTTGAAGAACAGGCTGAGCTTGGCGCTGGGTTGGAGATTCTCGTCGGAGGGATACCCAAAGTCCTCCATCCCCAGCTGCACCAGCTCCTCGTCGATGACTGTGGCAATATTCACCAGACCCTCAGTCCAGTGCTCCACAGTATCTCTGAATGAGTTCTGGGTAACCGCGATGCTCTCCAGCAGCGCCTTGTCAGCCTTGACCTTCTCCGACAAGGTCTTCTCCTGCTCCTTGGCGCTGTCTAGCGTCTGCGTCAGCGTGGCCAGCTTCAACTTCAGGTCTGCATTGGAATCCTTGGCGGCGCTGAGCTCCTTGCCCCTCTCAGCGAGAAAACCTTGCAGCTCACCGTGGGCGGCAGCATCCTTCTCACGCTCACGCTTGAGCACGGCAAGCTCCTCGCCGCTCTTCTCGATGTTGGCCTCCAGCTGTGCCACCTTCTCCTCCAGCTCTTTCTTGGCGGCCTCTACGATTGCAGCAGCGTCCTTTGCTTCCTTGAGCGCCCCGCCAAGTGCTTGCTCGCGCTCGGCGAGCTCCTCCTCGTAGCTGTCGAGGTTGGCCTTCCGCTGCACCAATTCGCCTTCTCGTGCGGACTGCTTCTCGGCGGCCATCCTTTGTTCCTCCTCAGCTTCGGCCTTCTCGAGAAGGAAGGCCGTGCGCTCCTCGTCGAGTCCCTCCCGCTCCTGTGCCAGGGACCGGAGAGCTTCTTGATTGTGGCCCCGGAGCTCCTCCGCGCGCTTCTACATGTCAACTCCCGCCTTCGCGACAAGCGCTTCCCGGGAAGCCAGCTTGGCTTGCCGTGCGCAGTAGAGTGACAGCAGCTTCCGCAGCAGCTGCTCCTCCTCAGGCTCGCCACTGCTGCTGCTGGGCGCGTCGACCAACGATAGTCCAGCAGAGGCGAGCACCTCCTCATCGAAAGTTTCCCCCTCGACCGGCGCCCTGGAGCTCGACGCCAAGGGTAGCTTGATGAAGATATCGTCACCGGCCTTCAAGTAGGCGCCGGGCTGGGGCTCCTCGAAGCCCGGCTCCGCACAAGCGGCAGAGGGATCGGCGGTCGGCGCAGCGCCTGGCGCTCCTGCGGCCTCAGGGTCGTCAGTGCGATCGCCCGACCCCTCGCCGGCTTCTGCGGCGGCAGCCTTGGCGGCCTCCTTGCCGGCGGTCTCATCAGCATCGGTCCCTTCCTCGCCGGTGCCCTCTGTCTCCATTGGCTCAGCAGCAGATGGGTCTGAAGAACGAAGAAGGGAGAAAAATCAATCAAAAATCCAAGAGAAGAAAATCAGAAGAAGAAGAACCCGAGGGAAAGTTTTTGGACAAGTGAATTACCTGTGCCAAGACCTGCAGTTGCGGTCTCGGCCGCCGCAGGATCGACGGTGCTGCCCCTTGCCGGAGAGCGCTCCCTTACCGGGAACTCCTCCCTTGGCGGCGTAGTCGAAGCAGATGGCACTTCGGGACCAGCTTCCGGGCGCTCCTGATATGGCTGCTCTGCTCCTACACGAATCAACAAGCAAGATATCAACAAAGGAAAAAGCACTCATGCGCGCCTGACAGCGGAAAGCTAACTATGAACTTACGCTGGGGGCTGCGCTGGGGGATGCTTTGAGGAGTGGTTGCCGGGTCCGTCAAGGTGGTCTCGGACCCACCCCCTGCTGACACGGTGGGGTCATCTTCGATGACAATCACCGCAGCCTTGGCCCTCTTCGCCGCTCTCTGGGCCAGCGTCCTGAAAAGAAAGGAGTCCAGATTGAAGCAAGTCAGATACAAGATAAAAACAGCAAGATTGAAGAACTACAAAAGCACCAAAGAAACTTACTCTTCTTCCTCCTCGTCGGAGCTGAGCGCGGAAAGATCGAAGTCCGGCTCCCCTCTAGTGCGGCGAGGCGGAGGAGTAGGATCCCTTGCCCGCTTGGCGGGGGCGATGGCGGTGGCCCGGGAAGATCCCGCTCCAGTTGCCACTGCTGCGTGAGGCGCTCCTGCGGCAACATTGCTCGCCGCGGTAGAGCGTGTCGCACGGCTCGGCGGCTGTTGACCCGGCTGCCGCCCCGCTACGTCCGTGCCCCTACGAAGACGCCTTCTTGGCGGGGCCGGGGGCTCCGCCTGCGGCAAGCTTTCTAAAGGCTCGGGCTCTTCCTCGCTGGCCTTGCTCGGCTCAGCTTCAGAGCCGGCAGGCTCTTCCTCGCCAATGAACTCCGCGCGCTCGGCGAGGTTTGCCGCCTCTGCCGCCTCCGCCTCCTCCACAGTGAACCCAAACGCGCCCGCGGCAGCTGCGGCCGCAACCTCTTCCGCTCTAGTGGCGATGCGCTGCAGCTCCTCGTCGGTGGTGTCACGGGTGAGGCTCTTCTGCTCGTCAGCGCGGACCGGCATTTCTTCCAAATTGTCGAAGAACGCTTGCACGACGTCATCCGCAGGCTCTTGCCAAGTTGGAACGATTCTGTGTGAATCGCACAACGGCATCATGGCGCGGATCCGGTCAAGCGAAGAATAATTGCACAATGGAATGATGCCCCTCGCCAGCGTGAATGGGTGTTGGGGATCGTGTTTGAACAACTCCAGGAGCATTGCATCCAGCTCCATGACGGTGAAGTTGTAGTTGAGGCCTGGCCGCAGCCTCATGATGTCCGCCGAGTTCTTGAATTCCCAGGCGGGCCTCCCCCTCTCCTGCAGGGGGGCGATGCGGCGGCGGAGGAAATCTACGCCTACAGCGCCTACAGTGAGCCCGGCAAGCCTGAGGCGAAGGATCCTAGTAATGGCGATCTTCAGCCTCTCGTCTTCCGGGGCCACGTTGCTCCAGTCATTGCCGCGCACTATTGGAGCTTGGCGCACGGCGGTGAAGGGCTGCGGATTCTCCTCGACGATCCAGCACCACTCCGCTCTCCACTCCTCCCACTTGCTGCGGAGCTCACCCTCCAAGTATGCCTCCTTCTTGCCAACTCTCGAGATCCAGGCGATCCCTCCAGCAAGCGGCTCTCCTCTCTCTACCCGAGGTATGAAGAAGTGGCGGAAAAGGGCAACATTGGGGTGGACTCCGACAAAGTTTTCGCACAAATTTGCGAAAACTGCCATGGTCAGAACGGCGTTGGGGGTGAAATCAAGGAGGCGGAAGCCGTAGGTGTTCATGATATCGCAGAAGAACTCCGAGAAGGGCGGGCAGAGCCCGCAATAGAAGAACACTGCGAAGAATGGGTACCCGTTTGGAGCCAGTTCCGAAGCAGCGGCCGGGAGTACCCTCGTGCGCGGATGCGCCCGCGTCTCCGTCGCCCAAAAGAGGTAGAAGTACTCCCTCAGCTCCTTCACGCCGAGCTGGGGGGAGAAGATCGCCCGCTCCTTCCGCAGCGCCGCGAGCTGCTGCGCCTCGGCCGACTTCACGCCCTTTCCCTTGTCGGCTTTCGGAGCCATGGCAGAGGTGGTGGGGGAGGTCGACGGCGTTGGTGATGCTGGTGGCAATGGGGGGCGGAGCGCTGCTCTCTTGACTTCGAGAAGAAGGAGGGGAGTGGCGGAGGTTCGTGAAGATGGAGTAGTAGCAACCAGCGAGGGGGAACAAACTGCCCCTGTTTCCTCTGCTTATAAAGAGGGACGGGGCAGACGTTTCGCCCTTCCGAATAAAGAACCACCCACGATCTCTCCCACGATGCCGCATTCAACGCGTGCCATTAGGGGAGAGCGCGGTGGATACAGAGCGAGATTCGACGTGGCCCAGTCCACATGTGCCCGTGCCCTGTCTTGGGCCTGGCCCAACAGCGCTCGGCACCGTGTCTGGCCCAGGCCCGGGGGCTCCTATCGGTGTACTAGAATAGGGGTACCCTAGTACCCCGAACTTGTGCACGGGCAGTTGCAGCACCCCGCGGCAAGGCTTGCCGGGCTAACACCAAGATCCTCCGTGGTTCCCTTGGAGCCATTCAAGAACAAAGTATTTAAGCTCAGGAGACAAGGCCCCGGCAAGAGGAGCTTGCCGGGAAGGCCAACCAAGGCACTCCAAGGAACTTGCCGCGACGCGCCACGCGCTCCGGCAAGGCAACAAGGCCCCGGCAAGAGGAGCTTGCCGGGAAGACCAACCAAAGTACCTCGAGGCCCGGTGAGCGACAAGCTTCCGGACCAGACAAGATAACAACAGCGGCAAGGCGCTTGCCGCGGCAGGCGGCCACTCTCTGCCCATGCTCCAGCGCATCCACCAACGTGTCGCTCTGGGGGCCTCTCCAGGCGCGCGTGGCGGGAGGCTGTGCAGCCAGCGGTGCACAGTGGCATGCGAAGCTGACAAGATCGCCATCGTGGCGAACGGTGGCGCCCCTAACGGTCCTTTTCTGCATTGTTTGGGCGACTCAGACGGGCATTTAATGCCCTTGTCCCCTGCCGTCAGGGTTAGGTAGGGTGCACTGTACAAGTAATTGTACCAACCACCTCACTTTTTACATTTGTACCCTTCTCTGCGTTGCCACCTGTCGGTGACCCCTTTAGCGTATAAAAGGAGGCCCATGCACAACGTAGAGGAGGGTTCAGAGGTTGGCCAGGTTCGACTGGTTCGGAACCCAGAAAAACACTACGCTCTCTCTCTGGAGCAAGAACACAAGATAATCAAACAAGCGGCAGTAGGAGTGTTATCTCTCCGGAGAGCTCCGAAGTTGGGTAAACTGCTCGTGTGCTTCGCCTCGATCTGCTCTTCGTGTGATCTCCGCCCCCCGCCGAACCGAAAGGGGCCCGGTCCGCCGGCCCCATAGGTGTTCGTGGATCAGTTTCCCCGACATCGACGTTGAGATCTACATAAAACCCATCGGAGGGGGCGGTGTTGTCGTCCGAAAACAGTAATTAAGCAAACATGAGTACAAAGGTACTCAACAAGTCTTACATCATAACCTACTATACATGCTCGTTCTCAAGAAGGTGGTGGGGTTATTGCAGCAAGCCAGCTTTGACTCTTGGCTAAGCTATCCGACGGTACACCACTAGTAAAATAGTTTTCGCACACGAGTCCACTAATCACCAACACAATACTCCACGAGGGATCCTCCCTCGTCATCCTACGAGAGAGCCATCCTCGGTACTCACACTTATCTTGAGTCTTTTAGTGGTAACCATTAACTTGTCTATGAACTGTATAGGCAACCAAGTAGTCCTTTACCGCGGACGTGGCTATTCGAATAGTTTTATACCCTGCAGGGGTGTACTTCGTCACACATGTTTCCACCACTTAGCGTCTGCACACGACATGTGCTCGGCAGACTTCAAGCGAAAGCCGACATGGGTGTAGACCACGACCTGACTAACCGCACAAGTCTCTAGTCCAGGTTTATCGCCTATTCAGGTTCCATCCGCAAGGAGATCTGGCCAGGGTGTCCTCAATGGCCCAAAACGATGTGTGCAGGGTTCCGGAGACACCAAACGGGCGACTCGGTACACCGCGCCACGGTGTATCTACCGCATCATAGCCCACCCCTAGGGTCAGCGCTACGCACGGCCGCCAACACATAACCTACAAACACCAGAAACTAGTTGCAAGTCCTGGACAGAGGACGAGAGGGGTCAGTAAGTCGAGCGGGGTCATATTTCAGGGCCCAACATGTGGTAGTAGCTGAATCTTAAATCATGCATACAGATCTCAGTTCTTATGGACGGCCTCAATGAAACAACCCACCATGTACTCCTACATGGCCTCTCATCGATACCTTTACCAAATCATGTTCAATACACCACTCACATTACCGTCAGAATCATTTCACTCTAGCCCATCATCCAGATGAACGAGACCAGACACAACTCTAAGCATAGCAGGCATAGCAAGGTAGGAAACACAAACATGGCTCAATCAACTCCTACACATGCTAGTGGGTTTCATCTAGTTACTGTGGCAATGACAGGTCATGCAGAGGATAAGGGTTCAACTACCGCAGCACACAGCAGTTTGAAACATTGTTGTCTTAATGCAGTAAATGAGAGCAGAGGCGAGAACATGGGATTGTATCGATATGATCAATGGGGCCGCTTGCCTGATGGAGTGGTAGTAGGGTACTGCCCTTCAGTTGGATACTCGGAGATATCCTTGGAGGCAGAACCTACCACGAAGGACACACAGAACATAATCAACACATGACAATATGCAACAATATGATGCATGCTATAACATGGCAAAATGATGTGTCCTGCCTAATGCAATGTGAAACAAGTTGAAATGGGTCCATTTGAATCAAAGATTCAAATGAAGGTTAAAGTTCTTATGCATAATATGTGTATTAGCTTGTTTCACCTAAATAGAAAGGTTAAAGTGGTTTGTCATGCATGAAACCATTACAGATGGATAGATTGAATTTTCTGATCATTTTTCATATATCATTTGTTTGATTTGGAGCTATGGTTGATTTTCTATGATTTTTAGAAGTTTTGGCTATTTTCTGGAATTTGCTATATAAAACTAAATCCAAAAAATGAATAATTGCGTCAACACCGCATCACTGTGACGTCAGCAAGTCAAAGGCGCCAGGGCCAGTCAAACCTGACCGGTTGGCCCTGTCTGTCAGTGTCTCAGCTAACTAACAGAATTAAGTTAATACTAACTAACTGTTAGTGGGGCCTGGGCCCACATGTCAGTGACCTAAACTAACCAAAATTAGGTAGCACTAATCCTAAACTAATTAACAGGTCGGCCCCACCTGTCATAGGCTCAGGGGGAAAGTCAACTTGGGCCCACACGGGTCAGACGTGGTCAACTCACCAGTCAGCGGGTCAAAGCCTGCCGGCGTTTAGCCGCCGGCGAGGCCAGATGCGGCGGCGTGCTGCGGGATTTTCCCACAGGGCTCCATTTGCTACGCGGAGAGCAGCTACGGGTAGCTGGTGCTCGCCCGCATCCAGCCGTGGTGATGGCTTGGCCGGGGAGTGGCTGGAGCATCGCCGGCGACGAGCTTGGCGGAGGCCGAAGCTCGGGTCAGCTCGTGCTTGTGGCTGCAGTGGCCTTGGCGGCGTGGCGCTAGCACCTATAGCCTCTACGCGGCGCGGGGAGTGTGACGGGCACAAGCCCGTGACCAAATGGTCACAGGAGCAGCGCCGACAACGTGGTCAGGCGGTGGCGCGTTCGGGCACAAGAGACGCGGCGTCTATGGTATTCTAGGGGCGAAACGAAAAGCATGGGGAGGTTCAGCAGGTCACAGGAAAGCCGCAGGGACTGTCAGCATGCTCGGGGAAGGCTCGGTGCGGTCGGAACGGCGACGATGATCTGGGGCGGCCCGAGGTTGAAGACGACGGTGGCGGGGACGATGTAGGGGCTCCGGCGTCATGCGGCTTGGCTAGTCGACGTAGTCGACGACGGCGAACCGTCCGGACACGGTGAGAGGGCACGGGGACGGCGTTGGACGCGGCTGTGGCGAGCGGCAGCGATGATGACGTCTCGGGCGACGTCGGGGAGGGTGAGAGAGAGGAGCCAGAGGGGAGGCCGAGTGTCTGTGAGGTCGGGGGGAGAGAGAGGGTTCGTCCCACGTCGACAGCTCGACGAGGGGAGCGGCGAGGCGGCGGGCAGCTACGTGGCACACATGCTGTGCTCGCCGTCGAGCAGCTGCTTGCCTGCCTGGCCAAGCCAAGCAGCTCGCTGGAGCGGTGGCTGGGCTGGGCCGGCAGGTGGGCCTGTTGGGTGGCGCCAGGTAAGCCTTTCTCTTTCTCTCTTTTTCTGTTTTGTTTTCTTTTTCTATTTTTCTGTAACTTTAGGGCTTTATTAAAAATACTTAGGCAATTACTAAAATCCTAAAAATAATTGTGGGCTCTGTTGGGATTATTCCTAACAGCCCTCACTTAAATCCAGAATTATTTGGACATTTAAAATATTTATAGCATTTAAATGCCCAAATTCAAATACTTATGATTTAATTCAAAAAATCCAGAATGTCCTAGAAAAGAGTGCACCATTTTTGCCAGTGGTTTTAACCCAATCCAGAAATGATGAACATTTTGCGAAGGGAATTTTGGGTTCATTGAAAATAATTTTAGTAAACCCTAGTTGTTTCCAGGGGGTGCTGGGGGTTCTGTCATCCCCATTTCAAGTTTCTGTAAAAGTAGACATGATGCAACACTCTAATGCATGAACCAGCTAGGCTGTGACAACTCACCCCCACTCAAAAGAATCTCATCCCGAGATTTAGGATCCTCCGGGAAGAAGGTGGGGTACTCGAGTCGAAGACGATCCTCCCTTTCCCAAGTGGCTTCTATCTCAGAATGGTGTGACCATTGAACCTTGAGAAACTTGATATTATGGCATCGAGTGGTACACTCGGCTTGATCAAGGATACGAACGGGATATTCCCGATATGAGAGGTTATCTTGTAGATCAAGCGTTTCATGGTCCACTCCACGGATAGGATCCGCGAAGCAACGCCTGAGTTGAGAAACGTGGAAGACATCGTGAACTCTGGAAAGATGCGAAGGTAGTTCCAATTGTTAGGCAACTTCTCCTCGTTTGGCAGGAATGCGAAAGGGTCCAATGTAACGAGGAGCCAATTTGCCTTTGATACCGAAACGATGGGATCCCTTTAACGGAGTAACCCGAAGGTAAGCCTTCTCGCCGACTTCATAAGTCATGAGCTTATGTTTACGATCATATTAGCTCTTTTGACGAGATTGGGCTGTTTTCAATTTCTCACGAATAATGCGAACCTGCTCTTCTGCTTCCTAAATCATATCCGGGCCAAAGAGTTGTCTTTCCCCGGTTTCTGACCAGTTAGGAGGCGTTCGACATTTTCGTCCATAGAGAACTTCGAAAGGAGCTTTGCCCAAGCTAGCTTGATAACTATTGTTATAAGCAAACTCCGTGAATGGAAGGCATTTCTCCCAACCCATTCCGAATGAGATGACAGAAGCTCGGAGCATATCTTCCAGAATTTGATTGACTCACTCTACTTGACCACTTGATTGAGGATAGAAGGCGGTGCTAAAAGAGAGACGAGTTCCCATAGCATTTTGGAAACTTTCCCAAAATCAAGAGGTGAAGAGACTCCCACAGTCTGAGTTAACTTCCAATGGGACACCATGAAGAGACACTATTCGGGAGATGTATAAATCAGCTAGCTGGCTAGCGGTGATACTCTCACGAACAGGTAGGAAATGGGCTACTTTGGAAAGATGGTCGATCACGATGAAGATGGCATTATTCCCTCTCTTGGTCCTGGGAAACCCAGTGATGAAATCCATACTGATTTTATCCCATTTCCACTCGGGAATAACCAAAGGTTGAAGGGTGCCACCAGGCCGTTGGTGCTCTGCTTTAACACGACGACAGACGTCGCAACTAGCAATGTATTGAGCAATTTCTCTCTTCATCCTAGTCCACCAAAACCTCTGGCATAGGTCTTGATACATTTTAGTACTACCAGGATGAATGGTGAGAGGGGATTCATGAGCTTCCTTAAGAATCAACTGGTGTAGATGTTGTTTCTTGGGAACCACCAAGCGGTTCTCGAAGAAGACAACACCTCGCTCATCCATGGAAAAACATTTAGCAACTCCGCTAGCGATGTTTTCCTTAATCCGGGATATGCCCTTATCACGCTTCTGGGCAGCTATGATTTGATCCGTAAGGTTAGGCTTCGCCACCAGGGTGGATAGGAATCCTCGAGGAACAATGTGAAGATTAAGCTTACGAAATTCCTCATGGAGAAGTGGTTGACTTTGTTGTAACATCAGGTTGTTACAATAAGATTTACGACTTAGCGCATCAGCCATGACATTGGCCTTGCCCGGGGTGTAAGTTATTCCTAAGTCATAATCCGAGATCAACTCGACCCAATGTCGTTGCCTGAGATTCAAATCCGGTTGGGTGAAGATATATTTCAAACTTTGGTGATCGGTGAAGATCTCGCAACGATTACCGAGAAGGTAATGTTGCCAAGTTTTGAGTGCATGGACTACAGCTGCAAGCTCTAGATCATGTGTGGGATAGTTTTCCTCATGTGGGTGTAATTTCCGTGAGGCATAGGCAATTACCTGACGATCTTGCATGAGTATGCAACCTAGTCCTTGTCGCGAGGCATCGCAATAGATAATAAAGTCCTTGGAAAAATCTGGTGGTACCAGTACGGGAGCAGATGTCAGGCGTCTTTTCAGTTCCTGAAAGCTGAACCCGCACTGTGGGGTCCACTCGAACTTTTTATCTTTCTTGAGGAGTTCAGTTAGAGGTTTAGCAACCTTGGAGAAATTCTCGATGAAGCGAGGCAGTAGCTCGATAAGCCAAGGAAGCTCCGAACTTGCTTGACCGTCTCAGGTGGAGTCCAATCAAGGACGACTTGAACTCGCTTGGGATTGACAGCAATACCCTTACCAGAGATTACATGGCCTAAATAGGTCACTTCTGGCAACCAACATTCACACTTGGAGAATTTGGCATAAAGGCGATGCTCTCGAAGTTTCGTCAATACCAGCCTTAGATGTTCGGCATGTTCCTCTTCATTCTAGGAGTAGATGAGTATGTCATCGAGGTATACTACGACAAATTTATCCAAATACTCTATGAAGACAGAGTTCATTAACCGAGAGAAGGTGGCTGGGGCATTGGTTAAGCCGAAGGACATAACGGTGTACTCGTATTGGCCATAACGAGTAACAAAGGCCGTTTTGGGAATGTCCCCGTCTCTGATTTTGATTTGATGGTAGCCCAACCTCAAATCTATCTTGGAAAAGACTGAGGATCTAGCGAGCTGGTCATATAGATCGTTGATCCTGGGTAGCGGACACTTGTTCTTGATAGTGACCAAGTTGACAGGTCGGTAATCTACAACCATCCGATCTGTTCCATCCTTCTTCTTGACGAAGAGGACAGGGCAAGCCCAAGGAGAGGAACTAGGACAGATGAAACCCTTTTTCAAGGACTCATCGAGTTGGTTCTTAAACTCGGCTAGTTCTAAGGGTGCCATCTTATAGGGTCTTCTAGAAATTGGAACGGTTCCTCGAACAAGGTCTATCACAAACTCGACATCCCTATCAGGTGGAACACCTGGCAGTTCTTCTGGAAAGACATCCGGAAAGTCCCGGACTACCGGAATATCTTCAAGGTCTGGAAGGGGGTTGGCATTCAGGGAGTAAAGCTGGCGCTTGGCCACTCGAGTTAAGACATTGACTGTCTTGCCCGATGGGTGAGTAAGTTGAACGGTTCTAGTGGCACAATCAATCTTAGCGTAATGAGCTAACATCCAGTCCATACCCAAGATGATGTTTATGTCCGAGGACTTGAGAGCTATTAATGATGCAAGGAAGACAAGTCTATCGACAAGAATTTCGTTCCCATGGCTTACTCTAGAAGTTTGACATTTGGAACCAGGAGTTTGAATTACCATGGAAGTGGGCGTGTCACATAATGTCGTGTTATGCAATCGAACATAGTTCTCGGATATGAATGAATGAGATGCTCCAGTATTGAAAAGAATAGATGCCGGATGGCAATTAACAAGGAGCATATCAAGGACAACGTTAGGATCCTCATGAGCCTCATTAGCTGAGACATAGTTGACATGGCCACGTGCAGTGGTGACCGACATGGCGTAGAATGTCTTTCCTGCTGGCTTACCACGGCCAACGGACTTTCCAGACTGATTGGGGTTGTTGTTCTGGGGACACTCTCAACTATAGTGACCCAGCTCTCCACACTTGAAACATGTCACAACATTGGGGCGTGGAGCAGCATTAGCAGCGGGGCCACCATAGGGCTTGGACGGTGCAAACTGCTGGTTGGGGTGAGGCGCCTCAAAGGATGGCCTCGGAATGAACCTGGGTGGCAGTGCCGTGCTTGGAATCCACACCCGGCGCTTCTGAGATCCAGAGCCGGATGAAGAGCCAAAATCACGAGAGTGCTTGCGTGAAGCGTCATAGTCAGACTGGCCTGTCTCAGCACTGATGGCTTTATTGACCAACTTCTGAAAGGAGGTGCACTCGTGCAGACGAAGATCGCGGCGAAGCTCAGGGTTAAGTCCCTTGCGGAACCTTGCCTACTTCTTAGCATCGGTGGATACCTCTTCAGGAGCATATCGTGCCAGATTCCCAAATTCACGACTATATGCATCCACAGTCAGTCTTCCTTGGGTGAAACTGCAGAACTCTTCCCTCTTGCGATCTATGAGACCTTCCGGGATGTGATGCTCACGGAAAGCCTCACTGAATTCAGCCCAAGTAGTGATTTGGCCGACCGGGCGCATAGCTTCAAAGTTTTCCCACTAAAGGCTAGCAGGGCCTTCGAGGTGATAGGCAGCATAAGTAACCTTATCATCTTCGGCTACGTTGGCAGAAGGTAGCTTGTGGGTGATGCTGCCAAGCCAGTCATCCGCGTCGAGGGGCTCGACGGAATGGTTAAACTTTGGTGGGTACAACTTGATAAAGTCATTGATTGACACCAAGTCATTTCGCTGATGGCGTGCAGTGTTCTGCTCAATCCGCTCCAGCAAGCGGTTAGTCTCACGCTTGTTTCTTTCCACCTCCAGCATCACTTCGGCCAGAGAAGGCGGGTGAGGTAGATTTTCACCCCTAACTGCACTGGCTTCCCCCTGCTCCGGGGCAGCAGGGTTGCTGCGGGTGTTGACCATCCTAGGAGAAAACAAAAAAACGGTTTAGATAAGGATGGCATGAACTTAGCAAGGAAGTGCAGAATCTAATGGATGACATGGAATGCTAAGATGTTCATTGCACGACATGGTAATATAGAAACTGCCATATATATACCGTTGGTCATACACATCGTACATAGTTTAGTACAAGCCCAGGCTAGAGTACAACTACGGTGAAAGACATTACATCTCATCAAAGGCATTCCAAGCTCCTATACATTATTTTTCTACACCTCCGGAGCGTGATACACACCAAGTTGTATCCCACGGTCACGCAGGACTGTGGAGAATACAATTACTACAATACTAGAGAAACTACTACTAGCTCAGACGGCTCCGTAGTAATCCTCATAGAAGTCGCCACCAATGCCTGGAAGTGGAACATGATCATCTGGGAACAGAATGTCCTGCGGAGCCAGCGGACCATAGGGACTCGGATGTGGCCTTGGTCCCATAGGTGGTGGAAGACGGGGACCACGAGGAGGTGTGATGCCTCCTACATCGCGCCACTCCATACAATCTGGCAATCCAGACTGTACAGGGTACAGATCCCTCAGATCCATGTATCCTGCCTATACCGCAGGTGCAAACTGAGTCAAAGTGGCCCAGTGATCAGCACGAGAGTTGAAAAGCTCCATACGCAAGGCCCGATTTTCGCGGTCCTTATCCTCGAGCATCTCGGCGGTGGTGCGGAGAAGTGACTCCTCATGTGTAGAGTCATAGTACAAGGCCTGATAGTACCCCTGTGCTCCAGGAAGTGAGGCTGGCATGTAACGGAAGTCGGTGTTCTGTAGCAAGGCAGTCCTGGCTCGAATGATAGTCATCATTGAATAGGCTGCATCCTGCACAGACATCTCAATAGTGACCCCAAGTCCATAGGAACAGTGAAGGGGCTCAGTGGCTCCATGATAAGAGGGATATATCCTGATGGTACAGAGGTACTAGCTCTGGTTGAAGTCTCTGAACTGCTCCTCGACGGTATATTCCGGATACCACCGATAGCCTGACTCAACCATCACTCAAACCAACATGGCCGTGTGGCCGGGCACATCAAGGCACCGGGTCAGACGAACCACTTGGTTCTGCGAACGGGTGGCCATCTGAAAGCATAGAATAATGCAAAGGCATTAGAATTTTCTAGGGGAAATTGGACAGCATAATGGATGTAAATGCTCAGAAAAAGATTTGAGACATCCACAACAGTTTGCAATACCACTCAACAACATCATATCAAGGTTCTGATTCAACTGGCAACATACTAAAAGAAGTAGAAACTGTACTGAGGCTTGTAACAACAATCCTATAAGCTACTACGGATTAGTAACACGTGAACCTGATAGAAGAAGGGAGCCTAGTCCTTAACCCACGTTGAATGAGAAGAGAAAGACTCAGATCAGAGGGCATAAGGTAAAGGGGTAAAAGAGCCTTACGTTCCCTCCCACAATCAATTCCCCTACATATAACTAAAGCATTTCTACCCTCGACATCGACCAGTTTGGCTCTACGAACCTACAGGCAGTCCGGCTCTGATGCCAACACTGTTAGGACCCCGATTCCAAGTCACATCGATCTAGCCGGTAACACCTCATATCACATTGCGGCCTCACGCACGGTATCCCCATGGGTGTCGCCTTACCGTGTCCCGGGACCGTTTGCGCCTTTTGGCTCACGTATATGATAGTGCCGCTAGCATCCATATGACAGAGAACCCGGGCTGACATGGCTAGTCGTGAACCTAAAGCGGCACCGACCTATGGAGACAGGCATACATGAATCACATTGAGCATGTCAGTCATCAGCGTGTGAATCCGGGCTATAGCACTGGGCTAACAGGACTCCGGGGAACCCGGGCTATAGCAGGCTAGACAGGACTCCGGAAGTCACCGCGTGACATTTGCCCGAAGGGACAGACATAGGAACAAAGTGAAACACATGCCGGCCAGTCAAGTGTCCTGAGAAGTAGTGCTGGGCTAGCAGGACTCCGGTGAACCGGGTTGTAGGGGACTACTATGGCTTAAGGAGCACTAGACTACATTTCCCCCTAAGAGAGGCTGCCAAGGATAAACAACTAGATTGTCGGATCCCACACATACCAAGCATTTCAATCATACACACAATATGCTCGATATGTGCAAATACAACATGGCATCACAACAAAACTCTACAACTCAAGTACTTTATTTAAAGGCTCCAGAGAGCCATACATAACATGTTCATACAGGTAGGGGTCACATGACCCGACACTCAAGTCATACAAGCATACAAGCACATGCGGAAGCAAATAGTCTGAGTACAGACACTAGAAAGCAAGAAGGCTTCTCGAAGCCTATCTATCTACATAGGGCCCTCCATGGCCAGGGTCACCACCTGGGTGGCAAGTCACTCATCGACGTCGAGATCTACATAAAACCCATCGGAGGGGGCGGTGTTGTCGTTTGAAAATAGTAATTAAGCAAACATGAGTACAAAGGTACTCAGCAAGTCTTACATCATAACCTACTATACATGCTCGTTCTCAAGAAGGTGGTGGGGTTATTGCAGCAAGCCAGCTTTGACTCTTGGCTAAGCTATCCTACGGGACACCACTAGTAAAATAGTTTTCACACACGAGTCCACTAATCACCAACACAATACTCCACCGAGGATCCTCCCTCGTCATCCTATGAGAGAGCCATCCTCGGTACTCACACTTATCTTGAGTCTTTTAGTGGTAACCATTAACTTGTCTATGAACTGTATAGGTAACCAAGTAGTCCTTTACCACAGACGCGGCTATTCGAATAGTTTTATACCCTACAGGGGTGTACTTCGTCACACATGTTTCCACCAATTAGCGTCTGAACACGACATATTCTCGGCAGACTTCAAGCGAAAGCTGGCGTGGGTTTAGACCACGACCTGACTAACCGCACAAGTCTCTAGTCCAGGTTTATCGCCTACTCAGGTTCCATCCGCAAGGAGATCCGGCCGGGGTGTCCTCAACGGCCCCAAACGATGTGTGCACGGTTCCCAAGACACCAAACGGGCGACTCGGTACACCGTGCCATGGTGTATCTACCGCATCATAGCCCACCCCTAGGGTCAGCGCTACGCACAGCCGCCAAAACATAACCTACAAACACCAGAAACTAGTTGCAACTCCTGGACAAAGGACGAGAGGGGTCAGTAAGTCGAGCGTGGTCATATTTCAGGGCCCAATGTGTGGTAGTAGCTGAATCTTAAATCACACATACAGATCTCAATTCTTATGGACGGCCTCAATGAAACAACCCACCATGTACTCCTACATGGCCTATCATCGATACCTTTACCAAATCATGTTCAACGCATCACTCACATTACCGTCAGAATCATTTCACTCTAGCCCATCATCCAGATGAACCAGACCTGACACAACTCCAAGCATAGTAGGCATAGCAAGGTAGGAAACACAAACATGGCTCAATCAACTCCTACACATGCTAGTGGGTTTCATCTAGTTACTGTGGCAATGACAGGTCATGCAGAGGATAAGGGTTCAACTACCGCAGCACACAGCAGTTTGAAACGTTGTTGTCTTAATGCAGTAAATGAGAGAAGAGGCGAGAACATGGGATTGTATCGATATGATCAATGGGGCTGCTTGCCTGATGGAGTGGTAGTAGGGTACCGCCCTTCAGTTGGATACTCGGAGATATCCTCGGAGGCAGAACCTACCATGAAGGACACACAGAACATAATCAACACATGACAATATGCAACAATATGATGCATGCTATGACATGGCAGAATGATGTGTCCTGTCTAATGTAATGTGAAACAAGTTGAAATGGGTCCATTTGAATCAAAGATTCAAATGAAGGTTAAAGTTTTTATGCATAATAAGTGTATTAGCTTGTTTCACCTAAAGAGCAAGGTTAAAGTGGTTTGTTATGCATGAAACCATTACAGATGGATATATTGAATTTTTCTGATTATTTTTCATATATCATTTGTTTGATTTGGAGCTATGGTTGATTTTCTATGATGTTTAGAAGTTTTGGCTATTTTCTGGAATTTCCTATATAAAAATAAATCCAAAAAATGAATAATTGCGTCAGCACTGTCTCACTGTGACGTCAACGAGTCAAAGGCGCCAGGGCCAATCAAACCTGACTGGTGGGCCATGTCTGTCAGTGTCTCAGCTAACTAACAGAATTAAGTTAATACTAACTAACTGTTAGTGGGGCCTGGGCCCACATGTTAGTGACCTAAACTAACCAAAATTAGTTAGCACTAATCCTAAACTAATTAACAGGTCGGCCCCACCTGTCATAGGCTCAGGGGGAAAGTCAACTTAGGCCCACACGGGTCAGACGTGGTCAACTCACCGGTCAGCGGGTCAAAGCTTGCCGGCGTTTAGCCGCTGGCGAGGCCAGACGTGGCGGCGTGCTGCGGGATTTGCCCACATGGCTCCATTTGCTACGCGAGAGCAGCTACGGGTAGCTGGTGCTCGCCCGCATCCAGTCGTGGTGATGGCTTGGCCGGGGAGTGGCCGGAGCATCGCCGGCGACGAGCTTGGCGGAGGCCGAAGCTCGGGTCAGCTCGTGCGCGTGGCTGTAGTGGCCTAGGCGGCGTGGCGCTAGCACCTAGAGCCTCACGCGGCGCAGGGAGTGTAACGGGCACAAGCCCATGACCAAATGGTCACCGGAGCAGCGCCGGCGACGTGGTCAGGCGGTGGCGCATTCGGGCACAAGAGACACGGCGTCTACGGTATTCTAGGGGCGAAACGGAAAGCACGGGGAGGTTCAGCAGCTCACAGGGAAGCCGCAGGGACGGTCAGCATGCTCGGGGAAGCCTCGGTGCGGTCGGAACGGCGACGGCGATCTGGGGCGGCCCGAGGTTGAAGACGACGGCGGCGGGGATGATGCAGGGGCTCCGGCATCGTGCGGCTTGGCTAGTCGACGTAGTCGAAGACGGCGAACCGTCCGGACACGATGAGAGGGTGCGGGGACGGTGTTGGACGCGGCTGCGGCGAGTGGCGGCGATGGTGACGTCTCGGGCGACGTCGGGTAGGGCGAGAGAGAGGAGCCAGAGGGGAGGGCGAGTGTCTGCGAGGTCGGGGAGAGAGAAAGGGTTCGTCCCACGTCGACAGCTCGATGAGGGGAGTAGCGAGGCGGCGGGCAGCTGCGTGGCATGCATGCTGTGCTCACCGTCGAGCAGCTGCTTGCCTGCCTGGCCAAGCCAAGTAGCTCGCTGGAGCGGTGGCTGGGCTGGGTCGGCAGGTGGGCCTGCTGGGTGGCGCCAGGTAAGCCTTTCTCTTTCTCTCTTTTCCTATTTTTTTTCTTTTTCTATTTTCAGTAACTTTAGGGCTTTATTAAAAATACTTAGGCACTTACTAAAATCCTGAAAATAATTGTGGGCTCTGTTGGGATTATTCCTAACAGCCCTCACTTAAATCCAGAATTATTTGGGCATTTAAAATATTTTATAGCATTTAAATGCCCAAATTCAAATACTTATGATTTAATTCAAAACATCCAGAATGTCCTAGAAAAGAGTGCACCATTTTTGCCAGGGGTTTTAACCCAATCCAGAAATGATGAACATTTTGTGAAGGGCATTTTGGGTTCATTGAAAATAATTTTAGTAAACCCTAGTTGTTTCCAGGGGGTGTTGGGGGTTATGTCATCCCCATTTCAAGTTTCTGTAAAAGTAGACATGATGCAACACTCTAATGCATGAACCAGCTAGGGTGTGACAACTGATCTTTCCGGAACGCGCTCTGATGGACTCTTGCTGGGGGAGGATGGTATGGATCGGATCTAAGGATCCCCATCCCTTTAATAGGCAATTTATTTATCTGGCTAGGGTAGCGAATGTAAAAACGCCCTGGCGCCTCGTATTCATTCGACGTGTGGGATAAAGCCCTTATTGGGCACAGAAGCCAAGAGGTCCAAACATTTATGGGACCGGTCACTGCTTTACAAACGTTCGAAAGATGGAGAAGAACCCGCCTTGCAATGCCGAAGACAATATTGCGCCAGACTCATCGTCATTGAAGCCTGGTTTAGGGGCTACTGAGGGAGTCCTGGATTAAGGGGTATCCGGACAGTCGGATTATATCCTTTGGCCGGACTGTTGGACTATGAAGATACAAGATTGAAGACTTCGTCTCGTGTCCGGATGGGACTCTACTTGGTGTGGAAGGCAAGCTAGGCAATACGGATGTGTATATCTCCTCCTTTGTAACCGACCTTGTGTAACCCTAGACCCCTCTGGTGTCTATATAAATCGGAGGGTTTTAGTCCGTAGCTCCAGCAGTACAGGCAGAGCACCGACAGTAGGCAGCAAGCAGCAGCGACAATGGGGAAGCAAGGGCAGCGCAGTGGCGGCACGGCGAGGCCAGAGGTGGGTGCGGCCACACACTCAGCGCACACACACACTGCACGCACACACCACGCACACACACGCACGGCCGCTCAGCATGGCCAGCAGCCAGCCACAATGGCTAGCGGCAGCACGCGCGTGCGTGGGCGGCCTAGGCCGAGACAAGGCGCGATGAGCACGCACACGCACAGGGAGCAGAGCTCTCATCATGGCGGCGAGCGGCGGAGCAGACGCTGAAGTTCGGTCGTTGGTGGTTACGGCGATGTGGGGGCACGTCAAGCAACGCGGGGAGCGGCGTTGGGCTCCTACGAGCTCCAGGAGCTCGACTACGAGCTCGGACGCGAGCTCGGGCTACGGTGGTCATGGCGGCGAGCTCGTCTACGGCGACGAGTACGACCATGACGTGGTCGGCGGATACGAGCACGGAGATGAGCAGAGGAGTAAGGGGAGAAGGAGAGGAGCTCACAGCGGAGCCGTAGGCGTGCTCGGGGAAGGTCGGGGTGGTCAGAGCAGAGTAGTTGGGCGGTGGCGCGCCGGCAACCGAAGAGGAAGGGGCGCTCGATCCCGGTGATGTAGAGGCGCCCAGCTCGAGCCATTCGGTGTAGTCAAAGTAGAGGAGCAAGGCGGAGCTCGTGGACTTGGCGGGACGATGCGGGCTGGCTTGTGGCCGTAGGATCGACATGGTGATGGCGATGGAAGCGCTCGTCGTCGAACAGAGGAGGAGATCGAGAGAGAGGAGAGCGAGCGGCCTAGGGTTTGTCCAAGGGGAGTTCTCGTGGTCAAGTAGGACGTCGGGAAGGATCGGATGGCTGCCACGCAAGGGGTCATGACCGGCGGATGGCCGCCACGGCCATGCTGCCTCCCCTCTGTTCAGTACAGAGGTAGTGGAGAGGCCGGTGGTGGGCTTGGGCTGCACTGTTCATCTGGGCCAAAGTGCACAGCAACGCTTTCTCATTTTCTTTTTCTGTCAAATCATTTGTCTCAGTTTTCCAATTTTTTAGGCACTAAATGATATTAGTTCTACAAGATACTACACCTATAATTCAAATACAACATTTTGGGTGTTACAAACAAGGTTCCATTTTAATTGGGAAGGTTTAAATGTTTGTTTATTTTGAAAAGGCTATTTAATTTATTGTTGGCCAGTTTGTTAATTTACTAGGAATTTATTTGTGAGCCAAGTGTAGTTGGTTTCAACATGACAATTGATCAGGGGAATTTATAGAATAATATGAACATTTTTATTTTACTTATTAAAGAATTAATGATTTTACTTGCAATTTGGTTATGAATTTAAGTTTGATTTTTTTATCCAGGGGCAATTAAGCTTGGCAATCATGGTGACATGTCATCATTAGGTTTAATTACTGTAGCATGATTGCCGGGGTGTTACAATTGGCTAAGGACGAGGTGACGATGCGCGTGGGAAATGGTTCCAAAGTCGATATGATTGCCGTCGGCACACTACCTCTACAGCTACCTTCGGGATTAGTTTTAGACCTGAATAATTGTTATTTGGTGCCAGCGTTAAGCATGAACATTATATCTGGATCTTGTTTGATGCGAGACGGTTATTTATTTAAATCAGAGAATAATGGTTGTTCTATTTATATGAGTAATATCTTTTATGGTTATGCACCCATGATGAGTGGTCTATTTTTACTAAATCTTGATAGTAGTGATACACATATTCATAGTATTGAAGCCAAAAGATATAAGTTTAATAATGATAGTGCAACTTATTTGTGGAACTGCCGTTTAGGTCATATTGGTGTAAAGCGCATGAAGAAACTCCATGCTGATGGGCTTTTGGAATCACTTGATTATGAATCACTTGATGCTTGCAAACCATGCCTCATGAGCAAGATAACTAAGACTCCGTTCTCCGAAACAATGGAGCGAGCAACAGACTTGCTGAAAATAATACATATTGTTGTATGCGGTCCGATGACTGTTGTTGCTCGCAGCGAGTATCATTATTTTCTTACCTTCAAAGATGATTTGAGCATATATGGGTATATCTACTTGATGAAACATAAGTCTGAAACATTTGCAAAGTTCAAAGAATTTCAGAGTGAAGTGGAAAATCATCGTAACAAGAAAATTAAGTTTCTACGATTTGATCGTGGAGGAGAATATTTGAGTTACGAGTTTGGTCTTCATTTGAAACAATGCGGAATAATTTCACAACTCAAACCACTTGGAACACCACAGCGTAATGGTGTGTCCGAACATCATAACCGCACTTTATTAGATATGGTGCGATCTATGATGTCTCTCACTGATTTATCGCTATCTTTTTGGGGTTATGCTTTAGAGACGGCTACATTCACGTTAAATAGGGCACCATCGAAATCCGTTGAGACGACACCTTATGAACTATGGTTTGGCAAGAAACCCAAGTTGTCGTTTCTTAAAGTTTGGGGCTGCGATGTTTATGTGAAAAAGCTTCAACCTGATAAGCTCGAGCCCAAATTGGACAAATGCGTCTTCATAGGATACCCAAAGGAGACTGTTGGGTACACCTTCTATCACAGAACCAAAGGCAAGATATTCATTGCTAAGAATGGATCCTTTCTAGAGAAGGAATTTCTCTCAAAAGAAGTGAGTGGGAGGAAAGTAGAACTTGACAAGGTAATTGTACCTACTCCCTTATTGGAAAGTAGTTCATCATAGAAATCAGTTCCAGTGATTCCTACACCAGTAAGTGAGGAAGCTAATGATGATGATCATAAAACTTCTGATCAAGTTTCTACCGAACCTCATAGGTGAACCAGAGTAAGATCCGCATCAGAGTGGTACAGTAATCCTATTCGGGAGATCATGTTACTTGACCATGAAGAACCTACGAACTATGAGGAAGCGATGATGAGCCCAGATTCCGCAAAATGGCTTGAGGCCATGAAATCTGAGGTGGGATCCATGTATGAGAACAAAGTGTGGACTTTGGTTGACTTTCCCGATGATCGGCAGGCCATAGAGAATAAATGGATCTTCAAGAAGAAGACTGACACTTACGGTAATGTTACTGTCTACAAATCTCGACTTGTTGCAAAAAAAATTCGACAAGTTCAAGGATTTGACTACGATGAGACCTTCTCACCCGTAGCGATGCTTAAGTCCGTCTGAATCATGTTCGCAATTGCCGCATTTTATGATTATGAAATTTGGCAAATGGATGTCAAAACTGCATTCCTTAATGGATATCTTAAAGAAGAGTTGTATATGATGCAACCAGAAGGTTTTGTCGATCCAAAAAGTGCTAACAAAGTGTGCAAGCTTGTAACACCCATGATGCGGCTATATCTCCCACGTGTCGGAGCACGACTTAGAGGCATAACCGCATTGTAGGCATGTCGCAAGAGGGGTAATCTTTACACATCCCATGTACTGAATAATAAAGAGGTACAGAGTTGGCTTACAATCGCCACTTCACACAATACATAAATATAGCATTACATCACACAGATACAATCACGGTCCGACTACGGAACCAAATAAAGAAAGACAACCCCTAATGCAAAAGATCCCCGATCGCCCCATCTAGGCTCCACTACTGATCAACTGGAAACGGAACAACATAACAAACACGATCTTCATCGAGCTCCTCCTTGAGCTCGGTTGCGTCACCTGCACTGGTACCAACGGCACCTGCAACTGGTTTTTGAAGTAAACTGTGAGTCATGGGGACTCGGCAATCTCACACCCTGGCGATCAAGACTATTTAAGCTTATCGGTAGGAAAAGGTAGTGAGCTGGAGCTGCAGCAAGCACTAGCATATATGGTGGCTAACTTACGCAAATGAGAGCGAGAAGAGGAGCAAAGCACGGTCGTGAACTAGAAGTGATCAAGAAGTGATCCTGAAACTACTTACGTTCAAGCATAACACAAGAACCGTGTTCACTTCCCGGACTCCGCCGGAAAGAGACCATCACGGGTACACACACGGTTGATGCATTTTAATTAAATTAAGTGTCAAGTTCTCTACAACCGGACATTAACAAATTCCCATCTGCCCATAACCGCGGGCATGGCTTTCGAAAGTTCAAAACCCTGCAGGGGTGTCCCAACTTAGCCCATCACAAGCTCTCACGGTCAACAAAGGATATTCCTTCTCCCAGGAAGACCCGATCAGACTTGGAATCCCGGTTACAAGACATTTCGACAATGGTAAAATAAGACCAGCAAAACCACCCGATGCGCCGACATCCCGATAGGAGCTGCACATATCTCAATCTCAGGGCAACACTGGATGAGCAATCAGTACAACTAAAACCAGCCCTCAAGTTTCCCTGAGGTGGCGCTGCAAGTGGCTCTAGTTCGGACCAACACTTAGAGAAGCACTAGCCCGGGGGGGGGGGTTAAAATAAAGATGACCCTTGAGTCTGCAGAACCCAAGGGAAGGTGATAGGTTGTTAGTGCAAATGTAAAACCAAGGTTGGGCCTTGCTGGAGGAGTTTTACTCAAAGTGAACTGTCAAGGGGTTCCCATTATAACCCGACCGCATAAGGAACGCAAAATCAAGGAACATAACACCGGTATGACGGAAACTAGGGCGGCAAGAGTGGAACAAAACACCGGGCATAAGGCCGAGCCTTCCACCCTTTACCAAGTATATAGATGCATTAATTAAGCAATGTATATATAGTGATATCCCAACAATATCCATGTTCCAACAAGGAACAAACTTCATCCTCACCTGCAACTAACAACGCTATAAGAGGTGCTGAGCAAAGCGGTAACATAGCCAAACAACGGTTTTCTAGGACAAGGTTGGTTAGAGGCTTGGCTTAGCAATATGGAAGGCATGATGTAGCAAGTGGTAGGTATCGCAGCATAGGCATAGCAATAGAGCAAGCAACTAGCAAGCAAAGATAGAAGTGATTTTGAGGGTATGGTCATCTTGCTTGAGATCCCGCAAGGAAGAAGAACGAGTCCATGAAGAAGACAAACGGACGTAACCGAATGAATCCTCACAAACGCGACGTTATCGGAACTAACCCGAAGAAGCAACACCGGAAAGAAGCAAACAACATAGTAAACAACCATCACATAAACATGTCATGGTGCACAACCAGGTATGATGCATGTCCGGTTTAATGAGGTGTGGCATGGAAATATGCACAAACAATCCTACAAATTAAGTGGAGCTCAATATGCAACTCCGTTGCATATTGACGAAACCCCACATGACTTATTTAGTTCTCTCTCGTTTAGGTACCCAACAATATTAAATGTTGTTAAACATGGAAAGAGGTGGAGCATAGTAGAACTACTTAACTAGGCAAGTTTAAATGAGGCCGGAAACAACAAATAACAATTCCGGTAAATCCTCATGTGCATTAGCAATTTAATGCAAACACCAATTTTGAACATTTTGAATGTTGTTATCATGATGTGGATGACATGTGCAAGTTTATGCAATTTTTATTAAAAGTTGACGAGAGCATTATGAAGCATTTGTCACCGTGGTGGAAAGAAAAGGGGTGCCACGACAACGATAATGAAAACGGTGCCATGACAGCGTTTCAGTTTCGGTAACTCAATTGAGATACCGATGCAAAGGAGATGTGCGGATACGTGCAAAAGATTGTGGGGCACTCCCGGATACTGGGTGTCCCATGAGTCGACGATGGTGACAAGGCAAAAGAGGGGCAACGTGCACCAACAATTCCAGCACGGAGCAAGCACGAGCATCTCATACATCACACATGCATTCGTTCACGGGCGGTCATCTCGGAGTTATACCTTTGAAGTGTGTGTTATCGGAGGGGTTCGAGTTCGATGCGGTGTAGGGGAAGTAGACGTTCTCGGGACGTCGAGGGAAGTAGTCGTTTTCGCATGCTCTAGGGTCGACGGTAGAGGTACATGTTTATCGTAGCACAAGTTTTCGTAGATGTTCGGGGTCACGGCCAGGAACTTGATGCATCGTGGAACTTGGTGTCCGAGGAATTCCGCGTAGTCGTACACGAGTCATAGTCGAACTTGACGGTTCCGTTACACGGTTCTTCGGAGACGATAGTTGTTCTCGGTACATAGACGAGCTTGACGGATCCGAGGGCTCCGGCCATCGGGGTACTTGGCGCAACGCCGTGAAGTCATACACATTCCGTAGATGTTCATGTCATTAGTGTCGTGGTACTTGGGGTCTTCGGACTTTCCAGTCCCGTTCTTGCGACGGCAGTTGTTCACGTTTGTTCGGAGAGGTACTTGGTCTTGCGAAGAGGTACTTGGCGGTAGTGCTACTTGGCGTAAACCCACGGAGACGGTCTTGACATGCAACGAGCAACAACGCGGTGTACAGATGCAGCAGTGGTCTTGCCGGTGTCGTGGCCGGAGCGGGGTGGACCTGGCAAGGTCCTGTCCTGGGTCGGCGTTGGTCGGTGGTGAGTAGCAGCTCGGGCCGAGGGCCCGTGGTGGTGCTGCTCCGCACGAAGGAGCAGAGGAGGTCAACGGATGGCGACGGCATGCATGCACGCGGAGGACAAGACGAGCAGGTGGCGTCCATGGCTGCATACCCGGCGAAGCAGCGAGGACCGACGCGGGCGACGAGGAGGAGGCCGCAGGGAGGCGACGAGTA
The DNA here is from genome assembly GCF_002162155.2 of Triticum dicoccoides. Classification (NCBI taxonomy): domain Eukaryota; kingdom Viridiplantae; phylum Streptophyta; class Magnoliopsida; order Poales; family Poaceae; genus Triticum; species Triticum dicoccoides. The sequence goes on from NC_041380.1 coordinate 421,345,777, forward strand.
GGTCTCCGGCACGGGCGTCTGACGAGATGACTCGACGGCGACCTGCTGCTGGCAGCGTGCTCCGGCGAGGCCGGCATCAGGCCGCGTGGCCCGTGGGTGAGCAGCGAGGGCGAGGAAGCAGAAGTAGCAGAGGAAGGGGGGCGGAAGGCGTCGTGCTCGCCGGCATGAGGTGCGCGCCGACAAGGAAAATCCAGGGAGGAGAAGGGGCACGTCGGGGTCCAGGACGACGACTGGCTGGAGGAGGATGCGCGGCTCGCGGGGGGAACTGGCGCGGAGAGCTCCTCTCTGGACGGAGCTGCAGGCGGCTGCGGGGTCGATGAGGTACTCTGGTGGCGGCGCTAGGAGGGGGATGAGGGGATCGGAGAGAGGGAAAAGGGGATCGAGCGCGGCTGACAGGTTCGATGCGTGTGTGAGTCTCTGGCGGCGCAGGAGGAGAACGAGGGGAGAGGGAGAGATCGAAGGAGAGGGTGGTTTCGGTTGGGCCTAGTGGCTGCTAGGGTTAGATCCAGTGCGGGCTGGGCCTTAGGAGTTTGGTACGCCGGCCTGGCCCAGTGGCTTGCGCGTGCTGGGCTCTCCCTCCCTCTTAAAACTACTTTAACAGAAAACATTAGAGAGAAAGGAAAAAAGGAAGAGGGGTTCGGAACGAATTTGATCATGCGGGTAATTTTTTTGGACTCACAAAAACATGCATGTTCACAGAAAAATAGAAGTGGCAAGATTGAAAGATCTGGATTCAAATCCATTTGAAATTTAATTCAAATGGTTTGAGTAAATTCAAGGTTTTGCAGTGTCCAAAAATGTTGGGAATTTTGGTGGAGCTCGGGAAAGATGAAAGAATTTGCGGCAAAGTTGGAGGCCAAGAATTGAGAAGGAAAAAGGCATGGAACTTAACTCTAAGTGTGTTATGGTGATTCCAAAATAATGGAATATTTAAAATATAGCTCCCTAATAATAGTAGGAGACTTTTATATGTTATAAAGAGAATTTCACCATGTGAACTCCCTCGATTTAAATGGATCAAAGATCCATGCCATTTATTTAGTTGAGTTAAAAAAATGACATGATGGCATGATGACATGATGCAATGCACAAATGCAAAGATGAATGCAACAGACAAAACAAATTACCCGATGAAACTCGGAAAACTAAGGAATGCATCTGAATCTTCGGTGTTGGGGTGTTACAACACTCCACCACTACGAGAGGATCTCGTCCCGAGATCTAGGATGGCACCGGAGGGAAAAAGGAAGAGGAAGATAAGAGGTAAAACTAAGTTGCTTCTTTGACAAAAGAGTGAAACCAAAGAACCTTGAGAGGTTAAACCATTTCGAGAAAAGAACACAACAGAGATGAACGAAGTTGAAAACACTCCGTTAGAAAAGAGGGACAAGGAACATCACGTGAACCTTGTAGGTTGAAAGACATGAGAAAAGGGTTGCAATGGGCAAGAAGTACATGCAAGCACTCCGGTAGAACGAGATGTACAAGGAACGATAAGGATCAATTACAAAAACACTCCGGTTGGAAATGGAAGGAATTGAACATGATCTTGACAAACAAGATGATGGGTTGGAGAGAGCAACATCACAATGCCTCCGGAACAAAAAAAATAGAAGTTGGATCATTGGAAAGGAAAGAATTGAGAAGAAAATGACATCTTCTACCACAATAGAATTTGAGAAGCATCCTTAGAAAGAAGTATTGAACGGAGTTGTTGGAAAATCAACAACAAAAGCAAAAAGCTGCTTGTGGGCTTATGAAAACATCTCAAAACTTAAGGTGAAATTCTGCCACTAACAAAAACAAGATTGGATTGATAAGAACAAGGAGACGAGAAACTTATTTCACCGGGAGGATAAATGAAGAACTTGGGTCATTTATAAGCACCATAGATAGCAACAATCCTTAGGGAAGGCTTTAGGTGAAATATAACCCAAGATAAATCCAAAGAAGAAATTGATGGAATTAAAATACCTCATTCTTGATAACTTGTCAATCATGAAACACGAAGGAAAATTATCAAGAATGACATAACACCACCTCATAAGATAAGGTAAAAAAAGAATTGCACTTTGGAATGCAAGAAGAGGAATGCTTGAGCTCCTCTGAAGAGAATCTCAACGAACACTTCGAGAAGGAATTAAATCCTTGATTAACCACCATGTAAAGCCTCCATGAAGAACTCCGGTAACAAAAAGGGTAACAAAAAGAAAGAGAAGTTGAAAACACAAGGTGAATCCTTGCAATGATTTAGATGGATCTTCGTGATGATATAATTGAGAGATCTTGGAACTCCAGGAAAGAAAAGATAAAGCATCTTGAGCCGAGAATGTGATATGATGAATCACTCCCGAAAGCAGGAAATGAATTTACTTGAATGAAACACGAATAAGAATTATGTTATGTGTATCCTTCACCAATTAAATTGATGACAAGCAACAGATTTGGCATACCACTTATTCTCGTAAAAAGGATTAAGATGGTTATAGCGCAAACTTGGGAAAAAGACTTCAATGAACCACCGTTAGGATTGAAAGAACGAATGAATTGATATGATAGTGAAGGAAGAGAGATCTTGAACAAACCACCGTAAGGATTGAAAATGAACGAAGAAAAGATAAAGAAACACCGGGAAGAATTAGAGAACAAAAGCTGAAAGCTAAGAATGAATAAACCCGAAATGATGGTCTTCAGAGAATCAAACTGAAAAGAATCTTGAATTTGCTCCAGAAAGGTGAAAATAATTCGCACAATCAAAAACAATTATGAGAGGATGGCATAAAGCTAGGACCATGAATCTTCAAGAGAACATATATGATTGAAGAGAAAACTCTTCTTCGGTCTTCAAAATCTGAGAATTATGACGAGAAATACCACCAAATTGTTGAGATACTCCGGGATGACGGATAGAAAGGTTGAGCCAACGGTGATAAGAATTTGGCAGATCTTGGAGAAAGACATTTGACTGATGACAGTTCATTCTTACGTCAAACTTTGAAAAGAATTTGAGAAGCTCCGGGAAAATTAGAAGAGTCAGGTAAGATCCTGGAAAAGACCTATGGGTTAGGGCCCACAAAAGATACACCATAGAACGATTTAAAAGAGAGAATGCACCGGTTGAATTAAAAGGCTTGAATGAGATAACATCCTCGAAAGATCTTGAACGAATGCAGAGTGGAAACACGAATCTTCGAGATATCTTGAGCACTCCGGAACAATTGAATAGCGAGAAATGAATGAATATGAGGTGCACCGGCATGAGAAGGTATTTGAAACGAGGAAAAGGATATGATCAACCAAGCTTGAATTGGATCCACCGGAGAAGAAAAGAGAACGAAGAATGATAAACTAGAAGCTCCATTAGAATCTTCATGAGAATCACCGGATAAGAACATTGACGGAAAAGAATGGAGAGGCTTCACATCAATAAGCTGGATACTTGATTAAGAAATCCGAGTCCTTGAAGAAACAAGGGAGGGAGGGTGGGAAAAACAAAGACAACTTGGGGACGGATGGAACAAATAACATTGAGAAAACTTTGAGTTGATCTTTGCGGATGTTGAAACTATCGGATTCGCTTGAAGAGAAACACGCCGGTTGAAAAAGGATTGACATGACAATCTCGATTATCATGAAGGATTGGTATTCACATAGAAAAATGAGAACACCACTTAGGAAAGGTATGGAATCAACACTTGACATTGAAGCAACTCGAATGCCACAACTGAAAACAAAACAAAGGATTGGCTTGCAAAATAAGCCAGAACAAACATATGATAGAGATTTCGTCCGAAGTTTTCATGGTGGGGCCCACACGGGCTCGATCGTACAGCACCATCATGTACAAGGCAGTGCACATGACATACGAAGCGTCCCCGAGTCAGCATAGCCAAGGACTCTTTAAGACACAACGAGACCACTGTAAAACCAACCGTGAATAGGCGGACCACTAGACGTCGAACCCCAATCTCATATCATGCATCTGTCGGAAAGATATCCTAAGAGCTACTTGAATTCCCACTTATAAACTTCCAAAAACTTTCCGGTTATGCAATCAGGTGTTGGGGATACAAGGGAAGCATAATATCTCACCCAAAACTAACAAATCCTACATCCAGCTGTATCCATCCTTCAACACATAACCATGAAACCTTGGGAAATCGTTTACCTCAACCTTCGAAAAGCATCCGTTATACAAGTTATGGCAATACTCCCGAACTCCCGCCCCAGTACTGGGTGGCGTCGAGGTTATCTCACCAACAACTGCATAAAAGAAATTTTCGATGTCGGCGAAACTCAGGTATTCCAGAACTGCAACGAAAAAATTATGACGACAACACCTCGGAGCTCAACTCCCCGGGACACTGCCACAACCCCTAAATGTCAGGAGGCACCAAGAACAATGTTCTCGTCACAAAACCCTCGAAACGATTCCAAGATACCCGTGTGATCCCAAATTTTATTAGTGAAATTTGAGAAGAGAAGAGTCAAAACTCTATGTCAGGATGCCTCACCAGAGCGACGAAGGGACTCGGGAGTAAAAAGAATCCTACTCTCCGATATATATAATCCTAAAAGACTCAAAACAATTTTTTTCTAGACTCAACAACGCCAACGATTTGATCAAGCAGGGGGCTCCTAAGTCGGGGAAGGCTCTGATACCAACTTGAAACACCCACGATGCGGCTATATCTCCCACGTGTCAGACAACGACTTAGAGGCATACCCGCATTGTAGGCATGTCGCAAGAGGGGTAATCTTTACACATCCCATGTACTAAATAAGAAAGAGGTATAGAGTTGGCTTACAATCGCCACTTCACACAATACATAAATATAGCATTACATCATACAGATACAATCAAGGTCCGACTACGGAACCAAATAAAGAAAGACAACCCCTAATGCAAAAGAGCCCCGATCGCCCCAACTAGGCTCCACTACTGATCAACTGGAAACGGAACAACATAACGAACACGATCTTCATCGAACTCCTCCTTGAGCTCGGTTGCGTCACCTGCACTGGTATCAACGGCACCAGCAACTGTTTTTTGAAGTAAACTGTGAGTCACGGGGACTCAGCAATCTCACACCCTCGCGATCAAGACTATTTAAGCTTATGGGTAGGAAAAGGTAGTGAGGTGGAGCTGCAGCAAGCACTGGCATATATGGTGGCTAACTTACGCAAATGAGAGCGAGAAGAGGAGCAAAGCACGGTCGTGAACTAGAAGTGATCAAGAAGTGATCCTGAAACTACTTACGTTCAAGCATAACACAAGAACCGTGTTCACTTCCCGGACTCCGCCAGAAAGAGACCATCACGGCTACACGCGCGTATGATGCATTTTAATGAAATTAAGTGTCAAGTTCTCTACAACCGGACATTAACAAATTCCCATCTGCCCATAACCGCGGGCACGGCTTTCGAAAGTTCAAAACCCTGCAGGGGTGTCCCAACTTAGCCCATCACAAGCTCTCACGGTCAAGGAAGGATATTTCTTCTCCCAGGAAGACCCGATCAGACTCGGAATCCCGGTTACAAGACATTTCGACAATGGTAAAACAAGACCAGCGAAACCGCCCGATGCGCCGACATCCCGATAGGAGCTGCACATATCTCGTTCTCAGGGCAACACCGGATGAGCAATCTGTACAACTAAAACCAACCCTCAAGTTTCCCCGAGGTGGCGCTGCAAGGGGCTCTAGTTCGGACCAACACTTATAGAAGCACTGGCCCGGGGGGGTTAAAATAAAGATGACCCTTGAGTCTGCAGAACCCAAGGGAAGGTGATAGGTTGTTAGTGCAAATGTAAAACCAAGGTTGGGCCTTGCTAGAGGAGTTTTATTCAAAGCGAACTATCAAGGGGTTCCCATTATAACCCGACCGCGTAAGGAACGCAAAATCAAGGAACGTAACACCGGTACTACGGAAACTAGGGCGGCAAGAGTGGAACAAAACACCAGGCATAAGGCCGAGCCTTCCACCCTTTACCAAGTATATAGATGCATTAATTAAGCAATGTATATATAGTGATATCCCAACAATATCCATGTTCCAATAAGGAACAAACTTCATCCTCACCTGCAACTAACAACGCTATAAGAGGGGCTGAGCAAAGCGGTAACATAGCCAAACAACGGTTTTCTAGGACAAGGTTGGTTAGAGGCTTGGCTTAGCAATATGGGAGGCATGATGTAGCAAGTGGTAGGTACCGCAGCATAGGCATAGCAATAGAGCGAGCAACTAGCAAGCAAAGATAGAAGTGATCTCGAGGGTATGGTCATCTTGCCTGAGATCCCGCAAGGAAGAAGAACGAGTCCATGAAGAAGACAAACGGACGTAACCAAACGGATCCTCACAAACGCAACGTTATCGGAACTAACCGAAGAAGCAACACCGGAAAGAAGCAAACAACATAGTAAACAACCATCACATAAACATGTCATGATGCACAACTAGGTATGATGCATGTCCGGTTTAATGAGGCATGGCATGGCAATATGCACAAACAATCCTACAAATTAAGTGGAGCTCAATATGCAACTCCGTTGCATATTGACGAAACCCCACATGACTTATTTAGTTCTCTCTCGTTTAGGTACCCAACAATATTAAATGTTGTTAAACATGGAAAGAGGTGGAGCATAGTAGAACTACTTAACTAGGCAAGTTTAAATGAGGCCAGAAACAACAAACAATGATTCCGGTAAATCCTCATGTGCATTAGCAATTTAATGCAAACACCAATTTTAAACATTTTAAATGTTGTTATCATGATGCGGATGACATGTGCAAGTTTATGCAATTTTTATTAAAAGTTGACAAGAGCATTATGAAGCATTTGTCACCGTGGTGGAAAGAAAAGGGTTGCCACGGCAACGATAATGAAAACGGTGCCATGACAACGTTTCGGTTCCGGTAACTCGATTGATATACTGATGCAAAGGAGAAGTGTGCGGATACGTGCAAAAGATGTTGGGGCACTCCCGGATACCGGGTGTCCCATGGGTCGACAATGGTGACAAGGCAAAAGAGGGGCAACATGCACTGACAATTCGAGCACGGAGCAAGCATGAGCATCTCATACATCACACATGCATTCGTTCACGGGCGGTCGTCTCGGGGTTATACCTTTGAAGTGTGTGTTATCGGAGGGGTTCGAGTTTGATGCGGTGTATGGGAAGTAGACGTTCTCGGGACATCGAGGGAAGTAGTCGTTCTCGCATGCTCTAGGGTCGACGGTAGAGGTCACTACAAAAAAATACACTTCCGTGATGATACGTGTTTGTCACAGTAGGTCGCTTTTTTTGTCATGCATGTACATCCATGACAAATTTATGACAGAATCAAGATAGTCATACCTGTGCTGTCGTAGAAGTGTTCCATGACAGTACCAAAATTATCATCACAGAAGTGTCCACTTCCATGACGATAAATCGCGAGTCACAGAAGTGCTTTCTTTAAGGGTGACCGACACGTGGCATCCACCGTAACGGAACGCCGTTAAGCTATCGGGTCGGGTTTTCGATCCGATAACCCGTTAACAGCCCCGACCAATGGGAAATTTCCACGTGTAAAATTCTCAATGGCCGGACGAAACACGTGTCAGCTCGTCAGTGGGTCAGATAGGCGCCTATGATACATCGATACGTGGCATGGCCCAACAGAGGCCCATTCCTGTGTAAAGGCCGGCCCGTTTGACATGGTCAAAAGCTGGCGGGCTGGCCCATGGAAAGCCTGTTAACGGCCTGTTCGAATATAGCCCATTTACAGCCCGCTAACCCAAGGCCCGTTATGCCCTATCCGAATTAGGCCCAGTAGCGTCATTTGGGCCATCCAATATGATTCCAGCCCGCTTTCACTTCTGGCCCATGTATGGCCCATGACGTCTTTCGGCCCATATGAGGCCCTATGTAACTCTTGGCCTACTAATGGCCCGTGGTGAAACTGGCCCGTAATGAACATTGTATCACTTTACACCCATTAACGGCCCGTGGTGAAACTGGCCCGTGATGAACAATGTATCACTTTATACCCATTGACGGCTCGTTATTCCGTTGGGCCGTTTCCAGCCCATGTTATCTTTCAGCCTTCTCAGAGCCCATTTATTCTTGGGCTCATTTCCAGCATTCGTTTACTTACGGCCCGTTACTGTCATTTTCTGCTTGTGGGCCAAATTCAGTCCGTGGTTACAGTCGGCCCGTTTGTGGTCCGTTAATTCGTTGGGCCATTTTCATAGCGTCATCAAATACGGCCTATTAACGATGCCCGTTATGGTCGGCCCATGAACGGACGATTCCAACTCTAGCCCGTTTACGGCCATAATGAGGCCTGTTATTGGCCCATGTTTGGCCAATCGATCATACGGCCCGTATAAGGCCCATTGATGATATGGCCCGTAGAAGGCCCATTGTTTCTACGACCCGTAGAAGGCCCATTGTTTCTACGGCCCGTAGAAGGCCTACTATTTCTACAGCCCGTAGAAGGCCCACTGTTTCTACGGCCCGTAGGAGGCCCAGTGTCACTACAGTAAATTTTAGCCCATGGTTATTGTGGCCTAGTTTTAAAAAATAAGTTATTGCAGCCACTAGCAAACCGCGGAAAAAGAACTGCACTGACTACAAGCAAACAAATAAACAAAACAAGGAAATAAATAAGCAAGCAACTTATGCTAGGCTATCATGGCTATTACACATATTACATCCACTGGGCATCAAAGTTCGCCACCAGTGCAAATATAGGGAACAAACCAGCATATAAATGCCGCAGCAAAACAAGTCCAGAACTGAAACCACTTCAGAAGAGCTCAAGAAACAATATCCTGGGTACCCATAATACTGGAAAGATGCTTAGCAAGCTTATTAACTTTCTCTTGTTTGGCGCTTAAATCCTCCAGCGCTTGCTGTTGCACAAGAAAGTACGCATCTGAATTCTGCAGGGACTTCCTCAGTCCTTCGGCTTCTTGCCGCAGCACAACTGACTGATGCCTTTCAGCTTGTAGCTGAGACTGAAGAAGCCGAAGTGATTCAGGCAATGAGTTGGAAGAGCTTGTGCCAGTGGTACTGGCCAGTAACTCGAACACTACATCAACGCAGGACTGTGGGGTTTTCTCACTGTCTACATGATCGTTTTTATCACCTTTCTTGGAGACTAACAGGGTTGTCTCACTATCTTGAACCTTATCTGCATTACTTTCTCTACCATTGCATAGTGGGGTGCTCTTCTCCAATATTCTGTTTGCATACTACAAGAGAAACAAGCAGACACATCACAGGTTTAGCTTGTAGTATACGAAACTCATTTTGGTAAACCGGTTCAGTAGTAAGGTGGACAGGATAATAGCATGAAACAAACATATATCTATGTACTATGGTCACTGTATTATCCATATCATTCTAGTTTATGTTCCCTAATCAAGATAGAGACACAGTTCAACTCATATATTTTTAAGACACAGAAGCATAGAGAGAATATAAGTGTGAGAAACTACACGGCATTGGCAGCACTTGTAATGTGCATCACATGAGAACATAACTGTTTATGCAACTTAAACTAAAATCAACATAGAGCAAGTTAGAACAGCAATCCAGTTAAAGAAATAGGTTTAAAACATACCTGTTGCGCCATTGGAGTTTCAATTGGATCCTTCAAATTCGAAAGTAGTTGGTATGAGTAAATACAGTGATGCAACATCAAAGGAGTATGGACCATAGCTACGGAATCTGACCTGAGAACAGTTGCTCTTCTGCTTTAAACGTGGAGTTTGGGTTAGCTGTGGTGGTCTTCGTGCTTTGGGCACTGCAGTAGCTTTACAAACTGCTTGTGTGGGGGTACTTTGTGGTGGACATGGTGCTTTGTCAACTATATGTGGGTTACTATCCGCTGGGGTTGCGGTTAGATGGGTTGTAGCTGGTTCTCTGCCCAACGATGTAAGTGTGCAATCTGGAAGAGTCTCGATTATGTGTGGTGGGGCTAGTTTGTGGGCCAGTACAACCATGGTTCTATCTGCATCAACGGGTAGCACTGTCTTTTGTGAAGAACGGGTTTTTGCTCCCTTAGATACTGCCATCACCCTCTCCAATTCAAATGGCTGATAAACAAGAAAAGAAATTGAACGTACATACATTGTATGATAGATAGATGTGGTAATTCACATGTTTGTTGTCTAACCAAACAGGACAGCATGACACATTTTCACATATATGATGCCTAACTAAACAGGATAGCATGACACAGTTTCAGATATATGATGGATAACTTAACAGGATATAATGGCATAATTCAACATATGATGAGTACCTAAACAGGATGACATGACAAAACTATATGATGTCTTTCTAAAATAGGTTGGGATGAAATAATTCACATACATGTTGTCTAAGTATACAGGATGGCATGATATAATTGACATAATTGATTCATATACTAAGCAACTGGCACTCGCATGTATGATCTCTAAACTAAGCAGATAGAATTCCATAGTGTGCATATGATGTCTAAACTAAGCAATGCAAGACACCATATGCATCATATGAGAAATATAAATATTGCAACTTAGAGCATACACCTCAGGTGGGATATAAGACTGGTCATCTGTCTCTGAATCCTCCTCTGAGGAGCTCCCGGTAACCATCGAGATATATGCTTTAACAGGTACCATTTCCTGCTCTGAAGACCTTGTTTTCACTCCAAATTTTTCCATAACCGGCTCAAATGGCTGATACACATGAAGAGTATTTCAATATACACAGATTGTCGACAAATGGAATACGTAATGAAAAAAAAGATGGCATGGGATAATTCACATATATGATGCCTGGCTCCATGGCGGTGCATAATTCACATATATGATAACTGGCTGAAAATCATGGCATTGCATAATTCACATATCTGATATAGAAAGCAAACATGAGGCATTCACACAAAGCATGTCTAATCTAAGCAGATGGCATGGCAACGCAAGATATGCAAGATATGAGCAATATAACCCAGCCAAGTTAGAGCATGCACCTCGGGGGGAGGGGAATACGACTGGTCATCTCTCTCTGAATCCTCCTCTGAGGAGCTATCCGTAACCAGCAAGAAATCTGCATCGACAGGTAGCACTGACTGCTCAGAAGACCTTGTTTTCACTCCAGATTTTCCAATGACCGACTCAAATGGCTGATGCACAGGAAGAGTAGATGAATGTATAAACATTGTTGACAAATGGAATACATTATGGAAAAAAATATGGCATGATACAATTCACATATACGATGACTGGCTAAACAGGACGGCATTCCATGATTCACGTATATGATGCCTGGCTAAAGAAGATGGCATTGCATAATTCCCATATACTCCCTCCGTTCCTAAATAATTGTCTTTTTAGATATTTCAAATGGACTACCACATACGGATGTATAAAGACATATTTTAGAGTGTAGATTCACTCATTTTGTTCAGTATGTAGTCACTTGTTGAAATCTCTAAAAAGAAAAATATTTAGGAATGGTGGGAGTATGATATAGAAACCAAACAGGTGGCATTCACACAAAGCAAATCTAAACTAAGCTGATGACATATAAGATTTATAATGTAAGAAATGCAAGGCGCCATATGCATGATATGACCAACATCAGCATGCCAGGTTAGAGCAAACACCTCAGGTGGTAAACAGGTGTGGTCGGCTCCTTCTGAATCTCCATCTGAACAGTTATCTTCCTCTGGAATACAATCTGGAAATGCAGGAGGGGGGGGTACTTCGCCCACCATGGAGCGGCGTCTGCATGACATTATATTCGCACACAATGGTCTTCTCTTTTTCTCTACATGTTCAGTATGATTGTGTACAATATCTGACATGCATAATAAAAAAATAGTTAGATTTTGTAAGGCCTAAGGGGTGCATGCAAAAATCAAGACTGATGGTAGCAAACGAGTGGATGGATCCAAAACTAATGATACCAGGTAGATTATAGCTTCAGTTTAAAAAGATAGACAATGGATCATCTATTGTTTGTTGCCCACCCAACATGAACCACATAGAAGACCCCAGATGAACCAGTTAGTAGACAGATACTATTCGTTGCTGGCTCGATATGAGACCCATGGGCAATTCAAAACTCAAGATTGAACGATAAAGTAGCAGGTAATAATAACCGATGTATAACGTAAGCAAACACGAAAGACTGCAACCTCTCTTCCGGAACTATGTAGTCCTCAGGTTCATCTGCTCAGTCGGTGATGGTAATGCTGTTGGCGTGGCTGCCGGCAACGGGGAAGATGATCTGAGGCGGCGAAAGGAAGTCTGCAGGGGGGATCTCTGCTGTAGTGAACGCTTCTGTCGATGGTGCACCTCAGGTGGGGTGGATGACAACACGGCAGGAGCAGGACATAACACACAGAGTTTTCTTTGACGCCTATCTGAAAATGAAGTAAATATGTAAGGGCTCCTTAGAATTGGAGGATTCTATAAACGCAGGGACAGGAAAAACACAGGAATAGGATAGGAATGCACGTGCAAAACAGAGCATTTGGAAAATATAGGATTTCGGTCAACCTGTGTGTTTGGCTCACATGAATTGGAAGAACAGAGGAATGGAGAAACAAAGTGATGCGACGAGTGTAGAACCTCTTTGGCATAGCCTTGTGGACCTCAGCATCATTGGGTTGGACGTGGAGGATGGTGATGATGCTGGTGTGACTGTCGAAGGCGGGGAAGAAGATCCGAGGCCTCTGGAAACGGCGCCGAGGGTACTGCTCCGCTGTGATGGCCGGTTCCGTCGTTGGAGCAGCTCCGCTAAGGTGTTCGGCTACGAGGCTAAAGCATGACAAGACAGACAACGTTAATCTGAAGTGGGACCCTAATATCATCTGCAATAGATGATGTAAAATACATCACCAAAAAGTGCTAGATGTAAAACGCATCAGCCGCGCCACGGCCGCTCCGACAGATGCTGTAAGTACTGTTCACTCTGAACTTAACTGAAGAAAATGAATTTCACAGTCGAAACTGAATTTTACTGTTGAAATTGATTGAACTAGTAACAGAGCATTGCAATAGATGTTTAGGGCGTTCGAGCACTGGTAGCAGAGAAGCAGTGATCTAAATCAGCAGACGCTCGAGCAAGGAATGCACTAGCAGAGAGCAAGTCATGCAGTAGCACCGCGAGCGAGTGCTAAAGCAGCAACTCATGTAGCTGCCGGAGGTCGTGCAGCAGCAGCAACGCAAGCGAGAGCAAGAGCAGAGCAGCGGCACGAACGAAAGCAGGAGCAGTGCAGCAGCGCGACCGACAGCAAGAACAGAGCCATAGAGCGAGCGAGAGCCAGAGCAGCTGTAGCTAGTGCCGTTGTGGAAGTCACCACCGAGGAAGCAACAACATGGGGGAGAGACGCCGTGGATGATGTGGCCGGCGACGACGCCGTCGATGGAGACACGCCATATCTACTCAGTATCGAGCACCGGCAGCCCCGTGAGATCGAATAAAAGATAAAATGCAGCGGTGAGTGCAGAACCTCCTTGGTTGCGCCGAGTTGGCCTCAGCTTCATCGAAGGAATTGGTGAGGGTGCTGTGGTTCCGGTGGGGCAGGTCAAGACGACGCTATGGGGATTGAGGTGGCGCGATAGACGAGGCGAACGTCGGGGCAGCTCCTTGGAGGTGGAGGACGGGGCGGCTGATCTGGCGGGACGACGAGATCGACAACAGATCCTCGCCCGGTGCGGTGGATGTGGAACGGCGAGCTGTTGCGGTGGACGACGTAGTCGGGGAAGAGTCTCCGGCTGGGCGGCGGTCGGGAGGCCGACGGAGGAGCGTGGGGTTTCGCGGGTTTTGGTGGCCTCGGTGTACGAATGGGGGGCGAAGGGGGAGGGGGATCCAAGCTTAGGGACGCGCTTGTCCGAAATGTAGGGTAAGTTACCAGCGTACCCCCACCAGTTTTGACACCGCGACATGGAGCTTCATTTCCGGCTGAGGGGTAGAAGAGGGATTTCGCGTGTCTGGGCTGCGGGAGCAATCTCGGATGAGGAGGTAGTTCTCGCGCGCGTCCAAATTTCGGGATAACAAGGCGCGGCGCGGGTTGAAGAAGCGGGAGTTTCAAAGCAGGTGAGACAAAAGATACTCGAGCTTGAAAATTTCGGGATAACAAGGTGCGGATTCCTTGTGCACTTAACATGTAAAAAAACAATTCATACAAGACACAAGAGAGTCATGCCCCCTTTTACTATATTGCTATAGATGCCATTGAAAAAACTACAAGAAAAATGTAAAAAAAATCGGGAGAACAAGATTACCCTGCACAGTACCAAATCTATTCGCACTTCCCTCAACAAGAAGAAAAAACAAATCAATTCCCACCAAAGAAGGAGTAATGTCCCTTTTTATATGATTACAGATGCCATGATCTCGAATTTCAATTTTTGAATCCACGTTATGTTGAATTCGAATATATCGTTAGGTGACCTTGCGGTTTATAATTGACGTAGTCGTACATTTTGATCTTCCATCATATATGAACATTTTACTCCACCATGGGAACATATATATTGTTGTCTACCATATGAACTAAATTTGAATCAATTTTCCTTATTTGAATACGATTGTTGTCAAGTTATACAATAATTTAAATATTATCTTGATAACAAAAAACATACATATAGCAGTAATCATATTTCACTATGAACTACATGTACCATACGCTCTCCAATTCAAATATTTGTATCCATTTTATGTTGAATTCAAATCATAGTACATTATTGGTCTAGGTAGCGAGATGTTTGGGATAATCTAAACCCTATTTTCATACGTATAATTTTTGGCTGAATTGGGACAAGTTTTCATATAAGCCTCTTGCAAAACCGGAGATTCTCTCAACAAGCCTCGTGGTTCCGAGAGGGAACGTGTCACCTTTGTGTGCGAAACGATATACGCTGCCTCCCCCTGATTTTATTTACAGAGGCAACATAGAACTATATGAGTGCCCTGTTAAATTTAGGAATTTTTTTGGGTTCATTTGGCCTTTTTATACATTAATTGAGTTTCTGGACTTTTAATGTGCATAATCTAAATATGAATTGCATGCACATGCTCCGGTGCACCAAAGTGGGTTGAAAAATCACATGTGTGTCCTTGGTTGAATTTCTAGGTCACGTGGAAGAAATGAGAATGAAATTCAAACATCTGGGCGTCATGACTCGGCCGAGAACATCGAGAAGCTTTGATTTTAAATTCATGTAAATCCAAAACTCGCCTGGAAATCATGAAACTTGGCATGGTGTCATGTCATGGCACTAACATGTTGTGGTAAAAAATTGGGCCAATTTGGAAGCTCATGGTTCTAAGAGGGAACGCGCCACCTTTGAGTGTGAAACGATATACGCTGCCCCCCCCCCTTTGAGTTTAAAAAAGGCAACATAGAACTACATTAGTGCCCTATTAAATTTTGGAATTATTCCGGGTTCGTTTGTCATTTTTTATACATTAATTGAGTTTCTGGTCATTTAATGTGCATAAGTCAAATTTGAACTACAAGCACATGCTCTCGTGCACCAAAGTTGGTTGAAAAATCACATTTGTGTCCTCGAGTGAATTTCTAGGCCCCATGCAAGAAATGAGAATCAAATTCAAACATCTGGGCATCGTGGCTCGGCCGAGAACATTGAGAAACTTGGTTTTAAAATTCTTGTAAATCCAAAACACGTCTGAAAATCATGAAACTTGGCGTGGATGTCATGTCATGGTACTACCATGTTGTGGTAAAAAAATTGGCGGAATAGGAACAGATTTTGGTATAAGCTTCTTGCAAACCCTAGCTTCTCTCAAGAAGGCTCGTGGTTCTGAGAGGGAACGTGCCACCTTTGAGTGCGAAACGATATACGTTGTCCCCCTTGAGTTTATATACAAAGGCAACATAGAACTACATGAGTGCCCTGTTAAATTTTGGAATTATTCCGGCTTTGTTTGGCCTTATTTACACATTAATTGAGTTTTTGGTCATTTAATGTGCATAATTCAAATTTGAACTACAAGCACATGCTCCCATGCACCAAAGTTGGTTGAAAAATCACATTTGTGTCCTCGGGTGAAGTTCTAGGTCCCATGCAAAAAATGAGAATCAAATTCAAACATCTGGGCATTGTGGCTCGGTCGAGAACATTGAGAAACTTGGTTTTAAAATCATGAAACTTGGCATGGTCTCATGTGATGGTAGTACCATGCCGTGGTAAAAAAATTGGCCGAATAGGAACAAATTTTGGTATAAGCTTCTTGCAAATCGGAGCTTCTCTCAAGAAGGCTCGTGGTTCTGGGAGGGAATGTGTCACCTTTGTGTGCATAATTCAAATTTGAAATAGAAGCACATGTTCCAGTGCACCAAAGTTGGTTGAAAAATCACATGTGTGTCCTCGGGTAAATTTCTAGGTTACATGCAAGAAATGGGAATGGAATTCAAAATTCTGGGCGTCGTGGCTGGGTTGGAAACATTGAGAAACTTAGTTTTTTAATTCCTGTAAATCCAAAACACGCATGAAAATAATGAAACTTGGCTTGGTGCCATGACATGGCACCAACATGCTGTGGTAAATTTGCAGTCCGATTTGCGAAGGCGCACACATTAACAATCAACAAAGTCATTTTGGAACAAGTGCTGTCATGTTATAATCGGAAACACAAGTATTTTTGAAACCGTGGGCATTCTACTTACTAGTACCATTTATGTGCCGCCACGCGTCCCCATTTTTTATTAGCTAGGAGGCGTCGTGTAGGGTAGCTATTTCAGTAGTACGAGAGGCATGCGATCAGACCCCCGCGTGTGCTTATCGGGAGGAGAGCCCTTTGACCTCCATCTGCCGTCCACCTCTCTCCCAAGGTCTCCATTAATGGCGCCCGAGCCTCTGTTTAATGGCGTGGCTATGTCTCACTCGACTAAGATTTAAGAGAGAAAAAAGAAAATCTGAAAGCACGGATCTTGATGTAAGATCCGACGGACCTATATAGCATCTACTGCGACTTATAACAAGACTGATGAATATATAAGGATGATTAATTTTTTTTATCAAAGAAGGGCTTGTCCCTTCCGATTTTCATTACTGAAAACCACCACAATTCACAAGAAGTTCAGCACAACTCCAGCCTAACACGAAGGACTAAATGCTACCAGATTGAAATCGCAACATCCCAAGAGGCCAACAAAGGCCAAACATCCGCACTAGAGCCCAACATTACAACCGACGACACAATCCACATCCTAAACCTATTATTACATCAAAAGAAACCAGGAAACTGAAGGAAGCCTAACAGCAACTAGAAGAACAGCAACGCCAGGGTCGCCACAGCAAGAGTTTTCTTCATCCCAGCCTCGCAACATTGATCTTCCACAGAAAGATAAGGACAATTAATTGTCTTACATAATTAGAAAGATAATTAAAAAAGCCACATGCGGCTACGCCCGAAATACACAAGTGCAAAAGAAGAAGGAAGACAAGGATCTGGCTCGCTGATCTCTACTTTCTTGATGTGTTGCTGCAGGCCGCGGGAACTAGTCTCCGCGGCGAGCGGCGATGAGCTCTTTCGTGTCCTCAAGACGCTGCTTGAGAACATCCACGGATTCCTCCACCAGCCTTTGGTGCTCATTGCGGAGCATGTCATTCTCATCCATAAGTTTCTTGACGATGACGCCGGTCCTCTTCAACAAGGCACTGGTCTCGTCCTGCTGGTCTGCACTTCGGACGATCTTCTCCCTCAGCATGTCGCGCTCGGCCCGGAGCCTCTCATTGCCCTCCCTTAGTGCGCCGATAGCCTGTTCAAATGAGGCTTTCATGTCGTCCTGCAACCTCGCAAAATGGGAGATCTGATCCATCTGGCCATGAACGATCGCATGCATGCGCCTGTAACAGTCGTCGCCTGGAAGCGAGAAATTTTCCCAGGCCGCTGCGGCGTGGCGGGACATCTCTGCCGAATTCGTGGCGCAGCGGGACATCTTTGCTGCTTCCTCGGTGCGGCCGGACCAGTCTGCTACATCGACGGTGCGGCGGGACCTCCGTGCTGCTTCAGCGGCATGGCGGGACCTCTGTGCTGCTACTTCCGTGCGGCGGGACATGTCGGCTGCTCTCGCAACGAGGCGGGACATCTCTCGTGCTTTCGCTTCCATGCTCGCCTCTCCCTGGTGGCAATCTCTTAACCCAGAACTCACGCTGGCCATGTCAGACGCAAGGGAAGGATGCTGAATGGCTTGTTTGTTTTTGTGGATGAGGAGTTGAGGAGGAATGCGCAGTCATCTTGGCATACTAGTATTTATAACCAAGTACTAATACACTCCTAAGTGGGAAACCGTTTAGGTTGTGATCGGTGTGAACAGGTTTGCAATTCAATATAGTGTGGAGTAATTTGGAACGTGACGAGACACAAGCTCAAAATTTATTGACGGTTCAAGTTTCGAAGTGCGGCACTATTCCCGGATGGAGTACTTCTTTTTCTACTCTCTCCTTTCCGGTTGTATAGGGCTTATCTCAAAATTTTAGTTTTTCCATTTTATAGGGCTCAATTTGGTTGTTCCCCAACACATGTTCAGATTCCAAGGTGCATTAAATCATTGCATGCAAGTATTAAGAGAAAATTGACGTAGCAAGTGACGTATTGCCCACAGCCTTCATGCGGGCACTCCACCCTCACCGACGAAAGGACGGAGTCCACCACCGTGTCCCGCACATCGAAGCCACCACCGCGCTCGCACTTCTAGCACTGCCGCTGGTTCCCGGGGCGCTCGACACGGTAGTCCACGCAGGCCAGGTGCCCTCCCTTGCACTGTAGAAATCAATCAAACATCACATCAATCAAGAAACTTGCAGCTTGCTCAATCAGCCGAACGGACGAGGTGTATTCGAACCTCATACACTAGAGGCGTCAAGGGGCGGAGGCACAAGGGGCAGTGGAGCACGGTGAGGTCCATCGAGACCTTAGAGAGCTCCATCATCGGGACCTGTTCGGTCTGCATGATCTCGCCCTCCCCGTGCACAACCATCTCTCGACTTGGACCGGGGTATTATAAAGCTTTACCGTCACATATTTTATACTACTTCAAGGTGCATTAAATCAACACATGCAAGTATCAAAAGGAGAGTCATGGCATGCATGCATGCGTTGTAATTAATGCATTGGTAAACGCAAATTATTGAAATATATTGAGTGCAGTGCTTTGATGTGTCGCGTCAACTCGTACATCAATGAGAAGTTTGATTATCCTCTCCCTTGCCGACTTAACTGCACCTGCCTTTGGCTGTATGACAGGTTGGCCACACACCTGTCGGGCCCACCTGTCATACACGCAAAGGCAGGAGCGTCCCTCCCTCGCCCATGAGCGTGGTGGCTAGAAAGACTAGGAGAAGCTTTCGCTACACGCTCTCCCTCCCGCAAGTGGTGGACATGCAGCAATTCAATCGGTGTCAGATGGCCAGAAGCATACTGTAGTACTTCTCCAGTGCAGTAGTACTCCATCATTGTTCGACTTCCCGAAGAGGCGAAGAGCCAAGCGCAGCCCGGATGCTCATGTGGCAGTTTCATGTGTAGAGCAGTCTAGGATAGCATGTACTGTGCCTGTAAGCTTAAAATCGTTGGGGTTGGCTCCATGCTATGTGGCTGCCAGCATCCGGGTCGATGTGTCATGCACCAGATTAGAGCGCGGAATGGAAGGGGGGCATCACCCTGGTCGGAGCGCCAGTAATTCATGACTATAGTGAGTGGTCATATCACAAGTCTTTCCAGGAGTAACGCACCGTCAAATCGCACAGCCCCACTCGCTCACCCTCCTCGCCTCTCTGTCAAACCGCCTACCCGAAAACTGCCGCGCGTACTGTCAGGACCCCGACTCAATGCCACATCGATCTAGCATGTAACACCTCATATCACTTTGCGGCCTCACGCACGGTATTCCCATGGGTGTCGCCTTACCTTTGCCCGAGACCGTTTGCGCCTTTTGGCACACGTATATGATAGTGTCGCTAGCATCCATATGATAAGGAGCTCGGGCTGACATGGCTAGTCATAAACCCAAAGTGGCACAAACTTACAGGGACAGGCATCCATGACCCAGCATCGAACGTGTCGGTCATCAGCGAGTGAATCCAGGCTGTAGCACTGGGCTAGCAGGACTCCGGTGGACCGGGCTGCAGCGGGCTAACAGGACTCCGGTATTCATCGCGTGACATTTCCCCGAAGGGACAGACACAGGAACGAAGAAGGACACATGCCGGCCAGCCTAAGTGTTCCGGAGCAGTAGCAAGCTACCATGGCTCAGTGGAAACACTAGGAGACATTTCCCGGTAAGAGAGGCTACCAAGGATAAACAACTAGGTTGTCAGATCCCACACATACCAAGCATTTCAATAACATACACACAATATGCTCGATATGTGCAAATACAACATGGCATCACAACATGACTCTATGACTCATGTATTTATTCAATAGGCTCCGAGGAGCGAGATATTACAAACATAGGTCTCATGACCCAACAATCAGAGCATACAAGTCAAAGCACAAGCGGAAGCTTAACATGTCTGAGTACAGACATCTATAAATGAAAAAGGCTGAGAAGCCTGACTAACTACCAGATCCTGCCGAGGGCACAAGATCGTAGCTGAGGTAACAAGCTAAACGTCGAAGTCCACGCGGAATTACTAGCGAGACTGAAGTCTCTCTGCAAAAACATAAATTAAGCAACGTGAGTACAAATGTACCCAGCAAGACTTACATCAGATCTAACTACATATGCATCATTATCAACAAAGGGGATGGTGGAGTTTAACTGCAGCAAGCCAGCTTTGACTCGGTGGCTATCCTGAACTACGACTGCAATGTAACTCTTTGAGGTGGCGCACACGAGTCCACATATTCACCATATCAATACACCACTATGGATCCGCTCCCGTCTCCCTACAAGAACGTCATCCATAGCACTCACGCTTATCTTGCGTATTTTAGAGTATCCACTTTCACTTGTCTATGAACTGTACAAGGGGTCCAAGTTTCCATATCCGAGGAATCCGGCTATTCGAATAGATAATGATAACCCTGCAGGGGTGTACTTCTTCACACACGCTTTCGCCACTTATCGCCCTGTACACGTCATGTACCTCGGCAACCTTCAAGCGGAAGCCGGGCGAGGGAGTCGGCCACGACCTGACTAACCAAACAAGTCTCTCGTCCAGGTTTATCGCCTATTCGGGTTCCATCCGCAAGGAGATCCGGCCGGGGTGTCGCTCACGGCCCCAAACGATGTGAGCAGGGTTCCCAAGCCCACCATCCGGGTGCTACTTGGTACACCGGGCCACTGTGCCTAGTCTGTCCCAAGCCCACCTGTATCGGGTGCCACTTGGTAGACTACTAAAAACTACCTACAAACACCAGAAACTAGTTGCAACTCCTGGACAGAGATCATGTTGATTAATAAGTCGAGAGAGTCAATTAAGGATCCCAATGTGTGGTAGTAGTTGTTCATGGATCACAAACACAGAACTCAGTTCCTGAGGACGGCTGCAATGAGACAACCCACCATGTACTCCTACATGGCCTCTCACCGCTACCTTTACCAAATCGTGTTCACACACTTAGCTCACACACAGTAGGACATGTTCACACACCTCCGATTCATTCCCAATGAATCAGACCTGACTCAACTCTAAGCAGTAGCAGGCATGACAAACAAGCATGAATGAGTAGGCACATCAGGGCTCAAACAACTCCTACTCATGCTAGTGGGTTTCATCTATTTACTGTGGCAATGACAGGTCATGCAGAGGATAAAGGGGTTCAACTACCGCAACATGTAACAGATGAATCGGTGTTATCCTAATGCAGTAAAAGAGAGCAGGAGCGAGAGAGTGGGATTGTATCGGAATGAACAAGGGGGTTTTGCTTGCCTGGCACTTCTGAAGATAATATAGCTCTTCATCGGTGTCATCGATCACATCGCCGGTACACGTCTATCGAGAGGGGACAATTACCGGCAAACAAGGAAGAACACAATCAATGCAATGCGACATCAATATGATGTGATTTGTGCTGATGCAACTAAACCAGATTAAATGAAGTTGGTTTGAATCCAAGATTCAAATTCAAACTCCACATGTGGTTATTTAAATGCCATTTAATTGAATTGTCCTAAACATTGGTCATAAGTTGTTCTAACATGCATGAAAATGGTACAGATGGATAGATTGGATTTTTCTGATCATTTTTCATATATAAATTATTTGATTTGGAGTTACGGTTGATTTTATATGATTTTTAGAAGTTTAGGGCATTTTCTGGAATTTATAAACCTTTTCTGATTTATCCTAATTCCAGAAAATACTTACTGCGTCAGCATGACGTAAGGCTGAGGTCAGCAGGTCAACTGGGTCGCCCAGAGTCAAACCTGACGTGTGGGGGCCACACGTCAGTGACACAGGGCTGGTTAGTGTCAATGACAGGTGGGGCCGGGTCAAAGGCCACGTCAGCGCGGTCAAAGCTGACGCGTGGGGCCACTGCAATTAGATTAAACCTAATCTATTTTAGTTAGCCGGTTAGTTAGGCGGTGGGGCCCGGCTGTCTGTGACACGATGCGGTGGTTAGTGGCTAATTAAGCCAGCCACGTCAGCTGGCCGGAGATTAGCCGGCGACGACCACAGAGCACAGCGGGGGCACGCCGGACTTGCGCTAAAGGCGACGAAGGCGGCGGCTGAGGGCACCGGGGCGTAGCCCGGGCTCTCCCGCATCTGATGGGGTAGGTGGGAGGCTACGAGAACGCCGGGGCTCGCCGGAACGGAGCTCGCGGCGGCGCCGGAGTTCGGGTGGTAACGGCGCGAGGCCCTGGTGGGGTTTTGGACAAGCTGAGCTGCGCATGGGCTTCCTGTGAGCCCCACGAGCTCAAAACCGTGCTCGGACGCGACCGAAACAAGCCATGGCCGCGACGGCAACATGGCCGGCGGCAGCGAGCTCCGGTTGCGGTGAAACGGCGGGTACAGCATGGGGGCGAGCGAATGGAGAGAGGGGAAACACGACGGGGCTCACCGCGATGGCGACGGAACGCTCGGCGAGGTCGCGGACGGTCCGGAGCCGGCGAATTTGACGGTGATGGCCGGCGGGTCCGAGGTAGAATACGAGCCCGGTGAGGTCGTTCGGGGGCTTCTGGAGGGGCGTGGCTCGGTGAGGTGGGTCGAGGACGGAGTGGCGGAGCTCCTGAGCTCAGCGGGAGGGCGAGGGGTGGCCGGTGGCTGCGGCAATCGGCGTCGGCGGCGATGGTGGCGTGTCGGTGGTGCTGCGGGAGAGAGCAGAGAAGGGGGAGGAGCACAGAGGGAGTGAGAAGGGCCAGGGGTTGCGTGGCGTCGCGGACGGAGTCCAGGGCAACGAGGGGAAGGCGGCAAGCAGGAGGTGGCCGGGGCATCGCCAGCGCTCGCCACCGAGCTGCTTCGGTGCGAGGGGAAGGAAGACGACAGGAAAAGGGTGGGCTGGGCCACGCTGGGCCGGTCCTGTTGGGACACCAGGTGGGCTTCACAGGTAAGTCGCCAGGTATGTGCTCTCTGCTCTGTTTAATTGTTCTGTTTTCTTTTATTAATATCTTTTGCCATTGTTTTGAATTTAAACAAATTCAAACAATGCCAAAAACTCCTCTGAATATTTTTATTTTGCTAGATGGACTTTTCCAAAAGCTCATAAAATATTTCAGGGGTATTTGAAATTATATTCTAATTATATGAATATAATTCCAATTCAAATAGCTAATGATTTAAATTCAAAGTCCCAAAAATAAATCCTTAAAAATGTTCAATATTTTGGTTGGGACCAGAACCCTTGCCAAAAATTATCAAACATTTAAGAGGAGCATTTTGGAACAATGAATGAGATTTTAGGGTTTTTGCCCTTCTTTTATTTAGGGTTTTGAGGCTTCCAAATTTTCTCAGTTCAAGTTTCAAAAATTTAAACATGATGCACACATGGAAGCAAGCATAGGTCAGGCCAGAACTAGGGATGTGACAACTCACCCCCACTAAACAAGAATCTCGACCCGAGATTCAAGTGTAGGGTAAGACGATGGGGAACGCAACCTAACACAATCTTCACGATCCAGGTTGCCCTTCATAAGAACATTGATTCGATCACCATCATTGTCTTGATGTCTTGCTCCGAGAACGCCAACCGTCATGACAATGAGAGGGGAAAGAAAACTCTAGAAGGATCGAACTTCTCGAAGGTCCAACTCAGGATTAACTCACGGAATGAGACATAGCAACATCTCTCGAGCTGAGAGGCAAAACATGCATCAGGAGCAACAGAAGAAACAATTTGACGAGGGTTTCAAAGTAGCGAGGGAAATTGCCATGATTCCAAAATGGGGCACCTCAGGGAAGGTGACTTGTAGATATATCCCCTTAGGTGGCAACAAGAATTACTTTTGATTCAGAGATCATTGAACTCTTTATACCAGCCTAAGGCAATTCTTGAGTGATCGTTTGGGGGGGTTCGGTAGAATGGTATACTTGGACCAGAATGGATGATGTGGATTACCTTGTTGAAAACAACATAGTGGATGAATTTGCTTACCACCGGAAATGGAAGAGACCCATGGTAGAATGGCGCATTGGCGGTGCAAGCTGGGGACAAAATGCAAATGCTGGGAATGATTCTGGTAACTGGGAAGGAACCCAATAGTAGAGAGTGAATTCACTGTTTGAAAAGGTCATAGCATTGCCGCGGAAACTGAGAGGAATCCCAGTTAGTGCCGATGATAACACGTAGCGCTTGTGCGTGCTCTCAAGAACTTGAGCATTTCCACAATCATCAAGGTTTTACCAACATCCGTGTCAAGGATCCTGGCCACACAACATACTACCATGATGGCTAATGATGGATGATGCAGATGCAAAGGAAAATAACACCTTCTCAGATTTCACCTTAGCGAGGCCAAGGGATCAAAATCTGGATGATCGACCGAGAGACATTTAGCACTCCGCTTTTAATGTTCTCCTTGATGTGCTAGTGCAACCCATTAATTTAAAAGGTTTGGTACCCAAAACATCAAGTAAGAGGTCGGACTTCGGGAGCACAAGAATCCATAAGGAATAACTATGGAGTAAATCCTACGAAATCCTCATGGGGAGGTGGCCAACTTCTTCAATCAAGATACTACAATAATAGGTCTTCCGGCTGGGTGTGTTGGCCACGACATCCACCTTACCGGTTATCGAGGGACCAATATTATAGTTCTTGGGAAATGTTCCAACCATCATAACTGCCTGAGATTGAGATCTGGCTAGTGTCAGGATATTCCAGACTCATCGAGTCTAGGAAAAAAATGAAAGTTTGCAACACAAATCGACGAGATGACGTTGCGAGATTCTCGGGAAATGAACTACGATATCAAGCTCCAAAACATGAGTTGGTTCTGCTACACACGTGTGAACACGCTGTCACAGATAAACATGAACACATGGTAGTCTTATAATAAAACACTACCGAGTTCTGGTTGGGAACCATCACCATGGATAACGAAGTCCTTGCATAAGTCATATGATTAGCTCTTATGAAGGAACTTCTTCTCCTTGAACAAATCAATCAGTGGCTTGGTGTGCTCGGGACACATATGGAATGAAGGTTGCAAGTCTCCAGACCACAGAATACTTCGCACGTGTGCATGACTGACTTGCGATGATTCCAGAGGTAGCAAAACTAACTTTCTCAAATTCATGGCGGCAACTTTCACCAAATGCACGTGTATAAGAGGAAGTCACTCCTTTCATCAAACAAATACTTCATGAGCTAGCATGAAGAAAATGCTTTCAAAAGTTTCCAACACTAACTTATTGTCCAACAAGATCTTGGAGAAGATAAAATGATGTTGATGGGCTCAACAACAATCATCGAGATTTCCATGAAGATGGAATTCCCTAATTATGTGAACAGGTGATAGCATTGGTCAGACCCATAAGATATAATGGTGTATGCTCGAGGAGTCAACCACGAGTAAGACAACATTACGAACATCGTTGGTTCTGATTTGATTTGAGAATAGCCCACACTCAAATCAAAGTTTTAACAAGATAATAGGTCCAACAACTGATCACAGGGACCAATCGATGAAGACATCATCTTTCTTCAACATACATACAAGATATCCCTTAATATGAACTAGGTCGGAGAAGCCTTTATCTTCCAGCTCTCCAAGTTGTTGTTTAGCTTAACCAACTAGCTCAGGGGTATCCAACACAGATTCTTGGAGAATGGTGGTTTACAGGAATAAACCAACTTGATCACGAGATCAACATAGCGGTCAGGCGACAACCTGGTGATACTTCCGAGAAGAAATTCGGAATATCATGAACCACTGGTATGTTACTAAGCTCGAGAACAATCTTGCTTTTCAGGGAAAAACAAGATGATCGAATGAGCGAGGGATTGGCACAATCCTAACTCATTGATCGAGGTGTGCACCAGAGATAGGGACTAGGTAGCACGATCAGACTTAGAATGATAATTCAATAACCAGCACGCTAAGAATGAGAGTATTGTCCATTAACTACCAAGCAACGGAGTTGCTAGGAGTATTGATTTCGCACATCACGGTACACTTGTCAGCATTCCGGTTACAATAACACGGGAACCGAGGAATGAACAATGATGGAAAGAAGTATTACTGCGTCAAGAATTCATAAGAGGTGGTGCAATTCTCATGACAATCCTGACATAAAGAGGGTAACACTTCAAGGTAGAACAGAACAAAAGTTGGATTGGCATTTTGGTCTGCGGAGCACAACTGCTTTGACCCAATCCTGGATATGGATGAGGTACCGGAGTTTGTTTCTCCTAGTCATTCTGAACTAGAATGGCTTGACGGACCACAAGAATAACGAGCATCGGTGAACACGAATGCACGACATCAACTTGACTATCAACTGATAGACAAGGATCAAAATACAACTACAGAGGGACAACTCAAAAGAACATATGATTTCCTGAGTTGTGGATGCATGGATTAGCATGTCGAACGAGTTCGACATATTTCTTCCGGACAATCCATGCGGAAAGGTAGAACTGGCAGAGTCACAACATAGAATCGAGAACTCATCAGGAGCTCTGGTTGTGATCTTTTGGTTCAAAGAACTTCTGCCATAAACGGTTCATAGTATTTGGAAGAAGGAAATACCACGGACCTCGAGGACTAATGCAAGGGTTACTAATATCCTAAAGGAACTAGCAACACTATCAACATGATGTAAGTAGGGTGAATCTCGGGTTTAAGAACCCAGGAATAGAATACCTACTCCTAAGTAGCATCACGGGATGCTTTCGGGAATAAAGGCCAGAGTCATCACACTGGGACACAAATCATAGCTAGATTACTAGATGATCCCCTAAGACACCTAGGGTCATAATAATATCTCCAACATCTATGTCAAGGCAACAGAGTACCTCAACTCACCGATTAGTGTGGTTAATCTGGCCCAAAGGAACATCGAAACGGGAGGAAGGAATTTGCAAATGCATCAGACTGTTTAGAAACCTGGGATGACTCGGACAGCATAACGGCTGTAAATGCTCAAAAAGATTTGAGACATTCACAAAAATGGTGGCATAACCACTCAGAAGCACAATATCAAGGTCTCGAGATCAATAATTAACATACAGAGGTAGAAACTGAACTGAGGCTTAATCCAACAATCTTATAAGTCTACGGATTAGTAACACGTGATCCTGATAGAAAGAAGAGATAGCCTAGTTCTTAATCCCCGTAGGAAAGATAAGATGACTCAGATCAGAAGGGCATAAGGTATAAGGAGTAAAAAGAGCCTTACGTTCCATCCCACAATCAATTCCCTTATATAACTAAAGAATTTCTAGACTCAACTTCGACCAGTTTGGCTTGGTAATCCTACAGGCAGTCAAGCTCTGATACCAAAGCTGTCAGGACCCCGACTCAATGCCACATCGATCTAGCATGTAACACCTCATATCACTTTGCGGCCTCACGCACGGTATTCCCACGGGTGTCGCCTTACCTTTGCCCGGGACCGTTTGCGCCTTTTGGCACACGTATATGATAGTGTCGCTAGCATCCATATGATAAGGAGCCCGGGCTGACATGGCTAGTAGTAAACCCAAAGTGGCACAAACTTACAGGGACAGGCATCCATGACCCAGCATCGAACGTGTCGGTCATCAGCGAGTGAATCCAGGCTGTAGCACTGGGCTAGCAGGACTCCGGTGGACCGGGCTGCAGCGGGCTAACAGGACTCTGGTATTCATCGCGTGACATTTCCCCGAAGGGACAGACACAGGAACGAAGAAGGACACATGCCGGCCAGCCTAAGTGTTCCGGAGCAGTAGCAAGCTACCATGGCTCAGTGGAAACACTAGGAGACATTTCCCGGTAAGAGAGGCTACCAAGGATAAACAACTAGGTTGTCAGATCCCACACATACCAAGCATTTCAATAACATACACACAATATGCTCGATATGTGCAAATACAACATGGCATCACAACATGACTCTATGACTCATGTATTTATTCAATAGGCTCCGAGGAGCGAGATATTACAAACATAGGTCTCATGACCCAACAATCAGAGCATACAAGTCAAAGCACAAGCGGAAGCTTAACATGTCTGAGTACAGACATCTATAAATGAAAAAGGCTGAGAAGCCTGACTAACTACCAGATCCTGCTGAGGGCACAAGATCGTAGCTGAGGTAACAAGCTAAACGTCGAAGTCCACGCGGAATTACTAGCGAGACTGAAGTCTCTCTGCAAAAACATAAATTAAGCAACGTGAGTACAAATGTACCCAGCAAGACTTACATCAGATCTAACTACATATGCATCATTATCAACAAAGGGGATGGTGGAGTTTAACTGCAGCAAGCCAGCTTTGACTCGGTGGCTATCCTGAACTACGACTGCAATGTAACTCTTTGAGGTGGCGCACACGAGTCCACATATTCACCATATCAATACACCACTATGGATCCGCTCCCGTCTCCCTACGAGAACGCCATCCATAGCACTCACGCTTATCTTGCGTATTTTAGAGTATCCACTTTCACTTGTCTATGAACTGTACAAGGGGTCCAAGTTTCCATATCCGAGGAATCCGGCTATTCGAATAGATAATGATAACCCTGCAGGGGTGTACTTCTTCACACACGCTTTCGCCACTTATCGCCCTGTACACGTCATGTACCTCGGCAACCTTCAAGCGGAAGCCGGGCGAGGGAGTCGGCCACGACCTGACTAACCAAACAAGTCTCTCGTCCAGGTTTATCGCCTATTCGGGTTCCATCCGCAAGGAGATCCGGCCGGGGTGTCGCTCACGGCCCCAAACGATGTGAGCAGGGTTCCCAAGCCCACCATCCGGGTGCTACTTGGTACACCGGGCCACTGTGCCTAGTCTGTCCCAAGCCCACCTGTATCGGGTGCCACTTGGTAGACTACTAAAACCTACCTACAAACACCAGAAACTAGTTGCAACTCCTGGACAGAGATCATGTTGATTAATAAGTCGAGAGAGTCAATTAAGGATCCCAATGTGTGGTAGTAGCTGTTCATGGATCACAAACACAGAACTCAGTTCCTGAGGACGGCTGCAATGAGACAACCCACCATGTACTCCTACATGGCCTCTCACCGCTACCTTTACCAAATCGTGTTCACACACTTAGCTCACACACAGTAGGACATGTTCACACACCTCCGATTCATTCCCAATGAATCAGACCTGACTCAACTCTAAGCAGTAGCAGGCATGACAAACAAGCATGAATGAGTAGGCACATCAGGGCTCAAACAACTCCTACTCATGCTAGTGGGTTTCATCTATTTACTGTGGCAATGACAGGTCATGCAGAGGATAAAGGGGTTCAACTACTGCAGCATGTAACAGATGAATCGGTGTTATCCTAATGCAGTAAAAGAGAGCAGGAGCGAGAGAGTGGGATTGTATCGGAATGAACAAGGGGGTTTTGCTTGCCTGGCACTTCTGAAGATAATATAGCTCTTCATCGGTGTCATTGATCACATCGCCGGTACACGTCTATCGAGAGGGGACAATTACCGGCAAACAAGGAAGAACACAATCAATGCAATGCGACAATATGATGCATGAATGTGACATGGCAATATGATGTGATTTGTGCTGATGCAACTAAACCAGATTAAATGAAGTTGGTTTGAATCCAAGATTCAAATTCAAACTCCACATGTGGTTATTTAAATGCCATTTAATTGAATTGTCCTAAACATTTGTCATAAGTTGTTCTAACATGCATGAAAATGGTACAGATGGATAGATTGGATTTTTCTGATCATTTTTCATATATAAATTATTTGATTTGGAGTTACGGTTGATTTTATATGATTTTTAGAAGTTTAGGGCATTTTCTGGATTTTATAAACCTTTTCTGATTTATCCTAATTCCAGAAAATACTTACTGCGTCAGCATGACGTAAGGCTGAGGTCAGCAGGTCAACCGGGTCGCCCAGAGTCAAACCTGACGTGTGGGGGCCACACGTCAGTGACACAGGGCTGGTTAGTGTCAATGACAGGTGGGGCCGGGTCAAAGGCCACGTCAGCGCGGTCAAAGCTGACGCGTGGGGCCACTGCAATTAGATTAAACCTAATCTATTTTAGTTAGCCGGTTAGTTAGGCGGTGGGGCCCGGCTGTCTGTGACACGATGCAGTGGTTAGTGGCTAATTAAGCCAGCCACGTCAGCTGGCCGGAGATTAGCCGGCGACGACCACAGAGCACGGCGGGGGCACGCCGGACTTGCGCTAAAGGCGACGGAGGCGGCGGCTGAGGGCACCGGGGCGTAGCCCGGGCTCTCCCGCATTTGATGGGGTAGGTGGGAGGCTACGGGAACGCCGGGGCTCGCCGGAACGGAGCTCGCGGCGGTGCCGGAGTTCGGGTGGTAACGGCGCGAGGCCCTGGTGGGGTTTTGGACAAGCTGAGCTGGGCATGGGCTTCCTGTGAGCCCCACGAGCTCAAAACCGTGCTCGGACGCGACCGAAACAAGCCATGGCCGCGACGGCAACATGGCCGGCGGCAGCGAGCTCCGGTTGCGGTGAAACGGCGGGTACATCATGGGGGCGAGCGAATGGAGAGAGGGGAAACACGACGGGGCTCACCGCGATGGCGACGGAACGCTCGGCGAGGTCGGGGACGGTCCGGAGCCGACGAATTTGACGGTGATGGCCGGCGGGTCCGAGGTAGAAGACGAGCCCGGTGAGGTCGTTCGGGGGCTTCTGGAGGGCCGTGGCTCGGTGAAGTGGGTCGAGGACGGAGTGGCGGAGCTCCTGAGCTCAGCGGGAGGGCGAGGGGTGGCCGGTGGCTGCGGCAATCGGCGTCGGCGGCGATGGTGGCGTGTCGGTGGTGCTGCGGGAGAGAGCAGAGAAGGAGGAGGAGCACAGAGGGAGTAAGAATGGCCAGGGGCTGCGTGGCGTCGCGGACGGAGTCCAGGGCGACGAGGGGAAGGCGGCAAGCAGGAGGTGGCCGGGGCATCGCCAGCGCTCGCCATCGAGCTGCTTCGGTGCGAGGGGAGGAAGACGACAGGAAAAGGGTGGGCTGGGCCGCGCTGGGCCGGTCCTGTTGGGCCACCAGGTGGGCTTCACAGGTAAGTCGCCAGGTATGTGCTCTCTGCTCTGTTTAATTGTTCTGTTTTCTTTTATTAATATCTTTTGCCATTGTTTTGAATTTAAACAAATTCAAACAATGCCAAAAACTCCTCTGAATATTTTTATTTTGCTAGATGGACTTTTCCAAAAGCTCATAAAATATTTCAGGGGTATTTGAAATTATATTCTAATTATATGAATATAATTCAAATTCAAATAGCTAATGATTTAAATTCAAAGTCCCAAAAATAAATCCTTAAAAATGTTCAATATTTTGGTTGGGACCAGAACCCTTGCCAAAAATTATCAAACATTTAAGAGGAGCATTTTGGAACAATGAATGAGATTTTAGGGGTTTTGCCCTTCTTTTATTTAGGGTTTTGAGGCTTCCAAATTTCCTCAGTTCAAGTTTCAAAAATTTAAACATGATGCACACATGGAAGCAAGCATAGGTCAGGCCAGAACTAGGGATGTGACACGTACTGCCCGGGAAAAGCCCCGCCCTCAACTTTTAACTACGCGAAAATAGTTCGAGCTTGTTCATTCTATATAAATACAGTAAGTAATGTATGTTTATTCACCCGTGGGGTTGTTCAATGAATGGAGGGGCGGGGAGCACAGGTGAACAATACTGTAGTACTACTAGTAGTAGTAAGTAGGAGTCGTACAGTAGTCACCTTAAATAGAGAGTTTCTTTTCTTTAATGCCACGTACACAAATTGAAACACTTGTTGTGGAGAGAAAAAAGATAATCACTCCACTATAAATGGACGCATGGGCCTGAGCGCTTGCTTTACTAGGGTTGCTCTCTTCACTCTCTCATCCTCTCCAGATATAAACAAGACATCAGTAGCGACATTTTCTCTCTGCTCACCGCTGGTCACATATCCGGCCGGATCCCTTCGGCCGGTGTGTGTAGAGGACTAAAAGGTGCATCATAAACGTGGTCATCACCGCCGAGGTAGGAAACCCACAGCTGCCGGAGGGGCCTGATCCTCTGCCCGTGTCGTTCTCTCCGACACAGCGCTGGCTCGGGAGGTCCTCCGGCCCTTCTTCTTCCCTGCCGTGTTGTCCGCAGATCCGACCTGTCGCCGCCGACATCCTGGCGACCCTTAGGTATAAGTTCTTCGAAAGCGGCCTTGCTCTACTGCCCCAGATCCCCACGTGTCTGCATGTGCATCTTTTTCTACTCCCATCAGCTCTTCCAAAGCCACCTAATTTTTTAGTATTATTAGAGGTAAAGCTACTTCATGCATTCGAATCTAGGGCTTTGTTCAAACAACGAAGAAAGGGGGAATGTTGTAGCATGAATCTAGGACTTCATTCAAAGAGGAAATAATATGGTGAAAGTAGTAGAGACCGGATACCCAACCAGTCTCTTGGCTGAAAAGGGAAATAATGGGAAAATGCAATACAAACTGGATAAGGAACAGATCTATTATTGGTTGAAAAAAGGATAGGAAGTGGCGGCTGGTGGACAAGTCAACAGAGTATGTCCAGGATTAGATTTGCTGCCATCACATATTAAAAGGTCTCCAGGATTAGATTTGCTGCCATCACATAGTAAAAGGTCTCCAGGATTAGATTTGCTGCCCTCACATAGTAAAAGGTCTCAGGATTAGATTTGCTGCCCTCACATAGTAAAAGGTCTCCAGGATTAGATTTGCTGCCCTCACATAGTAAAAGGTCTCCAGGATTAGATTTGCTGCCCTCACATAGTAAAAGGTCTCGAGGATTAGATTTGCTGCCCTCACATAGTACAAGGTCTCCAGGATTAGGTTTGCTGCCCTCACATAGCATGAACAAACTCGGCATCACCACTTTATGCCTCCTTGTAGGTACATTGTGCTGATGCGTCCACTATCACATGTCCTTATACCAACCTTTTGTTGTTATTAATGTAAGGGTACATGTAAAATGAAGCGATCACACTGTTACCTTAGGGACATGTCTAACCAGTGTTATTGTTAATCTAATGCCTCCAACGATAAGATGCAATTAAACTGTGTTACAAATGGCACTCCTGCTGTTTTCCCCAGTATGATAAGTAAGTTGCTCCTTTACGCTGCTGAGTGTCCTGGTGTCCCCACGGTCCCATGCCCTTAAACCAACTCTTTAGCTGTTGTTGATTTACTGTGTCTGGTAAACAAGCAATGCCACCATTAAAGTAATCCCATATTTGAGGAATCTCATTGTTGATCGTAATGCTTCTGGTAACATGAAGCATTGCTGGAATTTTAAAATTTCTACTGTCCTTGCGTGATTGCCATGAACATAATTAAGATGCTTCTTTTCATTTTGTATATGTTTCGTATATTTTTATTGACCAGCAACTGTTTACTTTCTATCTTTTTGTGCAGATAGGGATATCCATTTCACCTTGTTGCTATTGTGACCTTTTGGTGAATTGCACAAAACACTTTTTTTGGAATGAGTGTCTTGTGCAGTTCAACTAAAATGTCACGTGGGCAACATCTATCAATTTTGGTGGAACTGCACAAAATGGTGATTGGAGTTTCTAGAATCTCCGTCTAGTTCTGCTGGTAATCTCGTGCAACATTTTATTAGCCTTCGCAAGATGAGCCATCACTGTCACCACAATTGCACTTTATTTTAGTGGAACTGCACAAAAGGATAACAAAATTATAGTTGCACCTTACATGAGCCGGACAACCAACCTTAATGTTCCTCAACTTTAGTGCAACTACTAAAGAAGAACCTGCCAGCTCACGAGAGCAAGTACTTCTTGCTAGCTGAATGATACAATCTTTGCTTCATTTCAGGTGAACTGCAGAAAAAGGTGCATGAATTGAATCATGGAAGTCCAGGCAGGCTTCATCCGAGTGGAGCTGCAGGTTGAGTAAAGGAGGCCACTATTAAAGTGAAATCATGATCTCCTGGTTTGTGCTATGCAAACAGGAATACTCAACTACAGATGTTGTGACGGTCAAGAGCATTCGCCAAGTTCTTCGATTGTATGACATGGCTAGCGAAGATGGATTTAATCCCGATATTCACTTTATCAAAAGGCTCTAATGGGTTGGTTCTGAATCTTGCAAGCTGGGAATCAGTGAGATGTGTAGGCATCTTTGTTGTACTTATTATTTGAATCTTATTTGTTGGTTCTAAATCTTGCAAGCTGGGAATCAATGAGATGTGTAGGCATCTTTGTTGTACTTATTATTTGGATCTTATTTGTTGGTTCTGAATCTTGCAAGCTGGGAATCAATGAGATGTGTAGGCATCTTTCTTGTACTTATTATTTGGATCTTATTTGTTGGTTCTGAATCTTGCAAGCTGGGAAACACGGCATGATGATGCAGAGAACAACAACCATAACAAACAGTTCAAACTTGGTAGTATTATCTTTGTGAAAGTGCGACAAATGTGCTGATCGTGTGCGTCCTGAGAATAATAATTCTAATTGTTGTGCATGTTGATCCCGTGGCACTGATACAACGAGCGAATGCATTGCTTGTTTTAAGTATAAATTTCTATTACAGCTAATTAAATTTAAGTAAAGTGACCACTAACTCCTGTTATTACAGTATCAATACAGACCCGCTCGTGAACCGACGTGTGGCCGAGGGTGCATCTTCTGCCGGGCGTGCAGCGGACGAGGGAGGGGTAGTAACTGTTGTCGCGTGTACACACTTAGCTTACTGTTGAATCCAGTTCCCAGGAGCTGAAAAACGAACTGCTGCCGCCTCCTACACACTTGTTCACTCAAAGAGACTCCAATGGCGATCCGAGGGGTGAGCCTGCTGGATATGGACTTCAGCAAGGAGTTCCCCTTTGAGTTCGCCGTTCAGTCCTATGGTTGCACCAAGTTGAATGTGATGTACACCAACGATACGGACTCAGTGAAGCTCTGCCTCGCCTCAGTCCTATGGCTACACCAGGTTCTGGAGCATTCACCCGTTTCATCGGCAGCGCCAACTGCACTTTCGCTATGGTGGAGAGAAGGAAGAACGCGACGATTCGGCCATCTGGTGCAACAAGCTTGTCGACATCCAGAAGCAATACAAGATCATCAGCAACGGGCAGGAGAAGGACTCCGTGGTTGACCTTGCTGAGACCATCATCGACCCCTGATATGCCAACATGAAAGAAGACGACCTGAACACGTGGGAGGTACCTCTGAGTCTAGCCTACATAACCTACACGGCCAAGGACGCATACGCATGCTATGACATGTACAGGTAGATCTTGGACATGAGGGCGTGTCTGCTTCCCGTAACCGACGAGTACACGGACAGCCGCATCGTCATGATCAAGTGTGCCAGGAAGGTCTAGATGTTGTACTTTATCTGTTTATAAGCACCTTTATCATCTGAGTGTTTCATGCATTAGCCTGTGTCGTAATTATCTGTTTTGTCCGAAATATTTCTTTTAAGAACCTATTAACCTGATTGCTTTTCTTAGTGGCTATTTTCTTATGTATGTAAACTAGTTCACTTGTCCGTCAAAAAAACTAGTTCACTCGGCTGCCGTACTTTGAATCTCCTTCCTCCCAACATATTCCCCTCCTCAGGTGGACCCAGCAGGTCTCTGAATTTTCTCCCACTTTCTTTTTTGATGTAAACTGAGTTTTCTCCCAGTACTTTCCCCTAGAACCAACTCAACTGTCCCACGTCTAGCCTAAAAAATAATAATACCCCACATACTATTAACTCATCAAATTAAAATGATATTTTATTCGAGTTGAAAGATCTTACAAAATAATAATAATAATTGTTTATATATAACTTGGCAAGTTAACTCCTAGTGATTGCGTATATAAGCTTGCAAAGATTTTACTAACGTGCAATCATGTGTTTATGTTTTTATAACATTTCTCCGTCTAGCCCAACATGATATTTTCACCCAGCCCAGCAAGTCCGTGGATTTCGAGAAAAATGCAAATGGAATTTAAACGGGCTGCATAGATGCTACATCATTGTTTCACCCAGCCCACCAAATGGACTAAAAAAACGTTCCCCCCGCTGACAGGTCGGACCCACCAGCTATATCTTCGCACGCAAGGAAGTGCCTCCTTATTACGCGCAAAATAACGATGTCCATCCAACGGCCGTAGTGCTTCTTCAACCTCTGGTCTTCTTGCTCCAGCCGCCCAAAGCAGCGCCGGTCGTGCCGCATGCTCCTGCCTCCCGTGGCCGGCTGTGCTGCCGCGGAGGCCTCACCGACCCCTACTATTCCCAACGCTGGCCAGGCCCTGCGGCGACGGCAGCCTCACACTGCAGCCGAACCAGTGAACCCTCGTACTCCTCTCCGTGCGGGCTTCCACTGCCGCGTCTTCCCCTTCCTAGGCCTCGCCATCGTCCACCGCCGTGGTGCTCTCTACGCGGCGTGGTCAACGTGGTCAAGGAACGACTTCCATCGGAAGAGTACTGTACGTGGAGAGGCTGACAGCTGGGTCCACGGCCACACCCCATTTTTTTTGTGATTTGCCAAGCAAGTCGCTTTGTCAGGCCTGTTGGGCTGCAAATCTTTCAAGACGAGGAGAGCTTTCATTCGGCTGGCCGAGGCCCATCAGTAACGAGAAATGGGATGTACATTTTTAAAACACATCAAACCGGCAACTAGTTTCAAATACCTTTTTTCATTTCAAGATTTTAAATTACATTAATTTTTATGCATGGAGAATTTGTTGGATTTTATATTGATATACATTTATTTTTAAAATCAGTATGAATGTGAGTCGAAATTTCGGGATCAAAAACAGTTCGGACCGCACCGAAATATGCAAAATTTCGTATAATTTTTTAACCATGGCCACAATTTGGGCTGTAATGCTAACAAAAAGAATATGGGTTCCAAAAAAACCTTAAGAATTAGCAAATGGGCTAAAAATTATTAGAAATAATGGCAGATGGGATGTATGCTGTTTTCCACAGATTTGAGGCTTTCCTAAAAAAAGGTTGATGCACAAGCAGTGACTGTTGGATGTCCATCCAACGGCCGTCGTGCTTCTTCAATCTCTGCTCCAGCCGCTCAAACAAGCGCCGGCGGGACTGCCTGCTCCCACCTCCCCGCGGCCGGCTGTGTTGCCATGCAGGCCTCACTGCCCCACCATACTCCCATCGCGGGCCTAGCCATCCCTCTACTCACCCACACCTGCTGTTATTCTCTGGCGACGGCAGACGAACCAGTAAACCCTCATACAGTCGTACTCCCCTCCGCGTGGGAAACAAAAACAACGGCCGAGTCTTCCCTGCCTCCGTGTCATTCCCTTCCTAGGCCTCGCCGTCGTCCACCGCCCTGGTGCTCACGGCGTGGCATGGTCAGCGTGGTCAACGACCAACATGCATCTGAAGTGTACTGTACCTGGAGAGGCTGACAGCTGGGTCCACGGTCGCACGCAAGGAAATGCCTCCTTATTATGCACAAAATAACGATTTCCTCCACCTAACATCTGGGACCCACCGAAATGGCCTTTGTATTTCGCGAAAAAAACGTTACCGCCGCTAACAGCCCGGACCCACCAGCTATATCTTCGCACGCAAGGAAGTGCCTCCTTGTTACGCACAAAAAAAATGAATACCCCCTGCTAGCTGGGACCCAGTATAGTGGGCCTACTAAGTTGACAGGGACGAAGGGCTTTGTCAACTTAGTCAATATGCATGATTCTAGCTCGACTGACCGTACGATGTCCATCCAACGGCCGTAGTGCTTCTTCAACCTCTGGTCTTCTTGCTCCAGCCGCCCAAAGCAGCACCGGTCGTGCCGCCTGCTCCTGCCTCCCATGGCAGGTTGTGCTGCCGCGAGGCCTCCCCGCCCCATACTACTCCCACCGCTGGCCAGGCCATCCCTCCACTCCACTCACCCACAATCCCTGTTATTCTGTGGCGACGGCAGCGCAGCCGAACCAGTGAACCCTCGTACTCCTCTCCGCGTGGGCATCCACTGCCGCGTCTTCCCCGGCTCCGTGTCGTCCCCTTCCTAGGCCTCGCCATCGTCCACCGCCGTGGTGCTGTCGGCGCGGCGTGGTCAATGTGGTCAACGACCGAATTCCATCGGAAGAATACTGTACGTGGAGAGGCTGACAGCTGGGTCCACCTGACAGCAGGGACCCACCGGACGCCCACCAGTATTTCGCGAAAAAAACGTTTGCCCCTGACTGCTGGGACCTACCCGACGGGCCACCGTATTTCGCGAAAAAAACATTCCCCCTGCTGTTAGCTCGGACCCACCGGAAGTGCCTCCTTATTACGCACAAAAAATGAATACCCCCTGCTAGCTGGGACCCACCTTGGTGGGAGTCTGACTTGTGGGCCTACTAAGTTGACGGGGACGGAGGGCTTTGTCAACTTAGTCAATATGCACGATTCTAGCTCCAGTGACCGTTCGATGTCCATCCAACGGCCGTATTGCTTCTTCAACCTCTGGTCTTCTTGCTCCAGCCGCCCAAAGCAGCGCCGGTCGTGCCGCCTGCTCCTGCCTCCCATGGCCGGCTGTGCTGCCGCGAAGGCCTCACCGCCCCCTACTATTTCCACCGCTGGCCAGGCCCTGCGGCGACGGCAGCCTCACCCCGCAGCCGAACGAGTGAACCCTCATACTCCTCTCCGCATGGGCATCCACTGCCGCGTCTTCACCGGCTCCGCGTCGTCCCCTTCCTAGGCCTCGCCGTCGTCCACCGCCCTGGTGCTCTCAATGCGGCGTGGTCAACGTGGTCAAGGAACGACTTCCATCGGACCTGGACTGTACGTGGAGAGGCTGACAGCTGGGTCCATGGCGGCAGCAAGGAAGTGCCTCCTTATTACGCGGAAAATAATGATTCCTCCACCTGACAGCAGGGACCCACCGAACGGGCCACCGTATTTCGCGAAAAAAACATTTCCCCCTGACTGCTGGGACCCACCAGCTACACCTTCACATGCAAGGAAGTGCCTGACAGTCGGGACCCACCTGGTCGAAGCGTACGTAGCGTTGTCATTCTAGTCGCGAACGTGTACGTACATATATACTGGTGGATGTAGAGGCGCGCACGTGTCATAGTAGAGGCGGCCAGGGTGCAAGAAAGAAAATACGGCCACGTATGTGTACATACGGGCGGGGTCTCAAACGCCTACTCGCGCATATGTACGGCGAGGGCTCGTGTACATGGCTGGGTCAGAACAGAGAAACAGCGTCGTCGTCGTGTTCATGGGTCAGAACGGAATGCGTGGTCGTGTTCATCGGGAGGGCTTGGACGGAAGAGGCGATGGAAACGAGGCATGGCATACCGCACAATAGAGGAAATCGACCTCCTATGGTCGAAACGGGGGTCCTGTTGATCGGGAAGGGTGTGGCGTACCGCAAAATGGAGGAAACGGACCTCCTACGGTTGAAACGGGGGTCCTGTTGATCGGGAGGGGTGTGGCGTACCGCAAAACGGAGGAAACGGACCTCCTACGGTCAAAACGGGGGTCCTGTTGATCGGGAGGGGTGTGGCCTACCGCAAAACGGAGGAAACGGACTTGTGTTGGAGCGCTACGGTCGAAACGGGGGTCCTATTCATCAGGAGGGGTGTGGCGTACCGCAAAACGGGACTCAACGGGATACTGTTCATCTCCACCGTCGACCCCCTTCAGCCTCCACGAGCTACTGTTCATCCATCGTCGACCTCCTCCAGCCTCCACGGGCTCCTGTTAATCCAGCCTCCACCGCGCGCTACTCCACCGGCTACTGTTCAACCACCCCTCCACCATCTACTGTTCATCCAGCCCTCCACACCACGGGGTCCTGTTCAACCACCCCTCCACGGGCACCCCTCCACCGTCTATTGTTCATCCTGCCCTCCACGTGGCGGTCTTGTTCATCCAGCCCTTCATGGGGTCCTGTTCATCCAGCCCAACCGGCTCGATCGATCGGGGTCCTGTTCATCTAGAGGCAACACCACGG
>NC_041380.1:421386544-421468074 GCF_002162155.2 Triticum dicoccoides
AACGCTCACTATTCATCCAGAGGCATCATCGGTCGGCTTCAGTTAGCAGCAGTAGCCAAGGAATCGCTCGATCGGGTTCAGTTAACAGCCGTCGATTGATCGCTCAGGTTCAGTAACGCGTAGCCTGCAGTGCAATCACTCGGGTTTAGTTAGAGCCCAACGCCTCGCTTAGGTTCAGTTAGAGCCAACGCCTCGCACACACGCGAGTACGTGTACGAGAGAAACGCGCATCGCTCGGCCCCCGACCTCCCACCGTAACCGGGAACTCCTCGAAATTTTCCTCCCCCTCGCTTCTACCATGGTTTTTTCTGTCATGGACGGCCCAAAGAATGTCATGCAGCTGCGTCTCCGGCCCGCCCAGTACAAAAAGCCCATTTTCTGTCATGATTTTTTTCATAGGAGTAGGAGCCCAACACATCTATGATGATACCGGGTTTTGTCACAATTATCGTCATAGAAGTGTCATATGTATGACAGAAAAAAATTTCGTTCGGCCCAAAATGTCACGGATGTGTCTTTTTTTTGTAGTGGGTACATGTTTATCATAGCACGAGTTTCCATAGATGTTCGGGGTCACGGCGAGGAACTTGATGCATCATTGAACTTGGCATCCAAGGAATTCCGCGTAGTCGTACACGAGTCATAGTCGAACTTGACGGTTCCGTTACACGGTTCTTCAGAGACGGTAGTTGTTCTCGGTTCGTAGACGAGCTTGACGGATCCGAGGGCTCCGGCAATCGGGGTACTTGGCACAACGCCGTGAAGTCGTACACATTCCGTAGATGTTCATGTCATCGGTGTCTTGGTACTTGGGGTCTTCGGACTTTTCGGTCCCGTTTTTGCGACAACAGTCGTGCACGTTCGTTCGGAGAGGTACTTGGTCTTGTGAAGAGGTACTTTGCGGTAGTGATACTTGACATAAACCCACAGAGATGGTCTTGACATGCAACGAGCAACAACGTGGTGTACAGATGCAGCAGTGGTCTTGCCGGTGTCGCGGCCGGAGCGGGGTGGACCTGGCAAGGTCCTGTCCTGGGTCGGCGTTGGTCGGTGGTGAGTAGCAGCTCAGGCCGAGGGCCCGTGCTGGTGCTGCTCCGCACGAAGGAGCAGAAGAGGTCAACGGATGGCGACGGCATGCACGCACGCGGAGGACAAGACGAGCAGGTGGCGTCCATGGCTCCATACCCCGGCAAAGCAGCAAGGACCGACGCAGACGACGAGGAGGAGGCCACAGGGAGGCGACGAGTAGGTCTCCGGCACGGGCGTCTGACGAGATGACTCGACGACGACCTGCTGCTGGCAGCGTGCTCCGGCGAGGCCGGCATCAGGCCGCGTGGCCCGCGGGTGAGCAGCGAGGGCGAGGAAGCAGAAGTAGAAGAGGAAGGGGTGTCGCATGGAGGGCGTCGTGCTCGCCGGTGTGAGGTGCGCGCCGACGAGGAAAATCCAGGGAGGAGAAGGGGCGCGTCGGGGTCCAGGACGACGACTGGCTGGAGGAGGATGCGCGGCTCGCGGGAGGAACTGGCGCGGGGAGCTCCTCTCTGGACGGAGCTGCAGGCGGCTGCGGGGTTGACGAGGTACTCTGGCGGCGGCGCTAGGAGGGGGATGAGGGGATCGGAGAGAGGGAAAAGGGGATCGAGCGCGGCTGACAAGTTCGATGCGTGCGTGAGTCTCTGGCGGTGCAGGAGGAGAACAAGGGGAGAGGGAGAGATCGAAGGAGAGGGTGGTTTCGGTCGGGCCTAGTGGCTGCTAGGGTTAGATCCGGTGCGGGCTGGGCCTTAGGAATTTGGTAGGCCGGCCTGGCCCAGTGGCTTGCGGGTGCTGGGCTCTCTCTCCCTCCCTCTTAAAACTACTTTAACAAAAAACATTAGAGATAAAGGAAAAAAAGGAAGAGGGGTTCGGAACGAATTTGAGCATGCGGGTAATTTTTATGGACTCACAGAAACGTGCATGTTCACAGAAAAATAGAAGTGGCAAGATTGAAAGATCTGGATTCAAATCCATTTGAATTTAATTCAAATGGTTTGAGTAAGTTCAAGGTTTTCCAGAGTCCAAAAATGTTGGGAATTTTGGTGGAGCTCGGGAAAGATGAAAGAATTTGCGGCAAAGTTGGAGGCCAAGAATTGAGAAGGAAAAAGGCATGGAACTTAACTCTAAGTGTGTTATGGTGATTCCAAAATAATGGAATATTTAAAATATAGCTCCCTAATAATAGTAGGAGACTTTTATATGTTATAAAGAGAATTTCACCATGTGAACTCCCTCGGTTTAAATGGATCAAAGATCCATGCCATTTATTTAGTTGAGTTAAAAAAAAGACATGATGGCATGATGTCATGATGCAATGCACAAATGCATAGATGAATGCAATAGACAAAACAAGTTACCCGACGAAACTCGGAAAACCAAGGAAGGCATCTGAAGCTCCGGTCTTGGGGCGTTACAAAGCTCCAGCGATCCATTTATGGACTGGTGCAAGCCTCTCGGAGTTGGAATATACGCTTTGATAGTGTGATCAAAGCATATGGTTTTATACAGACTTTTGGAGAAGCCTGTATTTACAAGAAAGTGAGTGGGAGCTCTGTAGCATTTCTGATATTATGTGTAGATGACATATTGCTGATCAGAAATGATACTGAATTTCTGAATAGCATAAAAGGATACTTGAATAAGAATTTTTCAATGAAAGACCTCGGTGAAGCTGCTTATATATTGGGCATCAAGATCTATAGAGATAGATCAAGACACTTAATTGGACTTTCACAAAGCACATACCTTGATAAAGTTTTGAAGAAGTTCAAAATGAATCAAGCAAAGAAAGGGTTCTTGCCTGTGTTACAAGGTGTGAAGTTGAGTCAGACTCAATGCCCGACCACTACAGGAGATAGAAACAAAATGAAAGTCATTCCCTGTGCTTCATCCATAGGTTCTATCATGTATGCAATGATGTATACCAGACCTGATGTGTGCCTTGGTATTAGTTTAGAGGGGAGGTACCAAAGTAATCCAGGAGTGGATCACTGGACAACGGTCAAGAACATCCTGAAATACCTGTAAAGGACTAAGGATATGTTTCTCATTTATGGAGGTGACAAAGAGCTCGTCGTAAACGGTTACGTCGATGCAAGCTTTGACACTGATCCGGATGACTCTAAGTCACAAACCGGATACGTATTTTTTTATTGATTGGTGGAGATGTCAGTTGGTGCAGTTCCAAGCAGAGCGTCGTGGCGGGATTTACGTGTGAAGCGAAGTACATAGCTGCTTCGGAAGCAGCAAATGAAGGAGTCTGGATGAAGGAGTTCATATCCGATCTAGGTGTCTATAAGTGTAACTATCCCTGGGTGGTTTTGGTAATTCCTAACAACATATAGCTCATTGAGCTAATGCTATTCCAATATGAATATTTCAGGAAAGCTCAATGATTGGCATGACATGGATTAGAAAGTGGACCCTTCAAAATGCTAAGGATAAAAGATTGGCTCAAGCTCAAAGCACAAGTCTCTGCATTTTTTTTATTAGTGATCCAAGATCGCATTGAGTCCATAGGAAAAGCCAAAACTATTAAGAAGGGATGAGGTGTTGCTTAATGAGGTGCTTGCTCAAAATGCTTAGTGATATGCTCCAAAACCCTCCACTACT
Source organism: Triticum dicoccoides (assembly GCF_002162155.2). Taxonomy (NCBI): domain Eukaryota; kingdom Viridiplantae; phylum Streptophyta; class Magnoliopsida; order Poales; family Poaceae; genus Triticum; species Triticum dicoccoides. Next base: position 421,390,184 of record NC_041380.1, read on the forward strand.
TTCTCACATCCACTTATGTCCCAAACCAAAAGTCAAACTCGGCGCCACCGATTCTTTTCTATCCGGCGCCGCCGAGTTCAGTTGACATAGCCACTGCCAGAAACCCTAATCAGTTCGGTCTCACCGATAGGGATCTCGGTCTCACCAAGATGGGATTGTAATCTCTCTGTTACCCTTCGTAATGTTTCGGTAAAACCAAGATGAGCGATCGGTCCCACCGAGATTGCAATGTAAACTCTCAGTTTCCCTTTCGTAACACTTCGGTCCAACCGAGATGAGCGAATCGGTCCCACCGAGTTTGCCTGACCAACTCTTTGTTAATCCATTACCAAAATCGGTCTCACCGAGTTTGTGTAATTGGTCTCACCGAGATTACGTTATGCCCAAACCCTAACGAAATCGGTCCCACCGAGTTGACATGTCGGTCCCACCAAGAATCCTAACGTTCACATTTTGAACTAAATCGGTCTGACCGAGTTTCATGATTCGGCCCCACCGAGTTTGGTGATTTGTGTGTAATGGTTAGATTTTGTGTGGAGGCTATAAATACCCCTCCACCCACTTTTCATTCAAGGAGAGAGCCATCAGAACATGCCTACACTTCCAATACACATTTTCTGAGAGAGAACTACCTACACTTGTGTTGAGGTCAAGATATTCCATTCCAACCACATAAATCTTGATCTCTAGCCTTCCCCAAGTTGCTTTCCACTCAAATCCTCTTTCTACCAAATCCAATCTTATGAGAGAGAGTTGAGTGTTGGGGAGACTATCATTTGAAGCACAAGAGCAAGGAGTTCATCATCAACACACCATTTGTTACTTCTTGGAGAGTGGTGTCTCCTAGATTGGCTAGGTGTCGGTGTCAAAACCGGCGGATCTCACGTAGGGGGTCCCGAACTGTGCGTCTAAGGTGGATGGTAACAGGAGGCGGGGGACACGATGTTTACTTAGGTTCGGGGCCTCTCGATGGAGGTAATACCCTACGTCCTTCTTGATTGATCTTGATGATATGAGTATTACAAGAGTTGATCTACCACGAGATCGTAGAGGCTAAACCCTAGAAGCTAGCCTATGGTATGATTGTCTGGTGTCCTACGGACTAAAACCCTCTGGTTTATATAGACACCAGAGGGGGCTAGGGTTACACAGAGTCAGTTACAAGGGAGGAGATCTACATATCCGTATTGCCAAGCTTGCCTTCCATGCCAAGGAGAGTCCCATCCGGACACAGGATGAAGTCTTCAATCTTGTATCTTCATAGTCCAACAGTCTGGCCAAAGGATATAGTACGGCTGTCCGGAGACCCCCTAATCCAGGACTTCCTCTGTAGCCCCCGAACCAGGCTTCAATGGCGATGAGTCCGGCGCGCAGATTGTCTTTGGCATTGCAAGGCGGGTTCTTCTCCAAATTTTGAATATCTGCTGAGTACTGTCTGGCTCCCCATAAATGTTGCACTTCTTGGCTTCCGCGCCCAATAGGGCTATCTTCCACGTGTCGAGCGAATGCGAGGAGCCACGGCATTTTTACATTTGCGACCCTAGCCATGTAAGTAAACTGTCTATTAATGAGACGAGGATTCTCAGATCCAGACCACACCATCCTCCCACGGCGAGTATCCATTGGAGCGTGCTCGAAAAAATCCATTCCAACATGGCCGGCCATCGCAGCTCCTCCTCCCGCTACCGTAGCCCTAAGCCCGATGATTGGGAGAAGTGTTCCATCCCGCACAGCCAATTAGCAGAGTTACTGACCCAGGGATTTCTCCCTCCAGCGTATATGGTCCCCGTTCGAGCCGGGCTTGCCACCTATAATGGCGGGGAGCAAGCGGAGAGCTTCCCCAATCCCTCCAAGGGGGAGCGGGTATGCCTTGTCCCTTATTTACTAAGGGGACTTGGATTTCCAATCCATCCGTTCCTCCGCGGGCTCCTGGAGTTTTATGGCCTCCAGTTGCATAATTTCACCCCCGCTTCCATATTACACATCGCTGGTTATGTTGCCCTTTGTGAGCTGTTTCTGGGCTGTGAAGCTCATTTCGAGCTGTGGAAGAGGCTATTCTGCCTTGTGCCCCATACACAGAAGGGGTCAATATATCAAGTGGGCGGAGCCGAAACATGGCGCATCGCCAGGTCCGGATACCAGTCCGGTACCCCGAAGAAGACGTCCAAAGACTGGCCTTTGGAGTGGTTTTACATGGAGGATGTCCCCCTTCCAGAACCTATTCGGATGGGTCTTCCTGAGTTCGACAATGCCCCTTTGAAGAAATGCCGAAGCTGGCGCCCACGGAGCCCTCAGGAGGAAGATAACGGAGAAGTCCTTTACCTGATGGACCGGATAAAAGTGTTGGCTCAATCAGGACTAACAATAATCGAGGTTATGTCAATATGTATAATGCGGGGGGTGCAGCCACTTCAATATCGAGGGCACCCCATGTGGCGCTTTAACGGGGAAGATGATGCCACCCGCTGCGGGCGTAAGGGACCGTACTCCGTTGCTGCTCTAGCAAAAATTCTGTCCGAGTTGTTCAAGGGAGAGGAGGAGGAGTTCACTCGTATTAAGCCACGGGATGGATTCTCTATGTACAACCCTCCAAGCTGGGTGAGCTATCACTTTTTACTCCCAACCTTCCCGCATTCTTCGTCATAAATACTCACCTTGCCGTTTCATGGCAGGAACTACGAAAAGCTGTAAGGGAGGTCAACAGCCCACCTCCACAACCGGAGGACCCTGACCGGGCCCTCTATCCCGGACTCGAAGAGGATCCGGACATATTTGTGGAGCTGATCGACAGGACATTCTATCAATTGAGCTGCGATGATGCCATGGTGGCCATCATAGCCGACTATCCTGGGCTACTCCCTGCATCGCATGTAAGAAAAACCGGAGTCCCAACTTCCGAGAAGGATCCCCTTTTACACACTTCACCTACCGTACACATATGGTGTTTTACAGGGAAGGCCCTTGGGACGCCATGTCGAACCCGCAGTGACTCGCCAACAAGGGACACCGAAGCTGGGTAGGCCAAAAAGGAAGGCGGTCAGGACTGAGACGCCGGCGCAGAGGTATGATACAGAACCTCGCTCCATGGTTGTCGTCTTTCTTAAAATATAATGACGTCCATGTTTCCTAGTAGGAAAAATGCTCGCCGGACTATATCCGGAGAGGTTGCCGATCACACCTCCACCATTCGGGCTCCAGGGCCGGACATAGAGGCAGAAGCTAACATGAGGCGAACGCCGGATGCTCCTCCTACAGAGGATGCGGACAAACTATCGCCTACAAATTTCGAAGTGGAGAGCGCCATAAATCACAGGCGTCATCGGGCCGTACTTCGTGACGCTTGTTTCTCCCAAGAGGCGTTCGATGCCTTCAACTCAGGAGACGTGTACATCCGTGCTGCTCAAAACGGTCTTGCCAGAGCCACAGACCAGTATGTAAAGGATATACGGGTAAGAAAATCTGATGATTATATATATCAGTAGCCCCTGAGACTTGAAACAGTTGACACAACTGATTTAAGGATCATTATTTGTGCAGGTTCTTATAGAGAAGAATACCCAATTGTCTCAAGAGCTGGAAGAGTGCAAAGCCCAGCTACGGTCCGCGGTTGCCGCGTTGAAGGAGTCCGAGAAGGCCCCCTCTGGTAACACTTGTTTCCATTGCAAAGAATGACATGTAACAGATAGTATGCGGCATGCATGCAAATCTAACAATAGATGTTGCAGATCACTCCGGAGTGAATCCGGAGGCCGTGCTGGAGAATGTGCAACGTGCTAATCGACGGCTAAATGCTGGCGAGCGCGTGCTTATGCGGGTCGGGCAAGAGAAAAATAATCTCCAGGACGCCAATATCTAGCTGGGCGTGGAGCTGAAAGATGTCCGAGCCCAGCTTGCAGACTCCGTGAAGGAGAATAAGCGAGTTCGACGCGGCATTTTCAGTAAGTTCTTGAATGAACTTTTGAAAGAGTTCGGCGAAGAAGCTGGCTAACAGAGTTTTGTCTGCATGTATGCTGACGGGTCGTCCTGCGGAGGAGATGCTCGGGTCTGCGGGTGATCTTCTACCAGAGCTCTCACAACTACACGAACAAGTTCGGCAGGTGATGCAGGGTATTTCCCAAGCCTTGTGGCCATCCGCATCCCTGCCAGGAGGCATGGGGGAGCTTATAGAGAAGCTCAAGGGAGTGCGGCGACGCTTCCGATTATGGAAGATATCAGCCTACCGACAAGGTGCAAGGGAAGCCTGGGTCATGGTGAAGATGCGATATACCAAAGCTGACCCAAACCACATGGCCGAGGTCGGACCTATGGGGCCCGATGGGAAAGAGATCCCCGTCAGTTTGGTGGAAAGTATTCCCAATAGGATTGTAGGCTAGACAGCCTATTGGATGGTATAGAAGAAGAATTTAGTCAGTCTTAGTGACTGTGTACTTCAAGTGACATATATAATGTCCCTAGCCGGATTGTAATCATTTGTCATGGCGGACCTTTTTGCTTCGACCTCTGGACCCGATAGTCCGGGGTGTATCCAAATACCCGCTTGGTTATGTAAAAACCGGGGTATGCGTGGAAACTAGGCGTAGGGGTCATAAGTGCTTGAACAGACAAGTACCCAACTAGCTATGTCATATTACATGGATAGTAAGAAACATCTTCCAGGGAGAATAGTTCCATTAAGGGTTCCTTTCCCTGGGTACGCATGCCCTAATGTGCATATCCGAACTGCGAAAAGAGACGCAGGCTATAAACATTTGGGTGCATGTATCAAAATAAATAAAAGTCATCTTTTGTTCACCGACCGAATATTCCCTTAAGAACGCTAGATTTCGGCTTCACCCAGTCTGAGGTACACATCCGGCTGACCCGGCAGTAACAATCACAGAGGTGCTCCCCTTATGCCCTAGACGAATTAACGGGAACGTAGGGCATAAATACAAGAGCCAGGCAACCCATCTTGGCCAAAACATAAGTCATATCGATGCATATAATGGCGAAAAAAGGTACATGTGGAAGAATAACACATGTGTGGGGCATAAAGCCCAGAAAAATAGTTATATTAAGCTTCTGTATAAGAAGCCCCCAAGTATAATCAGCATGGTTAGCGCGTCAAGATTGTGTAGTCAAGACACAAGTTAGCCTTTTAAGGCCTTGAGGAGAAGAAAAAAGAAGAAAGAGAGAAAAGACAGATAATGGATATGCAAAAAATTGACGGGGGTAAGGAGACGAACATAGAGTCCGGCACTAGGCATAGAATCTTCGGAGTATGGCTGCGTTGCATGGGTTTGGATTGTCCGATGCATCCCGCAGACGGTACGCTCCACCGGTCAGAACCTGGTCAATAATGAAGGGACCTTCCCATTTGGGCTTGAGCTTGTTCTTTTTCTTCTCCGGCAGGCGTAGAACTAGTTCGCCAACGTTATAGGTTTTGGCCCGTACTTCTCTGCTTTGATACTTTCGAGCCAGTTGCTGATAGAATGCGGAACGGGCTTTTGCCATGTCGCGCTCCTCCTCCAGGGTGTCCAAACTGTCCTGCCGATCGAGCTCGACCTCTTATTCTTCGTACATGCGCGCTCGAGGTGAGTCATGAATTATGTCGCAAGGAAGAACCGCCTCTGCGCCATACACCATAAAAAATGGTGTGTATCCGGAAGTGCGATTAGGCGTGGTCCGCAGCCCCCATAGTACGGAGTCGAGCTCCTCTACCCAGTGCGTGTTTGATTCCTTTAAGGACCGCACTAATCTGGGTTTGATGCCGCTCATGATAAGACCATTTGCTCGCTCGACTTGACTGTTAGATTGCGGGTGATAGACACAAGCATAATCGAGCTTGATGCCCATGTTGCTGCACCAAAGTTTTACCTCGTCGGCTGTAAAGTTCGTGCCGTTGTCAGTGATGATGCTGTGGGGGATGCCATAATGGTGTGCAACCCCAGATATGAAGTCTATCACCGGTCCGGATTTAGCCGTTTTAACGGGTTTGGCTTCTATCCATTTGGTGAATTTATCCTCCATGACCAGTAAGTATTTTTTCTTATGGGTCCCCCCTTTGAGGGGTCCGACCATTGATACGTCTCCAATGTATCTATAATTTTTGATTGCTCCATGCTATATTATCTACTGTTTTGGACATTGTTGGGCTTTATTATCCACTTTTATATTATTTTTGGGACTAACCTATTAACCGGAGGCCCAACCCAGAATTGTTGTTTTTTGCCTATTTTAGGGTTTCGAAGAAAAGGAATATCAAACGGAGTCCAAACGGAATGAAACCTTTGGGAACATGATTTTTAGGAAGATTATGATCCAGGAGACTTGGACCCTACGTCAAGAAAACAAACAGGAGGCCACAAGGTAGGGGGCGCTCCCACCCCCACCAGGCGCGCCCTCCACCCTCGTGGGCCCCCTGTTGCTCCACCGACGTACTCCTTCCTCCTATATATACCTACGTACAACCAAACGATCAGATACGGAGCCAAAACCCTAATTCCACCGCTGTAACTTTCTGTATCCACGAGATCCCATCTTGGGGCCTGTTCCGGAGCTCCGCCGGAGGGGGCATCGATCACGGAGGGCTTCTACATCAACACCATAGCCTCTCCGATGAAGTGTGAGTAGTTTACCTCAGACCTACGGGTCCATAGTTAGTAGCTAGATGGCTTCTTCTCTCTTTTTTGGATCTCAATACAATGTTCTCCCCCTCTCTTGCGGAGAACTATTCGATGTAATCTTCTTTTTGCGGTGTGTTTGTTGAGACCGATGAATTGTGGGTTTATGATCAAGTCTATCTATGAATAATATTTGAATCTTCTCTGAATTCTTTTATGTATGATTGGTTATCTTTGCAAGTCTCTTCGAATTATCAGTTTGGTTTGGCCTACTAGATTGATCTTTCTTGCAATGGGATAAGTGCTTAGCTTTGGGTTCAATCTTGCGGTCTCCTTTCCCAGTGACAGTAGGGGCAGCAAGGCACGTATTGTATTGTTGCCATCGAGGATAACAGCATGGGGTTTTCTTCATATTGCATGAGTCTATCCCTCTACATCATGTCATCTTGCTTAAGGCGTTACTATGTTTTTAACTTAATACTCTAGATGCAAGCAGGATAGCGGTCGATGAGTGGAGTAATAGTAGTAGATGCAGGCAGGAGTCAGTCTACTTGTATCGGACGTGATGCCTATATACATGATCATACCTAGATATTCTCATAACGATGCTCAATTCTAAGAATTGCTCAACAGTAATTTGTTCACCCACCGTAGGATACTTATGCTCTCGAGAGAAGCCACTAGTGAAACCTATGCCCCCCGGGTCTATCTTTATCATATTGATCTCCTACTACTTAGTTATTTCCTTTGCTATTTACTTCGCCTTTATTTTACTTTGCATCTTTATCATAAAAATACCAAAAATATTATCTTTATCATATCTATCAGATCTCACTCTCATAAGTGGCCTTATAGGGATTGACAACCCCTATTTGCGTTGGTTGCGAGGATATATTTGTTTTGTGTAGGTACGAGGGACTCGCGCGTAACCTCCTACTGGATTGATACCTTGGTTCTCGAAAACTGAGGGAAATACTTACGGTACTTTGCTGCATCATCCCTTCCTCTTCGGGAAAACCAACGCAGTTCTCAAGAGGTAGCAAGAAGGATTTCTGGCGCCGTTGCTGGGGAGGTCTACGCAAAAGTCAACATACCAAGTACCCATCACATACCCTTATCTCCCGCATTACATTATTTTCCATTTGCCTCTCGTTTTCCTCTCCCCCACTTCACCCTTGCCGTTTTATTCGCCTCTCTCTCTCTATCCTCCCTCTCTATTTGCCTCTTTTTGCTCATTTGCTTTTTGTTTGCTTGTGTGTTAGTTTGTTTGCTTGTCACGATGGCTCAAGATAATACTAAATTGTGTGAATTCACCAATACCAACAATAATGATTTTATTAGCACTCCGATTGCTCCTCTTACCGATGCTGAATCTTGTGAAATTAGTGCTGCTTTGCTGAATCTTGTCATGAAAGATCCGTTTTCCGGCCTTCCTAGTGAAGATGCCGCTACCCATCTAAATAGCTTCGTTGATTTGTGTGACATGCAAAAGGAGAAAGATGTGGACAATGATATTGTTAAATTGAAGCTATTTCATTTTTCGCTTAGAGATCGTGCTAAAGCTTGGTTTTCGTCTTTGCCTAAAAATAGTATTGATTCATGGAACAAGTGCAAAGATGCTTTTATCTCTAAGTATTTTCCTCCTGCTAAGATCATCTCTCTTAGAAACGATATTTTGAATTTTAAGCAACTTGATCATGAACATGTTGCACAAGCTTGGGAGAGAATGAAATTAATGATACGTAATTGCCCTACTCATGGTTTAAATTTGTGGATGATTATACAAAAGTTTTATGCCGGATTGAATTTTGCTTCCAGAAATCTTTTAGATTCGGCCGCGGGAGGCACTTTTATGGAAATCACTTTAGGAGAAGCTACTAAACTCCTAGATAATATTATGGTTAATTATTCTCAATGGCATACTGAAATATCTACTAATAAAAAGGTGCATGCGATAGAAGAAATTAATGTTTTGAGTGGAAAGATGGATGAACTTATGAAATTATTTGCTAATAAGAGTGTTTCTTCTGATCCTAATGATATGCCCTTGTCTACTTTGATTGAGAATAATAATGAATCTATGGATGTGAATTTTGTTGGTAGGAACAATTTTGGTAACAACGCGTATAGAGGAAATTTCAATCCTAGGCCTTATCCTAGTAATCCCTCCAATAATTATGGTAATTCCTACAACAATTCTTATGGAAATTATAATAAGATTCCCTCTGATTTTGAATCTAATATTAAAGAATTTATTACTTCGCAAAAGAATTTTAATGCTATGATTGAAGAAAAATTGCTTAAGATTGATGATTTGGCTAGGAACGTTGATAGAATTTCTCTTGATGTTGATCCTTTGAAACTTAGATCTATTCCACCTAAGCATGATATCAATGTGTCTCTCAAAGCCATGAGAATTTCCATTGATGAGTGCAAAGAAAGAACCGCTAGGATGCGAGCTAAGAAAGATGCCTTTATAAGAGCGTGTTCTTCTAGTTCCTATGAAAATAAAGATGAAGATCTAAAAGTTATTGATGTGTGCCCTATTAAATATTTGTTTTGCAATATGAATCTTGATAATGATGGGACTGAATATGATCCACCTTTACCTAGAAGGCGTTCCAAGAATTCGGAATTTGTTGATCTTGATGCTAAATTTGATAAAAGTGGGATTGAAGAAATTAAAACCCTAGATGTTGCTAAACCCACTATTATGGATCTCAAGGAATTTAACTATGAAAATTGCTCTTTGATTGATTGTATTTCCTTGTTGCAATCCGTGCTAAATTCTCCTCACGCTTATAGTCAAAATAAAGCGTTTACTAAACATATTGTTGACGCCTTGATGCAATCTTATGAAGAAAAACTTGAATTGGGAGTTTCTATCCCTAGAAAACTTTATGATGAGTGGGAACCAACTATTAAAATTAAAATTAAAGATCATGAATGCTATTCTTTATGGGATTTGGGTGCTAGTGTTTCCACGATTCCAAAGACTTTGTGTGATTTGTTAGGTTTTCGTGATTTTGATGATTGCTCTTTACACTTTCACCTTGCGGATTCCACTATTAAGAAACCTATGGGAAGAATTAATGATGTTCTATTGTTGAAAATAGGAATTATGTGCCCATAGATTTTATTGTTCTTGACATAGATTGCAATCCTTCATGTCCTATTATTCTTGGTAGACCTTTCCTTAGAACGATTGGTGCAATTATTGATATGAAGGAAATATTAGATTCCAATTTCCATTAAGGAAAGGCATGGAAAACTTTCCTAGAAAGAAAATTAAATTACCTTATGAATCTATTATGAGATCCACTTATGGATTACCTACCAAAGATGGCAATACCTAGATCTATCCTTGCTTGTTATGCCTAGCTAGGGGCGTTAAATGATAGCGCTTGTTGGGAGGCAACCCAATTTTATTTTTATTCCTTGCTTTTTTGCTCCTGTTTAGTAATAAACAATTTATCTAGAATCTGTTTTGGTTGTGTTCTTTGTGTTTAATTAGTGTTTGTGCCAAGTAGAACCGTTGGGAAGACTTGGGGAAAGTCTTGTTGAACTTGCTGTAAAAAACAGAAACTTTAGTGCTCACAAGAACTACTGCCATTTTTATTTGGAAAGTGATATTCAGTTAATTATTTTTGCAGATGATTAATAGATAAATTACTCACGTCCAGAAATTTATTTTAGAATTTTTGGGGTTCCAGATCTTGCGCTAGCTACAGATTACTACAGACTGTTCATTTTTTGACAGAGTCTGTTTTTGTGTGTTGTTTGCTTATTTTGATGAATATATGGCTAGTAAATAGTTTATAAACCATAGAGAAGTTGCAATACAGTAGGTATAACACCAATATAAATAAATAATGAGTTCACTACAGTACCTTGAAGTGGTCTTTTATTTTCTTTCGCTAACGGAGCTCACGAGATTTTCTACTTTAAGTTTTGTGTTGTGAAGTTTTCATGTTTTGGGTAAAGATTTGATGGGTTATGGAACAAGGAGTGGCAAGAGCCTGAGCTTGGGGATTCCCATGGCACCCCCAAGATAATCTAAGGACACCTAAAAGCCAAAGCTTGGGGATGCCCCGGAAGGCATCCCCTCTTTCCTCTACTTCTATCGGTAACTTTACTTGGAGCTATATTTTTATTCGCCACATGATATGTGTTTTGCTTGGAGCGTCTTGTATGATTTGAGTCTTTACTTGTTAGTTTAACACAATCATCCTTGCTGTACATACCTTTTGAGAGAGCCATATATGATTTGGAATTTGTTAGAATACTATATGTGCTTCGCTTATATCTTTTGAGTTATATAATTTTGCTCTAGTGCTTCACTTATATCTTTTAGAGCACGGTGGTGGATTTGTTTTATAGAAAATATTGATATCTCATGCTTCACTTAGATTATTTTGAGAGTCTTAAATAGCATGGTAATTTGCTTAAAATCCTAATATGCTTGGTAGACAAGATTAATAATAAAACTTTCTTATGAGTGTGTTGGATACTATGATAAGTTTGATACTTGATAATTGTTTTGAGATATGGAGATGGTGATATTAAAGTCATGCTAGTTGAGTAGTTGTGAATTTTATAAATACTTGTGTCGAAGCTTGTGATTCCCTTAGCATGCACGTATGGTGAACCGTTATGTGATGAAGTCAGAGCATGATTTATTTTTTGATTGCCTTCCTTATGTGTGGCGGTCGGGGATGAGCGATGGTCTTTTCCTACCAATCTATCACCCTAGGAGCATGCGTGTAATACTTTGCTTTGATAACTTGTAGATTTTTGCAATAAGTATATGAATTCTTTATGACTAATGTTGAGTCCATGGATTATACGCACTCTCACCCTTCCACCTTTGCTAGCCTCTCTAATACCGTGCACCTCTCGTCGGTATCGTACACCCACCATATACCTTCCTCAAAACAGCCACCATACCTACTTATTATGGCATTTCCATAGCCATTCTGAGATATATTGCCATGCAACTTTCCACCATTCTGTTTATTATGACACACTCCATCATTGTCATATTGCTTAGCATGATCATGTAGTTGACATCGTATTTGTGGCAAAGCCACCGTTCATAATTCTTTCATACATGTCACTCATGAGTCATTGCATATCCCGGTATACCGCCGGAGGCATTCATCTGGAGTCATATTTTGTTCTAAGTATCGAGTTGTAATTGTCGAGTTGTAAGAAAAATAAAAGTGTGATGATCATCATTATTAGAGCATTGTCCCAGTGAGGAAAGGATGATGGAGACTATGATTCCCCCACAAGTCGGGATGAGACTCCGGACGAAAAATAAAAATAAAAAAAGAGAGAAAGAAAAGAGGCCATAAAAAAGTCCCAAATAAAAAAATGAGAGAAAAAGAGAGAAGGGACAATGTTACTATCCTTTTACCACACTTGTGCTTCAAAGTAGCACCATGATCTTCATAGTAGAGAGTCTCTCATGTTCTCACTTTCATATACTAGTGGGAAATTTTCATTATAGAACTTGGCCTGTATATTCCAATGATGGGCTTCCTCAAAATGCCCTAGGTCTTCATGAGCAAACAAGTTGGATGCACACCCACTTAGTTTCTTTTTGAGCTTTCATATACTTATAGCTCTAGTGCATCCGTTGCATGGCAATCCCTACTCACTCACATTGATTCTATTGATGCGCATCTCCATAGCCCGTTGATACGCCTAGTTGATGTGAGACTATCTTCTCCCTTTTTGTCTTCTCCACAACCACCACTCCATTCCACCTATAGTGCTATGTCCATGGCTCACGCTCATGTATTGCGTGAAGATTGAAAAAGTTTTGAGAATGTCAAAAGTATGAAACAATTGCTTGGCTTGTCATCGGGGTTGTGCATGATTTAAATATTTTGTGTGGTGAAGATAGAGCATAGCCAGACTATATGATTTTGTAGGGATAACTTTCTTTAGCCATGTTATTTTGAGAACACATAATTGCTTAGTTAGTATGCTTGAAGTATTATTATTTTTATGTCAATATGAACTTTTGTCTTGAATCTTTCGGATCTGAATATTCATACCACAATTAAGAAGAATTACATTAAAATTATGCCAAGTAGCACTCCACATCAAAAATTCTGTTTTTATCATTTACCTACTCGAGGACGAGCAGGAGTTAAGCTTGGGGATGCTTGATACGTCTCCAACATATCTATAATTTTTGATTGCTCCATGCTATATTATCTACTGTTTTGGACATTATTGGGCTTTATTATCCACTTTTATATTATTTTTGGGACTTACCTATTAACCGGAGGCCTAGCCCAGAATTGTTGTTTTTGCCTATTTTAGGGTTTCGAAGAAAAGGAATATCAAACGGAGTCCAAACAGAATGAAACCTTCGGGAACGTGATTTTTAGGAAGATTATGATCCGGGAGACTTGGATGCTTCGTCAAGAAAAGAAACAGGAGGACACAAGGTAGGGGGGCGCGCCCACCCCCACCAGGCGCTCCCTCCACCCTCGTGGGCCCCCTATTGCTCCACTGACGTACTCCTTCCTCCTATATATACCTACGTACCCCCAAACGATCAGATACGGAGCCAAAACCCTAATTCCACCGCCATAACTTTCTGTATCCACGAGATCCTATCTTGGGGCTTGTTCCAAAGCTCCGCCGGAGGGGGCATCGATCACGGAGGGCTTCTACATCAACACCATAGCCTCTCCGATGAAGTGTGAGTAGTTTGCCTCAGACCTACGGGTCCATAGTTAGTAGCTACATGGCTTCTTCTCTCTTTTTGGATCTCAATACAATGTTCTCCCCCTCTCTTGTGGAGAACCATTCGATGTAATCTTCTTTTTGCGGTGTGTTTATTGAGACCGATGAATTGTGGGTTTATGATCAAGTCTATCTATGAATAATATTTGAATCTTCTCTGAATTCTTTTATGTATGATTGGTTATCTTTGCAAGTCTCTTTGAATTATCAGTTTGGTATGGCCTACTAGATTGATCTTTCTTGCAATGGGAGAAGTACTTAGCTTTGGGTTCAATCTTGTGGTGTCCTTTCCCAGTGACAGTAGGGGCAGCAAGGCACATATTGTATTGTTGCCATCGAGGATAACAAGATGGGGTTTTGTTCATATTGCATGAGTCTATCCCTCTACATCATGTCATCTTGCTTAAGGTGTTACTCTGTTTTTAACTTAATACTCTAGATGCATGCTCGATAGCGGTCGATGAGTGGAGTAATAGTAGTAGATGCAGGCAGGAGTCGGTCTACCTGTCTCTGACGTGATGCCTATATACATGATCATACCTAGATATTCTCATAACTATGCTCAATTTTGTCAATTGATCAACAGTAATTTGTTCACCCACCGTAGAATACTTATGCTCTCGATAGAAGCCACTAGTGAAACCTATGGCCCCCGGGTCTATCTTTATCATATTGATCTCCTGCTACTTAGTTATTTCCTTTGCTATTTACTTTGCCTTTATTTTACTTTGCATCTTTATCATAAAAATAACAAAAATATTATCTTTATCATATCTATTAGATCTCACTCTCGTAAGTGGCCTTATAGGGATTGACAACCCCTATTTGCGTTCGTTGCGAGGATTTCTTTGTTTTGTGCAGGTACGAGGGACTCGCGCGTAGCCTCCTACAGGATTGATACCTTGGTTCTCAAAAACTGAGGGAAATACTTACGCTACTTTGCTACATCATCCTTTCCTCTTCTGGGAAAACCAACGCAGTGCTCAAGAGGTAGCAACCATCTCAAGCCCCCAGACCGCAAAGGGCCAAGTAATGGGGATTGTTTGGAGAGCGGTAGGCGGCATATGGCTTTGGTTTGCAAAAAGCTGGCAACCAACGCAACGTTGGACCAGATCCTGTGCATCTGCTCGGGCCATCGACCAATAGAAACCTGTACGGAAGGCCTTGCTTACAAGGGCGTGGGCTGCGGCGTGGTGGCCGCCGAGTCCGACATGGATTTCTGCCAAAAGCTTCCGCCCTTCCTCTTCGGAGATGCACCTTTGAAGGACTCCGGTAGTGCTTTTCTTATAAAGCTCTCCCTCGTGGACCTTGTAGGCTTTAGATCCCCGCACTATGCAGCGTGCCTCATTTTGGTCCTCGGGTAGTTCCTGCCTGGTTAGGTAGGCCAGGAATGGTTTTGTCCACGGGGCGATGACGACCATTATCACGTGGGCTGAAGGTGTTATTTCGATGGCAGAGCCTCCGATTGTGTCAGAGTGTTCGGTATCTGGTGTTGTGGCCGGGTCCGGACTATTGTTACCGGTGTCCCCTTCCCATACCACGGATGGCTTAAACAACCTTTCCAGGAAGATGTTTGGTGGGACAGGATCGCGCTTAGCACCGATACGGGCAAGGATATCCGCCGCCTGATTGTTTTCCTGAGCCACATGGTCGAATTCAAGCCCCTCGAACTGAGTTGACATTTTGAGGACGGCGTTGCGATATGCCGCCATTTTCGGATCCTTGGCATCGAAGTCTCCATTTATTTGAGATATTGCGAGGTTCGAGTCCCCACGCACCTCCAGTCGTTGAATGCCCATGGAAACTGCCATCCGGAGGCCATGTAATAGGGCCTCGTATTCGGTTGCGTTGTTGGAGTCTGTTTATAGTATTTGGAGTACGTATTGGACTGTATCTCCGGTGGGGGACGTCAGGACGACACCAGCCCCCAGACCAGCCAGCATTTTAGAGCCGTCAAAGTGCGTGATCCAATTGGAGTATGCGCCATACTCTTTAGGGAGTTCGGCTTCTGTCCACTCGGCGATGAAATCGGCCAGTACTTGCAACTTAATGGCTCGTCGTGGTCTATATGTTATGTCGGACGGGAGGAGCTCGATAGCCCATTTGGCAATCCGGCCCATGGCATCACAGTTGTTTATTATGTCGTTGAGTGGTACTTCTGAGGCCACCGTAATTGAAAACCCTTGAAAGTAGTGTCGTAATTTCCGGGATGCCATGAAAACCCCATATGCTATCTTTTGATAATGTGGGTACCGTGATTTGCATGGAGTGAGGACAGTGGATACATAATATACCGGCTTTTGAAGTGGGAATTTATGTCCGTCCGTCTCTCGTTCGACGACGAGCACTGCGCTTACAACTTGGTGGGTTGCCGTTATATATAACAGCATTGGTTCGCCGACATTTGGCGCGGCCAAGATTGGGTTGGTGGCCAGGATGGCTTTTATTTCTTCCAATCATGTCGTGGTTGCGTCCGTCCACTCGAAGTGTCCGATGCGCCGAAGAAGGCGATAGAGGGGGAGTGCCTTTTCTCCTAATCGGGAGATAAAGCGGCTTAAGGCCGCCACACATCCAGTTAACTTCTGGATTTGCTTGAGGTCAGTTGGGATAGCCAACTACGATAGAGCTCGGATTTTAGCCGGATTTGCTTCAATTCCTCTACTGGTGACAATGAAGCCCAGGAGCTTTCCGGCGGGTACGCAGGAAACGCATTTTTCCGGATTGAGCTTAATGTCGTATGTTCAGAGATTGTTGAACGTGAGCCTCAAGTCGTCTATTAAGGAGTCGACGTGTCTGGTTTTAACGACCACATCGTCTACATATGCCTCCACTGTTTTTCCGATCTGCTTTTCTAGATATGTCTGAATCATGCGTTGATATGTTGCGCCGGCGTTTTTGAGCCCGAAGGGCATTGTGTTAAACCGTATGGAGTGATAAATGCCGTTGCGGCTTGATCGGACTCCGCCATCTTAATTTGGTGGTAATCGGACTATGCGTCGAGGAAGCACAATGAGTCATGTCCTGCGGTGGCGTCGATAATTTGATCGATGCGAGGGAGGGGGAAGGGATCCTTTGGGCAAGCCTTATTAAGGTCCTTGAAGTCAACGCATAGGCGCCAGGATTTCTCCTTCTTTGGTACCATTACCATGTTTGCTAGCCAGTCTGGATGTTTTATTTCTCTAATGAATCCAGCCTCTAGAAACTTGGCTAGCTCCTCTCCCATGGCTTGTCGCTTAGGTTCGGAGAAACGCCAGAGAGTCTGCTTGACCGGCTTGAATCCCTTTAGAATGTTAAGGCTATGCTCGGCCAACCTACGTGGGATTCCTAGCATGTCTGAAGGATGCCAGGCGAATATGTCCCAATTCTCGCGTGGGAACTCCCGTAGTGCGGCGTCTACAGCGGGGCTTAACTGTGCCCCGATGGATGCTGTTTTGTGGGGTCCGTTGGATGGACTTGGAATTTGGCTATTTCATCCGCTGGTTTCAAGGAGGTGGACTTGGATCTTTTGTCGAGTATCACGTCGTCCCTGTCCACTATGGAGCGCAGCGCAGTTAATTCCTCCGCCGCAAGGGCTTTGGATAATGCCTCGAGGGCCAGTGCGGCTGTTTTGTTCTCGACGCGGTGTGCTATGTACGGATCACTAGCTAGAGTGATGATTCCATTGGGCCTGGGCATTTTGAGCTTCATGTACCCGTAATGGGGTATGGCTTGGAAGATCGTGAATGCCTCCCGCCCTAGAAGGGCGTGGTATCCGCTACTGAACGGGCCACTTGGAATGTAATTTCTTCGGGCCTGTAATTCTCCGGAGTGCCGAATACCACATCTAGTGTGATTTTCCCAGTGCAACGTGCCTCCTGACTGGGGATGATTCCTCGGAAGGTCGTGCTGCTTTTCTCAATATGGTTTCTGTCTATTTCCATTTTTTGAAGAGTCTCCTCATAAATGAGATTTAATCCGCTGCCGCCGTCCATGTGCACTTTAGTAAGCCGAAAGTCGTCCACAATTGGACTGAGGACCAAGGCGGCTGGTGCTCGGGTTGTTCGGAATTTAGGTTCGTCACTGGCATTGAAGGTGATAGCCGTGTCGCTCCATGGATTTATTGTTGCCACGTGGTAGACTTTGGCAACGCTACGGAGTGCTCGCTTACGCCTATTATTTGAGGCGAAGGTCTCAAAGACTGTCAATACTGTATTGTTATCCACGGGATGGTGCTCTGCGGTGTTTTGAATGAGGAGATCCTCACCGCTCTTGGCCACCTGCCGAAGTACCCAACATGCTCTAAGGCTGTGTGTTGGTATGGTATCCGTAGTACTATGAATTTTGCAGGGCCCATTAAGCCATCCCTCCAATACGGTTCCACGCCCTGTAGTGGGCTTTTACTTCTTCGTAATTGAGTCGGGCGACTTATGAGAGTGCACCCTTTTAGTTCGGACTGGGGGTTTTGTCAGATCCGGATTATCCCAAAATTTTGTTTGGGTTTTCCAAGCGCTTTCCATCGCATAGTACTTCAGTACTATGGCCGCCAAGTCAGCGAAGTGTGCTATGTCATGATGAATTATGGCGTTGAGGATTCCCTTGTCCATGCAGTTGTTGTAAAAGAACGAAATTGCGTCTTCCTCGCGACACTCCTTGACCTTGTTCATTACAAGGAGGAATCTGGCCCAATAGTGATGTACTGTCTCTTGGGGCTCTTGCCTAATGCGGGAAAGATCGTTTATATCTGGGTGGGTGGGTGGATTTAAGTCCAGACCTAGACCCAATCTGAGACCCCGGGGCGGGGGAGTTTTTGATCTTGGAAGTTCGGGCTCCGGGATGTTGCCCCGCAGGTTCGGCATGCAGCCTGATTCTAGGTTCAGGGTTAGGGCGATGTCCTCCCGTGGGCGGGTATCCGACTCGAAGAGCTCGGGAATCCGGACATAGTTCGTCCTCAGGATAGAGGGAGAATCGCCGCATTGCTCCTCCACTACCGCTTTCTAATGGGTGACCGACAGAGAGTTAATCTCCCTTTGGTCGGGTTTAAGCCCAATCCGATCATAGTCCGTAGCGACTCCCAGAGCGGCGATGCGATCCAAGAGCTCGTTCAAATAGGAGAGCTCCACCGGATCCATCTGCTCGGTGAATTTCGAGCCGATTTGGAGGCTATTTTCGATGACCTGAGAAGTCATCATCGGCGCAGCGGCCGAGCGGGCGGTCATGACGAGGCCGCCTAGTCGGAGAGTTTGGCCTACAGCCAGGGCTCCCCCAGAGGTGATGTTGTTCTTGACAACGAGACGAGACATCCCTCCTTATGATGATGACACAGTGGAACTCTCAATGAAAGCACCAATGTCGGTTTCAAAACTGGCGGATCTCGGGTAGGGGGTCCTGAACTGTGTGTCTAAGGTGGATGGTAACAGGAGGCGGGGGACACGATGTTTACCCAGGTTCGGGCCCTCTCGATGGAGGGAATACCCTACGTCCTGCTTGATTGATCTTGATGATACGAGTATTACAAGAGTTGATCTACCACGAGATCGTAGAGGCTAAACCCTAGAAGCTAGCCTATGGTATGATTGTCTGGTGTCCTACGGACTAAAACCCTCCGGTTTATATAGACACTGGAGGGGGCTAGTATAACACCCATGATGTGGTTATATCTCCCACGTGTTGGGGCGTGGCTTAGAGGCATAACTGCATGATAGGCATGTCGCAAGAGGGGTAATCTTTACACATCCCATGTACTGAATAAGAAAGGGATAAAGAGTTGGCTTACAATCGCCACTTCAAACAATACATAAATATCATACATTAACCGGAATTCAATCAAGGTCCCACTATGGAACCAAAATAAAGAAAGACAACCCCAAATGCTAGATCCCCGATCGTCCCAACTGGGCTCCACTACTGATCAACCAGAAATGAAACAACACAACGAACAAGATCTTCATCGAGCTCCCACTTGAGCTTAGTTGCGTCACCTGCACTGGTATCATCGGCACCTGTAACTATTTGGAAGTATCTGTGAGTCACGAGGACTCAGCAATCTCACAACCGCGAGATCAAGACTATTTATGCTTATGGGTAGGGAAAAGTTATGAGGTGGAGCTGCAGCAAGCACTAAGCATATATCGTGGCTAACATACGCAAATAAGAGCGAGAAGAGAAGCAATGCAACGGTCGTGAACTAGAAGTGATCAAGAAGTGATCCTGAAACTACTTACGTTCAAGCATAACACAAGAACTGTGTTCACTTCCCAGACTCCGCCGAAAAGAGACCATCACGTCTACACACGCGGTTGATGCATTTTAATTAAGTTAAGTGTCAAGTTTTCTACAACCGGACATTAACAAATTCCCATCTGCCCATAACCGCGGGTACGGCTTTCGAAAGTTCAAAACCCTGCAGGGGTGTCCCAACTTAGCCCATCACAAGCTCTCACGGTCAATGAAGGATATTCCTTCTCCCGAGAAGACCCGGTTAGTCTCGGAATCCCGGTTACAAGACATTTCGACAATGGTAAAACAAGACCAGTAAAGCCGCCCGCATGTGCCGACTGGATGAGCAATCCGTACAACTAAAACCAACCCTGCGGAGCTGCACATATCTCGTTCTCAGGGCACACTGGATGAGCAATCCGTACAACTAAAACCAACCCTAAAGTTTCCCCGAGGTGGCCCTGCAAGGGCCTCTGGTTTGGACCAACACTCAGAGGAGCACTGGCCCGGGGGGATTAAAATAAAGATGACCCTCGAACTCTGGAAACCTGAGGGAAAAAGGCTTAGGTGCCAAATGGTAAAACCAAGGTTGGGCCTTGCTGGAGGAGTTTTATTCAAGGCGAACTGTCAAGGGGTTCCCATTATAACCCAACCGCATAAGGAACACAAAATCAAGGAACATAACAACGGTATGACGGAAACTAGGGCGGCAAGAGTGGAACAAAACACCAGGCGTAAGGCCGAGCCTTCCACCCTTTACCAAGTATATAGATGCATTAATTAAATAAGACATATTGTGATATCCCAACATATCCATGTTCCAACATGGAACAAACTTCATCTTCACCTGCAACTAGCGACGCTATAAGAGGGGCTGAGCAAAGCGGTAACATAGCCAAACAACGGTTTGATAGGAAATGGTGGGTTAGAGGCTTGACATGGCAATATGGGAGGCATGATAAAGCAAGTGGTAGGTATCGTGGCATAGCAATAGAGCGAGCAACTAAGCAAGCAAAGATAGAAGTGATTTCGAGGGTATGATCATCTTGCCTGAGATCCCGCAAAGAAGAAGAATGAGTCCATGAACAAGACAAGCGGATGTAGTCGAACGGATCCTCACAAATGCGACGTTATCGGAACTAACCCGAAGAAGCAACACCGGAAAGAAGCAAACAACATAGGAAAGAACCATCACATAAGCATGGCATGATGCACAACCAAGTATGATGCATGTCCGGTTTAAATATGCATGGCATGGTAAAGTGCACAAACAAAACTACAAGTTAAGTGGAGCCCAATATGCAACGAGTTGCATATTGATGGAACACCACATCAATTATTTAGTTCACTCCCGGTTAGGTACTCAACAATATTAAATGTTGGTTAAACATGGCAAGAGGTGAACCAAAAGTAAACTACACAGTTAGGCATATTAAATGAGGCTGGAAATATCAAACAACAATTCCGGTAAATCCTCATGTGCATTAGTAATTTAATGCAACAAAAATTTAAACATTCTTGATGTTGTTATCATGATGCAGATGACATGTGCAAGTTATGCAATTTTATGAAAAAGTTGACATGAGCAAAATATGAAGCATTTGTCACCGTGGTGAAAAGAAAGGGTGCCACGGCGATGAATCTGAAAATGATGCCACGGAACCATATTGGTTCTGGTAGCTCACGGAGATACCGGTGTAAAAGGTAGTGTGGCGGGAGCGTGCAAAAGATGGTGGGGTGATCCCGGATACCGGGTTTCCACGAGTCGATGGCATGGAATTGAGAGACACTACGG
Organism: Triticum dicoccoides; assembly: GCF_002162155.2. Lineage (NCBI taxonomy): Eukaryota > Viridiplantae > Streptophyta > Magnoliopsida > Poales > Poaceae > Triticum > Triticum dicoccoides. The sequence goes on from NC_041380.1 coordinate 421,411,541, forward strand.
ACACGGTGCAGACAAAGGGTGCATCTCATACAACAAGCAATCATTCGTTCACGGGCGTCGTCTCGGGGTTATACCTTCCAGGCGTGACTTTTTGGAATGGATCAAGTTCGTAGCGGAAGTAGACGTTCTCGCCACGTTCATAGTGGAGGTAGTTGATATGTCTCCATCATATCTATAATTTTTGATTGCTCCATGCTATATTATCTACTGTTTTGGATGTGTATGGGCTTTAATATACAATTTTATATCATTTTTGCGACAAACCTATTAACCCAGAGCCTAGTGCCAGTTTCTGTTTTTACCTTGTTTTAGGGTTTCGAAGAAAAGGAAAACCAAAAGGAGTCCAATTGACCTGAAACTTCACGGAACCCATTTTTGGAAGGAAAGGAGCCCAGAAGACTTGAAGTGCACGTAAGGAAATCTTCAAGGAGGCCATGAGGTAGGGGGCGCGCCCACCCCCTGGGCGTGCCCTCCACCCTCGTGGGCCCCTATAACGCCCTCGATGCGGCTATATCTCCCACGTGTCGAAGCACGACTTAGAGGCATAACCGCATTGAAAGCAATGTCGCAAGTGAGGTAATCTTCACACAACCCATGTAATGCATAAGGGAAAGAGATACATAGTTGGCTTACAATCGCCACTTCACACAATACATGAATAAAGCATTACAACATCCAGATACAATCAAGGTCCGACTACGAAACCAAAATAAAAGAAGACTACCCCAAATGCTACACAGATCCCCGATTGACCCAACTGGGCTCCACTACTGATCGACTAGAACGAAACAACATAAAGGACAAGATCTTCATCGAGCTCCTCCTTGAGCTTGGTTGTGTCATCTGCACGGTTCAACGGCACCTGCAAGCTGGTTTTGGTAGTATCTGTGAGTCACGGGGACTCAACAATCTCACACCCTCGAGATCAAGACTATTTAAGCTTATAGGTAAGGTAATGGTATGAGGTGGAGCTGCAACAAGCGACTAGCATATATGGTGGCTAACATACGCAAATGAGAGCGAGAAGAGAAGGCAAAGCACGGTCGAACAACTATGATCAAGAAGTGATCCTAGAACAACCTACGTCAAGCATTACTCCAACACCGTGTTCACTTCCCGGACTCCGCCGGAAAGAGACCATCACGGTTACACACACGGTTGATGCATTTTAATTAAGTTAAACTTCAAGTTTTCTACAACCGGACATTAACAAATTCCCATCTGCCCATAACCGCGGGCACGGCTTCCGAAAGTTCAAATCCCTGCAGGGGTGTCCCAACTTAGCCCATCACAAGCTCTCACGGTCAACGAAGGATATTACTTCTAGCGGGAAGACCCGATCAGACTCGGAATCCCGGTTACAAGACATTTCGACAATGGTAAAACAAGACCAGCAAAGCCGCCCGATGCGTCGACAAATCCCGATAGGAGCTGCACATATCTCGTTCTCAGGGCACATCGGTTAGGTCAAGCTACGAGTAAAACCAACCCTCGAGTTGCCCCGAGGTGGCCCCACAGGCTGCCCGTTTCGGACCAACACTCAGAGGAGCACTGGCCCAGGGGGGGGGTTTAAAATAAAGATGACCCTCGGGATCGCGAAAAACCAAGGGAAGGTTATAGGTTGTTAGTGCAAATGGTAAAACCAAGGTTGGGCCTTGCTGGAGGAGTTTTATTCAAGGCGAACTGTCAAGGGGTTCCCATTATAACCCAACCGCGTAAGGAACGCAAAATCCAGGAACATAACACCGATATGACGGAAACTAGGGCGGCAAGAGTGGAACAAAACACCAGGCATAAGGCCGAGCCTTCCACCCTTTACCAAGTATATAGATGCATTAATTAAATAAGAGATATTGTGATATCCCAACAAATAACCATGTTCCAAACATGGAACATACTCCAATCTTCACCTACAACTAACAACGCTATAAGAGGGGCTGAGCAAAGCGATAACATAGCCAAACAACGGTTTGCTAGGACAAGGTGGGTTAGAGGCTTGGTTCAACAATATGGGAGGCATGATAAGAAAATGGTAGGTATCGCAGCATAGGCATAGCAAAAGAGCGAGCAACTAGCAAGCCAAGATAGAAGTGATTTCGAGGGTATGGTCAACTTGCCTGAGATCCCCAAGGAAGAAGAACAAGTCCAAGAAGAAGACAAACGGGCGTAGCCAACGGATCCTCACAAATGCAACGTTACCAGATTACCGCGAAGAAGTACACCGGAAAGAAAGCAAACAACATAGTAAACAATCATCACATAAGCATGGCACGATGCGCAAACCAGTATGATGCATGTCCGGTTTAATGATACATGGCATGGCATGGCAAAGTGCACAAACAATCCTACAAATTAAGTGGAGCTCAATATGCAACTGAGTTGCATATTGAAGAAAACACCACATGACTTATTTAGTTCTCTCTCGTTTATGTACCCAACAAGATTAAATGTTGTTAGCATGGCAAGAGGTGAAGCATGATGAAACTATCTAATCTAGGCAAGTTTAAATGAGGCCGGAACAACAAAACAACAAGTCCGGAAACTCCTCATATGCATATATTAGGTTTGGTACTGTTCTGCCCTAAACACAATTTTAGAGTTGTTAAACATGCTAGATGAGTGCATCATGTTAAACTAGGCATTTTCACCCCATTTACATATAAAGTTTGTTACAAACCGAGATACGGTTAAAAAGTTATGAATTAAAGCATTTTAACATGGCAATAGGCAAATTAAACCAAACAACAATTTAAACATTTCAAACTTGCATGAAAGTTGAAAATTACGAAACTAGACAAGATTCTAAGCATATTTCATATATAACTTATTTTAATCCGATGCATGGTTTGTGAGACATTAAATGCATGAACATGGAGGGTTTTTCTGTAAAACTGCAGTCTCACGAATAAATAGTAAAATCGCAGGTCAGCAAAAAAACAACACGGGCCAAAATTTACTAGCCCAACAATGCGTAGGGACAACCGGAAGATGGGCTTCCTCACATTGGGCCTGGCAAGGCAAGGGGGGGTGCTGGACCGATGGATCTGGCAGCCCAGCTCGATCAGGAGAGGGTCAACGCGCATGGGCGCGCTCGCTGTAGAGTGCAGACGAACAGGTCTCGGCACCCGGGACGGCAACGGCGACGTGGGATGCTCACGCCGGTGAACTTGAGGACGAGCGGGCACCGCGGCTCCAGGAACATGGCGGGGCGGCGAGATTCGACGCGAGGAAGACGCTTTGGCCGGAGACGATGGCTTGGCGAAGTAGGGGAGACTCGAGCAGCGCACTGGGTAGAGGAAGCAGAGGACGCAATAGGCAGACTTGGCGGCAGCAGCAGGTCCCGGAGGGGTCGACGGGGCTTGGACGCGGGGCTCCGGCAAGGTTGGGGAGGTCCAGCGCGCGAGGAACGACGCATGGAAGGACGACTGGGCACGGATCCATGGCGCAGGCAGGGGGCTCCATGGCGGTTGCTGCTGTGCTGGTCGCCGGGCAGAGGACGGCAGAGCACAACGAAGAGGCCGGGAACGGGCAGGTTGGCTGCGGGGGAGGACCTGAACACCGGAATCCGAAGGAGCGGCGACTTGGCGGAGGCCGGCCGGATCTGGAGTGGGCTATGGCACCAGCGCAGGCAGAAAGTCAACGAAGGCCATGGCGCTGCAGATGGATGGGTTCAGGCGTCGCTGCGGGGAGCTCCTCTCCCGTATGGCGCAGCAGGAGGACTTGGCAGCAGGTGCTCCGACGAGGTACTTAGCTGGGCGACGGGTCCTGCGAGGGCACGACTTGGCGGTGCCAAGGAACGAGGAAGGGCTTGCATCTGCTGCGGAGGGAGCAGAGGATGGCTACGGGGATGGATTTGGTGGGATCTGAACACGAGGAAGAAAAAGTGGTTGCTGCGATTCGTCTCAGGTGGAACTGGATCGGGAGGGGATCCCTATGTGGGAGAGGAGTGGCGGCGGGGAGGGACAAGCCTCCTAGGTTTTAGGGTTAGGCTAGATTTGTTAGGTGGTGGTCTATAAATATAAGGAAAAAAGGAGTTTGGATCCTTCGATCAAAATCGGACGGTTCAGAAAGAATAGGCTAGGGAGTCCAAATAATAAAATGGTGATACTTTGTAGACGTTTGGGGATGATCAGGACACAATGGTGGCGATTGCCCGGGTCGGGTCCGGGACAACTTTTCGGACGCACGCGTGAGGGGGGTTGATGCACTGAGCAGAGAAGGTTTCGGACTGCGCGATCGCATCGGACAACTCCGAAAGCGAAGAGGAGAAGGAGGATGGACTAGGTGGGCTGTGGCGAGACTGCGAGGGCGAGAAGAGAGAGAGAGGGCCCGACATCTGTCTCCGAAGAACGAAAACGTCCAACGTTAGACCGGCTATACTGCCGCTATAGTTATCCATTGGGGCATCAAACTATCTCCGAATGCGATGAAACTTGACAGGCGGTCTATCTACACTATAATAAGACAACACATCAACTCTCATCCCATTCCGAGAACATTTTCCGGCCACTTATAAAATAATATTTCGGACATGCCGCGGGCGCGTGCAAGTGTTGTTGGGCTCAAAACGGACAACGGAAGGAACGAGGAGACCGGGACGGTTGCAAGTTTTTGAAAACATGGTGATGCAATGCACATGATGACATGATATGAAAAACATGACACGCAAGCAAAAGACAAGGCACCATCAACGAATAACTAGAAGACACCTGGCGCAATGGTCTCGAGGCGTCACAACACTCCACCACTACAAGAGGATCTCGTCCCGAGATCTAGAATGGCACCGGAGGGAAAAACGGAAGAGAGAGAGAAAAGGTAAAACTAAGTTGCTCCTTTGACAAACGAGTGAAACCAAAGAACCTTGAATAGGTTAATCCATTTTGAGAAAAGAATACAACAGAGATAAATGAAGTTGAAAGCACTCCGTTAGCAAAGAGGAACAAGGAAGAACAACTTTGGGCAGCACTCCGGTTGAGAAGGGATGGAAGACTTTGCGAGATGAAAAGAACTTGAGCAGAGGACACAACACTCCGGTTAAATGGATAAGCATGAAAAGGACATGATCTTAGACAACACGAGATGACAGTTCAAAAGAACAACATCGCAATGCCTCCGAAAGAAATGAAAGAATGCAAAGAAAAGAACGGAGAAGAAAACAACATGTTCTACCTCGAATGAATTTGAGAGAGAATCCTTAAACAGAAGGATAGAATGGAGTTGTTGGGAAATCAACAACGAAAAGAACAGGCTTGTTGAGGGCTTATGGAAAACATCTCAAAAACTTGAGGTGAAAACCTGCCACAAACGAAAACAATTGCTTGCTTGAGAGCGACGGAGAGATGAAAACATCTTTCATCACGAGAATATGAGGAAACTTGGATCACCGATAAACACCATAAATAGCAACATTCCTTAGGGAAGGTTTTAGGTGAAATACAACCCAACATGTGAATCATGAAACATGAACTCAAATTATCAAGAAGGACATAACACCACCTCAAAAGATAAGTTAGAAAGAATTGCACTCCGGGTTGCAAGATGAGGAATGCTTGAGCTCCTGTGAAAGGAATGTCAATGAACACCTCGAGAATGAATTACGTCCTTGATGAACCATCATGTAGAACCTTCATGAAGAACTCCGGTAACAAAAGAATGATCAAACGGGAGAAAAAGAGGTTGAAAACACAAGGTTAAGCCTTGCGATGATTTAGATGAATCTCCGCAATGAAATAATTGAGAGAACTTGGAACTCCGGGAAAGAAAGATGAAACAATTAAAATAGAGAATTTGAAGAACCTCCGAAACAAGGAATTACTCACTTCGATGAAACAAGAATAATAATTACATTCCACTTATGCTTCATCAATTAAATTGATGACAACCAAAGGATTTGGCATACTACTTATTCTCGTACGAACGATTAAGAGAGATATAGCATAAATTTGAGAGGGTCTTCAATGAACCACCGATAGAATCGAAACAACGAATGAATTAATATGATAAAGAAGGAAGAGAAATCTTGAACGAACCACCATAAGGATTGAAAATGAACAAAGAAAAAAAATAAAGAAACACCGGGAAGAATTTAGCAAATGAACGAAGATGCTTGATAGGATTTAGATACAAGAGAACGAAGAATTCAAGAGCTGATAAGAGAATACTTGAATGATGCACCGGTAAGATTTGGAGAGCGAGAGCTGAAAGCTGAATATGAATAAACCTAAATTGATGGACTCCCGAAAGGTGAAAGGAATTCTCACAATCAAAAACAATTATGAGAGGATGGCCTCGAACTAGAACCACGAATTTCTGCGAGAACGGATAAGATATGGAGGTAAAACTCTTCTTCGGTCTTCAAATGCAGAGAATGATGATGAGAAACACCACCATGAATTGTTTAGACACTACAAAAGAATCAAAAGCGAAGAGGTTGAGCCAACTATGAAAAGAATTTGACCGATCTTGGAGAAAGGCATTAGACTGATGATAATTCATTCTTACGTCAAACTTTAGAAGATTTGAGAATAACTCCGGGAGAATAAGAAGAGTAAGGTAAGATCCTGGGAAAAGACCTGTGGGTTAGGGCCCACTCAAAGAAACACCGTTGAAAAGGTCACTTGGTTGCACCGGTTGAATTAAGACTTGAATGAGAGAACATCCTCGAAAGATCTTGAACGAATGCAGAGTGGAAACACTAATATTCGATATATCTTGAACACTCCGAAACAATTGAATAGCAAGCGGGAATGATTTTGAGGTGCACCGACATGTGAATATCATTAGAAACAAAGAAAAGAATATGATCAACATTGAAAACTCGAATTGAATCCACCGGAGAAGAAAGGGAAATGAACAATGATGAACTTGAGGCTCCGTTAGGATCTTCATGAGAATCACCGGATAAGAAAATTGACGGAAAAGGAATGGAGAGACTTCACAAGAATAAAAGGATACTTGATAAAGAAATCTTAGTCCTTGAGGAAAAAGGGTGGGTGGGCGGGAAAAACAAAGGCAACTTGGAGACGGATGAAACAAACACCGTTGAGAAGAACTGATAATTCATCTTACTGATGTTGAAATGATTGGATCCACTTGAAGAGAAACACGCCGGTGAAAAAGGATTGACAATACAATCTTGATGATCAAGAAGGATTGGTATTCACATAGGAACATGAGAACACCGCTTAGGCAAGGTATGGAATCAACATTTGACTTCGAAGCAACTCGAATACCACAACTCAAAACAAAACAAAGGATTGGCTTGCAAAATAAGCCGGAACAAACATATGATAGAGATTTCGTCCGAAGTTTTCATGGTGGGGCCTACACGGGCTCGATCGTACAACACCATCATGTACAAGGCAGTGCACATGACATACGAAGTGTCCCCGAGTCGGCATAGCCAAGGACTCTTTAAGACACAACGAGACCACTGTAAAACCAACCGTGGATAGGCGGACCACTAGACGTCGAACCCCAATTTCATATCATACATCTATCGGAAAGATATCCTAAGAGCTACTTGAATTCCCACTTATAAACTCCCGAAATTCTCCCAGTTATGCAATCAGGTGTTGGGGATACAGGGGAAGCATAATATCTCACCCAAAACTAGCAAATCCTACATCCATCTGTATCCATCCTTCAACACATAACCGAGAAACCTTCGGAAATCATCTACCTCAACCTTCGAAAAGCATTTGTTATACAAGTTATGGCAATACTCCCGAACTCCCGCCCAGTACTGGGTGGCATCGAGGTTATCTCACCAACAACTGCATAAAAGAGATTTTCGATGTCGGCGAAACTAAACTCAGGTATTCCAGAACTGCAATGATAAAATTGTGACGACAACACCTCGGAGCTCAACTCCCCAGGACACTGCCACAACCCCTAAATGACAGGAGGCACCAAGAACAATTTTCTCGTCACAAAACCATCGGAATGATTCCAAGATACCCGTGTGATCCTAAAAAATTGTTAGTGAAAATTTGAGAAGAGAAGAGTCAAAACTCTACGTCAGGATGCCACACCAGAGCGACGAAGGGACTGAGGAGTAAAAAGAATTCCTAACTCTCCGATATATATAATCCTAAATGACTCAAAACATTTTTTTAGACTCAACAACACCAGCGATTCGATCAAGCAGGGGGCTCCTAAGGTCGGGGAAGGCTCTGATACCAACTTGTAACGCCCTCGATGCGGCTATATCTCCCATGTGTCGAAGCATGACTTAGAGGCATAACCGCATTGAAAGCAATGTCGCAAGTGAGGTAATCTTCACACAACCCATGTAATGCATAAGGGAAAGAGATACATAGTTGGCTTACAATCGCCACTTCACACAATACATGAATAAAGCATTACAACATCCAGATACAATCAAGGTCCGACTACGGAACCAAAATAAAAGAAGACAACCCCAAATGCTACACAGATCCCCGATCGACCCAACTGGGCTCCACTACTGATCGACTAGAACGAAACAACATAGAGGACAAGATCTTCAACGAGCTCCTCCTTGAGCTTGGTTGCGTCATCTGCACGGTTCAACGGCACCTGCAAGCTGGTTTTGGTAGTATCTGTGAGTCACGGGGACTCAGCAATCTCACACCCTCGCGATCAAGACTATTTAAGCTTATAGGTAAGGTAATGGTATGAGGTGGAGCTGCAACAAGCGACTAGCATATATGGTGGCTAACATACGCAAATGAGAGCGAGAAGAGAAGGCAAAGCACGATCGAACAACTATGATCAAGAAATGATCCTAGAACAACCTACGTCAAGCATTACTCCAACACCGTGTTCACTTCCCGGACTCCGCCGGAAAGAGACCATCACGGTTACACACACAGTTGATGCATTTTAATTAAGTTAAACTTCAAGTTTTCTACAACCGGACATTAACAAATTCCCATCTGCCCATAACCGCGGGCACGGCTTCCGAAAGTTCAAATCCCTGCAGGGGTGTCCCAACTTAGCCCATCACAAGCTCTCACGGTCAACGAAGGATATTACTTCTAGCGGGAAGACCTGATCAGACTCAGAATCCCGGTTACAAGACATTTCGACAATGGTAAAACAAGACCAGCAAAGCCGCCCGATGCACCGACAAATCCCGATAGGAGCTGCACATATCTCGTTCTCAGGGCACACCGGTTAGGTCAAGCTACGAGTAAAACCAACCCTCGAGTTGCCCTGAGGTGGCCCCGCAGGCTGCCCGTTTCGGACCGACACTCAGAGGAGCACTGGCCCGGGGGGGTTTAAAATAAAGATGACCCTTGGGCTCGCGAAAACCCAAGGGAAGGTTATAGGTTGTTAGTGCAAATGGTAAAACCAAGGTTGGGCCTTGCTGGAGGAGTTTTATTCAAGGCGAACTGTCAAGGGGTTCCCATTATAATCCAACCGCGTAAGGAACGCAAAATCCAGGAACATAACACCGATATGATGGAAACTAGGGCGGCAAGAGTGGAACAAAACACCAGGCATAAGGCCGAGCCTTCCACCCTTTACCAAGTATATAGATGCATTAATTAAATAAGAGATATTGTGATATCCCAACAAATAACCATGTTCCAAACATGGAACACACTCCAATCTTCACGTGCAACTAACAATGCTATAAGAGGGGCTGAGCAAAGCGGTCACATAGCCAAACAACGGTTTGCTAGGACAAGGTGGGTTAGAGGCTTGGTTCAACAATATGGGAGGCATGATAAGCAAGTGGTAGGTATCCCAACATAGGCATAGCAAAAGAGCGGGCAACTAGCAAGCAAAGATAGAAGTGATTTCGAGGGTATGGTCAACTTGCCAGAGATCCCCAAGGAAGAAGAACAAGTCCAAGAAGGAGACAAACGGGCGTAGCCAACGGATCCTCACAAACGCAACGTTACCGGATTACCGAGAAGAAGTACACCGGAAAGAAAGCAAACAACATAGTAAACAATCATCACATAAGCATGGCACGATGCGCAAACCAGTATGATGCATGTCCGGTTTAATGATACATGGCATGGCACGGAAAAGTGCACAAACAATCCTATAAATTAAGTGGAGCTCAATATGCAACTGAGTTGCATATTGAAGAAAACACCACATGACTTATTTAGTTCCCTCTCGTTTATGTACCCAACAAGATTAAATGTTGTTAGCATGGCAAGAGGTGAAGCATGATGAAACTATCTAATCTAGGCAAGTTTAAATGAGGCCGGAACAACAAAACAACAAGTCCGGAAACTCCTCATATGCATATATTAGGTTTGGTACTGTTCTGCCCTAAACACAATTTTAGAGTTGTTAAACATGCTAGATGAGTGCATCATGTTAAACTAGGCATTTTCCACCCCATTTACATATAAAGTTTGTTACAAACCGAGATACGGTTAAAAAGTTATGAATTAAAGCATTTTAACATGGCAATAGGCAAATTAAACCAAACAACAATTTAAACATTTCAAACTTGCATGAAAGTTGAAAATTATGAAACTAGACAAGATTCTAAGCATATTTCATATATAACTTATTTTAATCCAATGCATGGTTTGTGAGACATTAAATGCATGAACATGGAGGGTTTTTCTGTAAAACTGCAGTCTCAGGAATAAATAGTAAAATCGCAGGTCAGCAAAAAAAACAACACGGGCCAAAATTAACTAGCCCAATAATGCGCAGGGACAACCGGAAGATGGGCTTCCTTACATTGGGCCTGGCAAGGCAAGGGGGGGTGCTGGACCGATGGATCTGGCAGCCCAGCTCGATCAGGAGAGGGTCAACACGCACGGGCGCTCTTGCTGCAGAGTGCAGACGAACAGGTCTCGGCACCCGGGACGGCAATGGCGACATGGGATGCTCACGCCAGTGAACTTGAGGACGAGCAGGCACCGCGGCTCCAGGAACATGGCGGGGCGGCGAGATTCGACGCGAGGAAGACGCTTTGGCCGGAGACGATGGCTTGGCGAAGCAGGGGAGACTCGGGCAGCGCACCGGGTAGAGGAAGTAGAGGCCGCAATAGGCGGACTTGGCGGCAGCAGCAGGTCCCGGGGGGGTCGACGGGGCTTGGACGTGGGGCTCCGGCAAGGTTGGGGAGGTCCAGCGCACGAGGAACGGCGCATGGAAGGACGGCTGGGCACGGATCCATGGCGCAGGCAGGGGGCTCCATGGCGGTTGCTGCTGTGCTGGTCGCCGGGCAGAGGACGACAGAGCACAGCAAAGAGGCCGGGAACGGGCAGGTTGGCTGCGGGGGAGGACCTGAACGCCGGAATCCGAAGGAGCGGCGACTTGGCGGAGGCCGGCCGGATCTGGAGCGGGCTATGGCACCGGCGCGGGTAGAAAGTCAACGAAGGCCATGGCGCTGCAGATGGATGGGTTCGGGTGTCGCTGCGGGGAGCTCCTCTCCCGTATGGCGCATCAGGTGGATTTGGCGAGGCGACGGGTCCTGCGAGGGCACGACTTGGCGGTGCCAAGGAACGAGGAAGGGCCTGCATCTGCTGGGGAGGGAGCAGAGGATGGCTACGGGGATGGATTTGGTGGGATCTGAACATGAGGAAGGAAAAGTGGTTGTTGTGATACGTCTCGGGTGGAACTAGATCGGGAGGGGATCCCGATGTGGGAGAGGAGTGGCGGCAGGGAGGGACAAGCCTCCTAGGTTTTAGGGTTAGGCTAGATTTGGTAGGTGGTGGTCTATAAATATAAGGAAAAAAAGGAGTTTGGATCCTCCGATCGAAATCGGACGGTTCAGAAAGAATAGGCTAGGGAGTCCAAATAATAAAACGGTGATTCTTTGTAGATGTTTGGGGATGATCCGGACACAATGGTGGCGACTGCCCGGGTCGGGTCCGGGACAGCTTTTCGGACGCACACGCGAGGGGGGTGATGCACTGAGCAGAGAAGGTTTTGGACCGTGCGATCGCATCGGACAACTCCGGAAGCGAAGAGGGGAAGGAGGATAGACTAGGTGGGCTGTGGCGAGACTGCAAGGGCGAGAAGAGAGAGAGAGGGCCCGACATCTGTCTCCGGAGACCGAAAACATCCGACGTTAGACCGGCTATACTGCCGCTATAGTTATCCGTTGGGGCATCAAACGATCTCCGAATGCGGTGAAACTTGACAGGCGGTCTATCTACACTATAATAAGACCACATGTCAACTCTCATCCCATTCCGAGAACATTTTCCGGCCACTTATAAAATAATATTTCGGACATGCCTCAGGTGCGTGCAAGTGTGGTTGGGCTCATAACGGACAACAGAAGGAACGGGGAGACCGGGACGGACGCAAGTTTTTGAAAACATGGTGATGCAATGCACATGATGACATGATATGAAAAACATGACATGCAAGCAAAAGACAAGGCACCAACAACGAATAACTGGAAGACACCTGGCGCAACGGTCTAGGGGCGTCACAGCCCCTCGTGGCTCCCCTGACGTACTTCTTCCGCCTATATATCTCCATATACCCTAAAAACATCCGGGAGCACAATAGATCGGGAGTTCCACCGCCAGAAGCCTCCATAGCCACCGAAAGCCAATCTAGACCCATTCCGGCACCCTGTCGGAGGGGGAATCCCTCTCCGGTGGCCATCTTCATCATCCCGGCGCTCTCCATGATGAGGAGGGAGTAGTTCTCCCTCGGGGCTGAGGGTATGTACCAGTAGCTATGTGTTTGATCTATATCTCTCGTGTTCTTGAGGTTATACGATCTTGATGTATCGCGAGCTTTGCTATTATAGTTGGATCTTATGATGTTTTCTTCCCCCTCTACTCTCTTGTAATGGATTGAGTTTCCCCTTTGAAGTTATCTTATCGGATTGAGTCTTTAAAGATTTGAGAACACTTGATGTATGTCCGGTCGTGTGTATCTATGGTGACAATGGGATACCACGTGATTCACTAGATGTATGTTTTGGTGATCAACTTGTGGGTTCCGCCCATGAACCTATGCATAGGGGCTGGCACACGTTTTCGTCGTGATTCTCTGGTAGAAACTTTGGGGCACTCTTTGAGGTCCTATGTGTTGGTTGAATAGATGAATCTGAGATTGTGTGATGCATATCGTATAATCATACCCACTGATACTTGAGGTGACATTGGAGTATCTAGGTGACATTAGGGTTTTGGTTGATTTGTGTCTTAAGGTGTTATTCTAGTACGAACTCTAGGGCTGTTTGTGACACCTATAGGAATAGCCCAACGGATTGATTGGAAAGAATAACCTTGAGGTGGTTTCGTACCCTACCATAATCTCTTCGTTCGTTCTCCACTATTAGTGACTTTGGAGTGACTCTTTGTTGCATGTTGAGGGATAGTTATGTGATCCAATTATGTTATTATTGTTGAGGGAACTTACACTAGCGAAAGTATGAACCCTAGGCCTTGTTTCAACGCATTGCAATACCATTTGTGCTCACTTTTATCACTTGCTATCTTGCTGTTTTTATAATTTCAGATTACAAAAACCTTTATCTACTATCCATATTGCACTTGTATCACCATCTCTTCGCCGAACTAGTGCACCTATACAATTTACCATTGTATTGGGTGTGGTTGGGACACAAGAGACTCTTTGTTATTTGGTTGCAGGGTTGCTTGAGAGAGATCATTTTTATCCTACGCCTCCTACAGATTGATAAACCTTAGGTCATCCACTTGAGGGAAATTTGCTACTGTCCTACAAACCTCTGCACTTGGAGGCCCAACAACGTCTACAAGAAGAAGGTTGTGTAGTAGACATCATGCTCTTTTCTGGCGCCGTTGCCAGGGAGGTTAGCGCTTGAAGGTATATCTTTAGATCTTGCAATCGAGTCTTTTAGTTTCTTTTTTATCACTAGTTTAGTTTATAAAAGAAAACTATAAAAATGGAATTGAGTTTGTCTCATACGCTTCACCTTTTTAATATCTTTCGTAAGTATGATGGAAAGGAAAATTGTGCTCAAGTGCTAGAAGAAGAAATCTATAAAATGTTTGGCACTAAATATGTGAATGATGAGCATGATTTCAATGTTGTGAGTACGAATTCTTTGAATATCCATGATACTAATGATGATTGCACTAGTTATGATGAAAATGTCTCCTATAAACATGTCAATTTTTGTGGAGTACATTGGGTTTGTAAGTACACACCAAATAGGGAAGATAGATATTGCAAGAGGCATAAGTACTTAGAAACTAAATTGTTGCAAGAAAGGCTAGATGAATGTGCTGAAAATTTAAATTATCTTGGCCATACTTGTGAGCTTTGCAATGAACATGATCATTTCAGTACCCAATGCAAATTGTTTCATGATCGTGTTGTGTCCAAAAATTGTGATGGCATGATTTCCCTTGCACATCATAATGAACTTAGTTTTCTTATGGGTTACGAAGAAATGAAATGTATAATTAATTATCTTCCAAAATTTGCCCGTTATAAACTTCTTGGATTTGATCTAGAGGAAATTTATATGTATTGTGCGGTGAATTGTATTGAAAATCCTTATATTGCCAACTACATAAAGAAAAGAAAAGAAATAGAGGATGAAGAGAATACTAATGAAAGGGAAGAGACTTCCCAATATCCTCCTATTATTTATTATGATGAATCAGGTAACGAGGAGGAGCCTCCTATTCAACAAATCTCATTAATAAGGAGCTCCAAAAAGAGGATTGAACCCGCACATGATGTGGTGAAGAAGAAGAAAAGAAAAAGGAAGAGAGGTAAAAAGATATCTCCCCCAAATAGTGCTGCTCCTATTACTATTGTGCCTCATGAAAATATAATTGTGGAAGATAATGATACTTCTTATGATCTTGAAAATCTTTTTGGCACTTGCTTGGACGAATATGATAATTGCTATACTATTGGTGCTATCCATACTATTAATGATGAGAGTGATTATGCTTATGATATGAAAAGGCCCAACCTTGGGGATGCTATGTTTGATGAGGATGAGATATTTGAGAATATATTTGCTGAAATTAATGTTTGTCCCAAGCATGGGGATGCTACGTTTAATGAAGATGATATTTTTAGTCTCCCAAGTTTTGATATGCAAATTTATAATGATGATAGCATGCCTCCTACCTATGATGATTATTGTGATGATACTTATGCTATAAAAAGTAGTGATTATATTTATAAAACTTGTCATGATTATGGTTACCCATTTTCTGAACATTACTCTTTTAATGTGGAAACAATTTATAGTATTCGTGTCTCTTATGATACTCCCACTATCCCGAATGAGAAGATTTTTGCTTATGTGGAGAGTAGTAAATTTTATATGCTTGAAGATCATGAAAAGAATGCTTTAGGTGCCGGTAATATTGTTGAATTCATTCATGATGCTACTGAAAATTATTATGAGGGGGGGATATATGCTTGTAGGAATTGCAATAATATCAAGTTTCCTCTCTATGTGCTTAAAGTTTTGAAGTTATGCTTGTTTTACCTTCCTATGCAAGTTGATTCTTGTTCCCACAAGTTTTTTGCTCACAAAATCCCTATTCATAGGAAGTGGTTTAGGCTTAAATGTGCTAGTTATATTCTTCATGATGCTCTCTTTATGTTACAATTATTATCTTTTATGTGAGCATTGTTGAAATCATCATGCCTAGCTAGGGGCGTTAAACGATAGCGCTTGTTGGGAGGCAACCCAAATTTATTTTTATTCCATACTTTTGGTTCCTGTTTAGTAATAAATTATTCATCTAGACTCTTTTTATATGTGGTTTTATGCTTTTAATTAGTGTTTGTGCCAAGTAGAACCGTTGGGAAGACTTGGGGAAAGTCTTGTTGATCATGCTGTAAAAAATAGAAACTTTAGCGCTCACGAGAATTGCTGCCATTTTTATTTGGAGAGTGATATTTAGTTAATTATTTTTGCAGATTATTAATAGATAAATTCCTCAGGTACAGAAATTTATTTGAGAATTTTATGAGTTCCAGAAGTATATGTTTGATTCAGATTACTATAGACTGTTCTGTTTTTGACAGATTCTGTTTTTCATGTGTTGTTTACTTATTTTGATGAATCTATGGCTAGTAAAATAGTTTATAAACCATAGAGAAGTTGGAATACATTAGGTTTAACACCAATATAAATAAAGAATGAGTTCATTACAGTACCTTGAAGTGGTGATTTACTTTCTTATACTAACGGAGCTTACGAGTTTTCTGTTAAGTTTTGTGTTGTGAAGTTTTCAAGTTTTGGGTAAAGATTCGATGGACTATGGAATAAGGAGTGGCAAGAGCCTAAGCTTGGGGATTCCCAAGGCACCCCAAGGTAATATTAAAGGACAACCAAAAGCCTAAGCTTGGGGATGCCTAGGAAGGCATCCCCTCTTTCGTCTTCATTCATCAGTAACTTTACTTGGAGATATATTTTTATTCTCCAGATGATATGTGTTTTGCTTGGAGCGTCATTTTATTTCATTATGTTTTGCTTGCTGTTTGAATAAAATACCAAGATCTGAAAATCTTAAAGGTTAGAGAGTCTTCACGTAGTTGCATAATTATTCGACTACTGATTGATCTTCACTTATATCTTTCGGAGTAGTTTGTCGTTTGCTCTAGTGCTTCACTTATATCATTTTGAGAGTTTTAAATATCATGGTAATTTTCTTAAATAATCCTAATATGCTAGGCACCCAAGAATAGTAAAAACTTTCATATAGAGTATTGAATACTAAGAGAAGTTTGATGCTTGATGATTGTTTTGAGATATGGAGATGGTGATATTGGAGTCATGCTAGTTGAGTAGTTGTGAATTTGAGAAATACTTGTGTTGAAGTTTGTGTTTCCCGTAGCATGCATGTATGGTGAACCGTTATGTGATGAAATCGGAGCATGATTTATTTATTTATTGTCCTCCTTATGAGTGGCGGTCGGGGACGAGCGATGGTCTTTTCCTACCAATCTATCCCCCTAGGAGCATGCGCGTAGTACTTTGTTTCGATAACTAATAGATTTTTGCAATAAGTATGTGAGTTCTTTATGACTAATGTTGAGTCCATGGATTATACGGACTCTCACCCTTCCACCATTGCTAGCCTCTCTAGTACCGCGCAACTTTCGCCGGTACCATAAACCCACCATATACCTTCCTCAAAACAGCCACCATACCTACCTATTATGGCATTTCCATAGCCATTCCAAGATATATTGCCATGCAACTTTCCACCGTTCCATTTATTATGACACACTCCATCATTGTCATATTGCTTGCATGATCATGTAGTTGACATTGTATTTGTGGCAAAGCCACCATTCATAATTCTTTCATACATGTCACTCATGCATCATTGCACATCCCGGTACACCGCCGGAGGCATTCATATAGAGTCCTATCCGGTTCTAAGTATCGAGTTGTAATTCTTGAGTTGTAAGAAAATAAAAGTGTGATGATCATCATTATTAGAGCATTGTCCCAAGTGAGGAAAGGATGATGGAGACTATGATTCCCCCACAAGTCGGGATGAGACTCCGGACGAAAAAAGAGAGGCCAAAGAAGCCCAAATAAAAAAAGGAGGCCATAAAAAAGAAAATAAAAGGCCCAAATAAAAAAATGAGTGAAAAAGAGAGAAGGGGCAATGCTACTATCCTTTTACCACACTTGTGCTTCAAAGTAGCACCATGATCTTCATGATAGAGAGTATCCTATGTTGTCACTTTCATCTACTATTGGGAATATTTCATTATAGAACTTGGCTTGTATATTCCAATGATGCGCTTCCTCAAAATGCCCTAGGTCTTCGTGAGCAAGCGAGTTGGATGCACACCCACTTAGTTCCTTTTGTTGAGCTTTCATACACTTATAGCTCTAGTGCATCCGTTGCATGGCAATCCCTACTCACTCACATTGATATCTATTGATGGGCATCTCCATAGCCCATTGATACGCCTAGTTGATGTGAGACTATCTTCTCCATTTTTGTCTTCTCCACAACCACCATTCTATTCCATCTATAATGCTATATCCATGGCTCACGCTCATGTATTGCGTGAAGATTGAAAAAGTTTTGAGAACATCAAAAGTATGAAACAATTGCTTGGCTCTTCATCGGGGTTGTGCATGATTTAAATATTTTGTGTGGTGAAGATGGAACATAGCCAGACTATATGATTTTGTAGGGATAGCTCTCTTTGGCCATGTTATTTTGAGAAGACATCATTGCTTTGTTAGTATGCTTGAAGTATTATTATTTTTATGTCAATATGAACTTTTGTCTTGAATCTTATGGATCTGAATATTCATGCCACAATTAAGAAGAATTACATTGAAATTATGCCAAGTAGAACTCCGCATCAAAAATTCTGTTTTTATCATTTACTTACTCGAGGACGAGCCAGAATTAAGCTTGGGGATGCTGATACGTCTCCAACGTATCTATAATTTTTGATTGCTCCATGCTATATTATCTACTGTTTTGGA
Source organism: Triticum dicoccoides (assembly GCF_002162155.2). Classification (NCBI taxonomy): domain Eukaryota; kingdom Viridiplantae; phylum Streptophyta; class Magnoliopsida; order Poales; family Poaceae; genus Triticum; species Triticum dicoccoides. Next base: position 421,429,950 of record NC_041380.1, read on the forward strand.
TGTTTATGGGCTTTAATATACACTTCTATATCATTTTTGAGACTAACCTATTAACCCAGAGCCCAGTGCTAGCTTTTGTTTTTATCTTGTTTTAGGGTTTCGAAGAAAAGGAAAACCAAACGGAGTCCAATTGACCTGAAACTTCACGGAACCCATTTTTTGAAGGAAAGAAGCCTAGATGACTTGAAGTGCACGTAAGGGAAGCTTCAAGGAGGCCACGAGGTAGGGGGTGGGCCCACCCCCTGGGCACGTCCTCCACCGTCGTGGGCCCCTTGTGGCTCACCTGATGTACTTCTTCCGCCTATATATTTCCATATACCCTAAAAGCATCCGGGAGCACAATAGATCGGGAGTTGCACCACCAGAAGCCTCCGTGCCACTGAAAGCCAATCTAGACCCGTTCTAGCACCCTATCGGAGGGGGAATCCCTCTCCGGTGGCCATCTTCATCATCACGGCGCTCTCCATGACGAGGAGGGAGTAGTTCTCCCTCGGGGCTGAGGGTATGTACCAGTAGCTATGTGTTTGATCTCTATCTCTCGTGTTCTTGAGGTGATACAATCTTGATGTATCACGAGCTTTGCTATTATAGTTGGATCTTATGATGTTTTCTTCCCTCTGTACTCTGTTGTAATGGATTGAGTTTCCCCTTTGAAGTTATCTTATCGGATTGAGTCTTTAAAGATTTGAGAACACTTGATGTATGTCTTGCCGTGCGTATCTGTGGTGACAATGGGATACCACATGATTCACTAGATGTATGTTTTGGTGATCAACTTGCGGGGTTCCGCCCATGAACCTATGCATAGGGGTTGGCACACATTTTCGTCGTGATTCTCTGGTAGAAACTTTGGGGCACTCTTTGAGGTCCTATGTGTTGGTTGAATAGATGAATCTGAGATTGTGTGATGCAGATCGTATAATCATACCCACAGATACTTGAGGTGACATTTGAGTATCTAGGTGACATTAGGGTTTTAGTTGATTTGTGTCTTAAGGTGTTATTCTAGTACGAACTCTAGGGCTGTTTGTGACACCTATAGGAATAGCCCAACAGATTGATTGGAAAGAATAACTTTGAGGTGGTTTCGTACCCTACCATAAACTCTTCATTCGTTCTCCACTATTAGTGACTTTGGAGTGACTCATTGTTGCATATTGAGGGATAGTTATGTGATCCAATTATGTTATTATTGTTGAGGGAACATACACTAGCGAAAGTATGAACCCTAGGCCTTGTTTCAACGCATTGCAGTACCGTTTGTGCTCACTTTTATCACTTGCTACCTTGCTGTTTTTATAATTTCAGACTATAAAAACCTTTATCTACTATCCATATTGTACTTGTATCACCATCTCTTCGCCGAACTAGTGCACCTATACAATTTACCATTGTATTGGGTGTGTTGGGGACACAAGAGACTCTTCGTTATTTGGTTGCAGGGTTGCTTGAGAGAGACCATCTTCATCCTACACTTCCTACAGATTGACAAACCTTAGGTCATCCACTTGAGGGAAATTTGCTACTGTCCTACAAACCTCTGCACTTGGAGGCCCAACAATGTCTACAAGAAGAAGGTTGTGTATTAGACATCAGTAGTCGTTCTCGCTTCGTGTATGTTCACACTCCATAGGTGTTCGGGGTCAAAACAAGGAACTTGACGTCCACGGGTCTTCGAGGTTCGACGGGCGGGTGATACGTCCATTTTGCATCATGCTTTTATATCGATATTTATTGCAATATGGACTGTTATTTCACTTTATGTCACAATACTTATGGCTATTCTCTCTTATTTTACAAGGTTTACATAAGGAGGGAGAATGCCGGCAGCTGGAATTCTGGGCTGGAAAAGGAGCAAATATTAGAGACCTATCTGCGTAACTCCAAAAGTCCTGAAACTCCATGGAACATCTTAAAACAAATAAAGAAGACATTTTTCGGGACGAGACTCTGCCGCCACGAGGCAGAACCTTGGCGGAACCAATCTAGAGCTCCGACAGAGCTATTCTGCAGGGGAAACTTCCCTCCCGGAGGGGGGAAATCATCACCATCGTCATCACCAACGCTCCTCTCATCGGGAGAGGGCAATCTCCATCAACATCTTCACCAGCACCATCTCATCTCCAAACCCTAGTTCATCTCTTGTATCCAATTCTTGTCTCAAAGTCCGGGATTGGTGCTAGTAGGTTGCTAGTAGTGTTTATTACTCCTTGTAGTTGATGCTAATTGGTTTATTTGGTGGAAGATCATATGTTCAGATCCTATATGCATATTATTACCCCTCTAATTATGAACATGAATATGCTTTGTGAGTAATTATGTTTGTTCCTGAGGACAAGGGAGAAGTCTTGCTATTAGTAGTCATGTGAATTTGGTATTCGTTTGATATTTTGATAAGATGTATGTTGTCTAGCCTCTAGTGGTGTTATGTGAACGTCGACTACATAACACTTCACCATTATTTGGGACTAGAGGAAGGCATTGGGAAGTAATAAGTAGATGATGGGTTGCTAGAGTGACAGAAGCTTAAACCCTAGTTTATGCGTTGCTCCGTAAGGGGCTGATTTGGATCCACATGTTTCATGCTATGGTTAGGTTTACCTTAATACTTTTGTTGTAGTTGAGGATGCTTGCAATAGAGGTTAATCATAAGTGGGATGCTTGTTCAAGTAAGAACAGCACCCAAGCACCGGTCCACCCACATATCAAATTATCAAAGTATCGAACGCGAATCATATGAACGTGATGAAAACTAGCTTGACGATACTCCCATGTGTCCTCGGGAGCACTTTTCCTATTATAAGAGTTTGTTCCGGCTTGTCCTTTGCTACAAAAGGATTGGGCCACCTTGCTGCACTTTATTTACTTTTGTTACTTGTTGCTCGTTACAATTTATCCTATCACAAAACTATCTGTTACCACTTATTTCAGTACTTGCAGAGAATACCTTGCTGAAAACCGCTTATCATTTCCTTCTGCTCCTCGTTGGGTTCGACACTCTTACTTATCGAAAGGACTACGATAGATCCCCTATACTTGTGGGTCATCAAGACTCTTTTCTGGCGCCATTGCCGGGGAGTGTAGCGCCTTTGGTAGGTGGAATTTGGTAAGGAAAAATTTATATAGTGTGCTGAAATTTACTGTCACTTGTTACTATGGAAAGTAATTCTCTAAGGGCTTGTTCGGGGTATCTTCACCCCGTGCAGTAGACCAAAGAGTTGCTCCTCAACCTACTGGACCTATTAAAAATGAAACTCCTTTTGAATTCCCTTCGGGTATGATGGAAAAACTGCTAGCTAACCTTTACAGGAGATGGAACAAAGCATCCTGATGAGCACTTAATATATGTGGATGAAGTTTGTGGATTATTTAAGCTTGCAGGTATACCCGATGATGTTGCTAAGAAGAAGGTCTTCCCTTTATCTTTGAAGGGAGACGCATTGATATGGTATAGGGTATGTGATGATATGAGATCATGGGACTATAAAAGATTCAAGTTGGAATTTCATCAAAAGTATTACCCTATGCATCTTGTTCATCGTGATCGCAATTATATATATAATTTCTGGCCTCGCAAAGGAGAAAGCATCGCTCAAGCTTGGGGGAGTCTTAAATCAATGTTATTTTCATGCCCCAATCATGAGCTCCTGAGAGAAATAATTATGCAAAGTTTTTATGCTCGGCTTTCTGAAAACAATCGCACCATGCTTGATACTTCTTGTGCTGGCTCTTTTATGATGAAGACTATTGAATTCAGATGGAATTTATTGAATAGAATTAAATGCAACTCTGAAGATTGGGACCTCGACGAAGGTAAAGAGTCAAGTATGACACCTAAGTTTGATTGTGTTAAATCTTTTATGGACACCGATATTTTCTGTAAGTTTAGCACTAAATATAGACTTGACTCTGAGATAGTAGCTTCTTTTTGTGAATATTTTGCTACTTATGTTGATCTCCCTAAGGAGAAGTGGTTTAAATATCATCCTCCCATAGAAGTAAAAGTAGCTGCACCTATTAAAGTTGACGAAAAGACTGTCACTTATAATGATCCTATTGTTCCTACTTCTTATGTTGAGAAACCACCTTTCCCTGTTAGAATAAAGGATCATGCTAAAGCTTCAACTGTTGTTCGTAAAAGCAATATTAGAACTTATACACCTCCTGAGCAAGTTAAAGTAGAACCTAATATTGCTATTGTTAAAGATCTCTTGTCTGATAATATTGATGGGCATGTTATTCAGTTCGAAGGTGAAACTGCTAGAATTGCTAAACCTTGTGATAAAGATAAACATAGACCTGTGGTAGGCGTGCCTATTATTTCTATTAAAATAGGAGATCATTGTTATCATGGCTTATGTGATATGGGTGCTAGTGCTAGTGCAATACCTATTGACTTATACAAAGAAATTATGCATGACATTGCACCTGTTGAGTTAGAAGAAATTGATGTTACTATTAAACTTACTAATAGAGATACTATTTCACCAATGGGAAATGTTAGAGATTTTGAAGTCTTGTGTGGGAAAACTAAATATCCTGCTGATTTTCTTGTTCTTGGTTCCCCACAAGATAGCTTTTGTCCAATTATATTTGGTAGACCCTTATTAAATACTGTCAATGCTACCATAGATTGCACAAAGAATGTTGTTACTGTTGGCTTGGATGATATGGTTCATGAGTTTAATTTCTCTAAATTTAGTAAACAACACCGTGAGGAAGAATTACCTAGTAAGGATGAAATTATTGGTCTTGCTTCTATTGCCGTACCTCCTAGTGATCCTTTAGAACACTATTTGCTAGACCATGAAAATGATATGTTCATGAATGAAAGAAGGGAAATAGATGAAGTATTCTTTAAACAGGAACCTATTCTACATCACAATTTGCCTGTTGAAATCTTAGGGGATCCTCCTCCACCCAAGGGTGATCCCATGTTTGAGCTTAAACCTTTGCCTGATAATCTTAAATATGCTTATCTTGATGAAAAGAAGATATATCCTATTATTATTAGTGCTAACCTTTCAGAGCATGAAGAAGAAAGATTATTGAAATTCTGAAGAAGCAACGTGCTGCTATTGGATATACTCTTGATGATCTTAAGGGCATTAGTCCCACTCTATGTCAACATAAAATAAATTTGGAAGAAGATGCCAAACCAGTTCGTGATCCTCAATGATGTTTGAGTCCTAAAATGAAAGAAGTGGTAAGAAAAGAAATACTCAAGCTTTTTGGAGGTAGGTATAATTTATCCCGTTGCTGATAGTGAGTGGGTATGTCCTGTCCATTGTGTCCCTAAGAAGGGAGGTATTACTGTTGTTCCTAATGATAAAGATGAATTGATTCCACAAAGAATTATCACAGGTTATAGGATGGTAACTGATTTCAGCAAATTAAGTAAAGCTACTAAGAAAGATCATTACCCCTTACCTTTTATTGATCAAATGCTAGAAAGATTATGCAAACACACACACTATTGCTTTCTAGATGGTTATTCTGGTTTCTCTCAAATACCTGTGTCGGCTAGAGATCAATCAAAGACTACTTTTACATGCCCTTTTGGTACTTTTGCTTACGTATGCCTTTTGGTTTATGTAATGCACCTGCTACCTTTCAAAGATGCATGATGGCTATATTCTCTGACTTTTGTGAAAAGATTTGTGAGGTTTTCATGGACGACTTTTCCGTCTATGGTTCCTTTTTTGATGATTGCTTGAGCAATCTTGATCGAGTTTTGCAGAGATGTGAAGAAACTAATCTTGTCTTGAATTGGGAACAGTGCCACTTTATGGTTAATGAAGGTATTGCCTTGGGGCATAAAGTTTCTGAAAGAGGTATTGAAGTTGATAAAGTCAAGGTTGATGCTATTGAAAAGATGCCATGTCCCAAGGACATCAAAGGTATAAGAAGTTTCCTTGGTCACGCCGGATTTTATAGGAGGTTCATTAAGGACTTCTCAAAAATTTCTCGGCCTCTGACTAATTTATTGCAAAAAGATATACCATTTGTCTTTGATGATGATTGTGTAGAAGCATTTGAAATACTTAAGAAAGCATTAGTCTCTGCACCTATTGTTCAGCCACCTGATTGGAACCTACCCTTTGAAATTATGTGTGATGCTAGTGATTATGCTGTAGATGTTGTTCTAGGGCAAAGAGTTGATAAGAAATTAAATGTTATTCATTATTCTAGTAAGACTCTAGACAATGCTCAAAGAAATTATGCTACTACTGAAAAGGAGCTTTTAGCAGTTGTATTTGCTTGTGATAAGTTCAGATCTTATATTGTTGATTCTAAAGTAACTATTCAAACTGATCATGCTGCTATTAAATATCTTATGGAAAAGAAAGATGTTAAACCTAGACTTATTAGATGGGTTCTCTTGCTACAAGAATTTTATTTGCATAATGTTGATAGAAAGGGAGCTGAGAACCCCATTGCAAACAACTTGTCTAGGTTAGAAAATATTCTTGATGACCCACTACCTATTAATGATAGCTTTCCTAATGAACAATTAAATGTTATAAGTACTTCTCGTAGTACTCCATGGTATGTTGATTATGCTAATTATATTGTTGCTAAATTTATACCACCTAGCTTCACATACCAGCAAAAGAAAAAGTTTTTCTATGATTTAAGACATTACTTTTGGGATGACCCACATCTTTATAAAGAAGGAGTAGATGGTGTTATTAGACGTTGTGTACCTGAGCATGAACAGGAACAGATCCTACGCAAGTGTCATTCCGAGGCTTATGGAGGACACCACGCTGGAGATAGAACTGCACATAAGGTATTGCAATCTGGTTTTTATTGTCCTACTCTCTTTAAGGATGCCCGTAAGTTTGTCTTATCTTGTGATGAATGTCAAAGAATTGGTAATATTAGTAGACGTCAAGAAATGCCTATGAATTATTCACTTGTTATTGAACCGTTTGATGTTTGGGGCTTTGATTATATGGGACCTTTTCCTGCCTCTAATGGATACACACATATTTTAGTTGCTGTTGATTACGTTACTAAGTGGGTAGAAGCTATTCCAACTAGTAGTGCTGATCATAACACTTCTATTAAAATGCTTAAGGAAGTTATTTTTCCGAGGTTTGGAGTCCCTAGATATTTAATGACTGATGGTGGTTCACACTTTATTCATGGTGCTTTCCGTAAAATGCTTGCTAAATATGATGTTAATCATAGAATTGCATCTCCTTATCACCCTCAGTCTAGTGGTCAAGTAGAGTTGAGCAATAGAGAGCTGAAATTAATTTTGCAAAAGACTGTTAATAGGTCTAGAAAGAATTGGTCCAAGAAACTTGATGATGCATTATGGGCTTATAGAACTGCATACAAAAATCCTATGGGTATGTCTCCGTATAAAATGGTTTATGGAAAAGCATGTCATTTACCTCTCGAACTAGAACATAAGGCATATTGGGCTATTAAAGAGCTCAACTATGATTTTAAACTTGCCGGTGAGAAGAGGTTATTTCATATTAGCTCACTTGATGAATGGAGAACCCAAGCTTATGGAAATGCCAAGTTGTTTAAAGAAAAAGTTAAAAGACGGCATGACAAAAGGATACAAAAGCGTGAGTTTATGTAGGTGATTATGTATTGCTATACAACTCTTGTTTAAGATTTTTTGCAGGAAAACTTCTCTCTAAATGGGAAGGCCCCTATGTTATCGACGAGGTCTATCGTTCTGGTGCCATAAAAATCAACAACTTCGAGGGCACAAATCCGAAGGTGGTAAATGGTCAAAGAATCAAACATTATATCTCAGGTAATCCCATAAATGTTGAAACCAATATTATTGAAACCGTAACCCTGGAGGAATACATAAGGGACACTTTCCGGAATGTTTCAGACTCCTAAAAGGAATAGGTATGTGGTACGGTAAGTAAACTGACTCCAAAACAATTTTTAAGGCAATAGTTCTCCGTTTTGTAATATTTAGAAAAATAGAAAAATAAGTAGCAGTCCGGGAAGGACACGAGGGCCCCACGAGGGTGGTGGGCGCGCCCTACCCCCCTGGGCGCGCCCCCTACCTCGTGAGCACCTTGTGTGCCTTCCGGACTCCATTTTCTTACACGATACGTATTTTGGTCGGTAAAAATTCATTATATATTCTACCGAAGGTTTTGAGTCCCGTATCACGCAAATCTCCTCTGTTTTTTTGAGCTATTGTTGCTGCAGATTAGAGCAAGATGTCTTCTCAAGAGTCAATTGGGGAGAGCCGGGTATCTAATCCGGCACCGGAACCAAGGGCAAACAGCGACGCTGACCACTTTGGGCTAGCAACGGAGAAAGAGATGGAGGCTGACTTGATGAGAGTAGATGCCATGGAGGATCAAGAAGTCACCTCTCGCCTCCGAGCTGGGTTCACAATGGGGGAACTACAGAGCTCAGCTATTCCAAACTCGGTTATCCCTTCTAATGTTAGATTTCTTTCTTATGAAAATATGAAGAGGAGTGTCACTTGTTCTCTCGCAGCTATGCAACACCCTTGGGTGCAAGGAGCTTTAGCTGTCACAGGAAAGCTTCGTAAGGAAATAATGGACCTTAAACATCAAGTCAATAAGCTCGAGGAGGAGAACCGCATCCTGAGGGGAATCATCGCCAAGAATATTACACCGACAACAAAGAAGGAGACATAATCACATGGGTCTGGGCACTCCCCTTGGCAACTGCCAAGCTTGGGGGAGGTGCCCCGGTTTCGTATCACAATCACAACTCCTATCTTTACCCTTTTTCTTAGTTCGATCCTATTAGTAGTATCTTGATCTAGTAGAATAAAGTTTATGGCATGATCTAGTTTTGAGTTTGCTTTATGATCTCTCTATGTAATCGAGTCCGTGAGCTATATATAATAAATATTAGTGTTGAGTCAAGGGCTTGATTATTTTGCCATGATCATGGGTGAATAAAAGAAAAGAGAAAAAGAATAAAAAGAAACAAAAAGTTCATATTGATCTTATTGAGAGTAATGACTTCACATAGAAAGAGTATGATGATTAAAAGTTGTTGGGAGTTGGCAGACATAGCTTTGGTCATTGTTACAATTAATAGGAAGTAATAAGGAAAGAGAGGTTTTCACATATAGATATATTATCATTGACATCTTTTATGATTGGGAGCGCTCATTAAAATATGACATGCTAAAGAGTTGATGTTGGAAAAGGAAGACAATATAATGAGTTCTATCTTTCTTATATCTGAGATAAAGTATGTTGTCATGGATCCTCTAACTTGTTGAGCTTGCCTTTCCCCCTCATGCTAGCCAAATTCTCAGCACCAAGTAGACATACTACTTGTGCTTCCAAATACCCTTAAACCAGTTTTGCCATGAGAGTCCACCATATCTACCTATGGATTGAGTAAGATCCTTCAAGTAAGTTGTCATCGGTGCAAAGCAATAAAAATTGCTCTAAATATGTATGATTGATTGGTGTGGGAGAAATAAGCTTTATACGATCTTGTGATGTGGAAGTAATAAAAGCGACGGACTACATAATAAAGGTTCATATCACAAAGGGGCAATATAAAGTGACGTTCTTTCGCATTGAGATTTTATGCATCCAACCATAGAAGCGCATGGCAACCTCTGCTTCCCTCTGCGAAGGGCCTATCCTTTATTATTATCTTCTACCTTATGCAAGAGTCATGGTGATCTTCACCTTTTCTTTTTCATTTTATCCTTTGGCAAGCTCAGCATGTTGGAAAGAACATGATATATATATATATATATATATATATATATATATATATATATATATATATATATCTAATTGGATGTAGGGGAGTATGAACCATTATTGTTGACATTACCCTTGAGGTAAAAGGTTGTGGGGCAAAACTATAAGCCCTTATCTTTCTCTGTGTTTGATTAAAACTCCATAACCACAAGTATTGCGTGAGTGTTACCAATTAAGGAGGACTAAATGATAGTTGAGTATGTGAACTTGCTTTTTAGCTCTCACATAGACTCTTTTTGATGTTATGATAAATTGCAATTGCTTCAATGACTGAGATTATAGTTTGTCAGAGCCCAATAAGGTTTATGATTTATACTTTTGCATTGTGAATAGGTCATCACTTGAACATAAGTAATCATACGACAGAATCTATATATGTTGCTGTTATGAGAATAATCATGATGCCTTCATGTCCGTATTTTATTTTTATCGACGCCTCTACCTCTAAACATGAGGACATATTTATTGTTATCGGCTTTTCGCTTGAGAACAAGCAAGGTCTAAGCTTGGGGGAGTTGATACGTCCATTTTGCATCATGCTTTTATATTGATATTTATTGCATTATGGACTGTTATTTCACTTTATGTCACAATACTTATGGCTATTCTCTCTTATTTTGCAAGGTTTACATAAGGAGGGAGAATGCCGGCAGCTGGAATTCTGGGCTGGAAAAGGAGCAAATATTAGAGACCTATTCTGCGCAACTCCAAAAGTCCTGAAACTCCACGGAACATCTTAAAACAAATAAAGAAGAAATTTTTTGGGACGAGACTCCGCCGCCACGAGGCGGAACCTTGGCGGAACCAATCTAGAGCTCCGGCAGAGCTGTTCTGCCGGGGAAACTTCCCTCCCGGAGGGGGAAATCATCACCATTGTCATCACCAACGCTCCTCTCATCAGGAGAGGGCAATCTCCATCAACATCTTCACCAGCACCATCTCATCTCCAAACCCTAATTCATCTCTTGTATCCAATTCTTGTCTCAAAGTCCGGGATTGGTGCTAGTAGGTTGCTAGTAGTGTTGATTACTCCTTGTATTTGATGCTAATTGGTTTATTTGGTGGAAGATCATATGTTCAGATCCTATATGCATATTATTACCCCTCGATTATGAACATGAATATGCTTTGTGAGTAATTACGTTTGTTCCTGAGGACAAGGGAGAAGTCTTGCTATTAGTAGTCATGTGAATTTGGTATTCGTTTGATATTTTGATAAGATGTATGTTGTCTAGCCTCTAGTGGTGTTATGTGAACGTCGACTACATAACACTTCACCATTATTTGGGCCTAGAGGAAGGCATTGGGAAGTAATAAGTAGATGATGGGTTTCTAGAGTGACAAAAGCTTAAACCCTAGTTTATGTGTTGCTTCGTAAGGGGCTGATTTGAGTCCACATGTTTCATGCTATCGTTAGGTTTACCTTAATACTTTTGTTGTAGTTGCGGATGCTTGCAATAGAGGTTAATCATAAGTGGGATGCTTGTTCAAGTAAGAACAACACCCTAGCACCAGTCCACCCACATATCAAATTATCAAAGTATCGAACGCGAATCATATGAACATGATGAAAACTAGCTTGACGATATTCCCATGTGTCCTCTGGAGCGCTTTTCCTATTATAAGAGTTTGTTCCAGCTTGTCCTTTGCTACAAAAGGATTGGGCCACCTTGCTGCACTTTATTTACTTTTGTTACTTGTTGCTCATTACAATTTATCCTATCACAAAACTATCTGTTACCACTTATTTCAGTACTTGCAGAGAATACCTTGCTGAAAACCGCTTATCATTTCCTTCTGCTCCTCGTTGGGTTCGACACTCTTACTTATCGAAAGGACTACGATAGATCCCCTATACTTGTGGGTCATCAGCGGGTACTTGGCGCAACATAGGTCTCCGGGGTCGTCGGGTACACGTTCACATTGTAGCCATACACGTCAACGGTCTTATCGGAACCACGTCAACATTCGCGATCCACCTTGGCGATCCGAAGGGGTACTTGGCGTCATGGTACTTGGGTCTTCGGACTTGCCGGTCTCGGTTCTTGCGATGATAGTTGTACAAGGTCGTCGTGGGAAGTAGTCGTACTCGTGAACTTGTCGGATCCACAATGATGGTAGTGGAACTTCACGGATCCGTGGTCTCCGGGCGTAATGGTACTTGGCAAATCCCGAAACGTTCTTGACGATCCAAAATGGAACAAGTGAGATGCACATCCACGTAGTCTTCCGACTTGGGCTCCGGGTTCAAGATTTGACGAGCCTAGGGAGACGATGGAGAAAGCAAACAACGGAGCATCAACAGACACGAGGACACGGACAAGACTTGGGACTTCCTGGACCCACGGAAACGGCCGGCAGCGGGAGGCTGCTAGTAGAGGCAGGGCCATGCCGAGGTCGAAGGTGGCAGGGCGAGCTCGACATAGGTCATCCGCGGTCGGACGAAGCAGCAGCAGCATGGCACGGCAGCGCGCGCGAAGCTGCAGGCCAACACGGTGGCCTCCATGGCCGGGCGAGCAAAGGGGCGTTGAGGTGCTGAAGATGAAGGAGACAAGGCGATGTTGGGGAACGTTGCAGAAAATTAAAATTTTTCCTACGGTTTCACCAAGATCCATCTATGAGTTCATCTAAGCAACGAGTCAAGGGGAAGAGTTTGCATCTACATACCACTTGTAGATCGAGTGCAGAAGCGTTCAAGGGGATGGTGATGATGGAGTCGTACTCATCGTGATTCGGATCACCGATGACCAAGTGCTGAACGGACAGCACCTCCGCGTTCAACACACGTATGGGACAGTCAACGTCTCCTCTGTCTTGATCCAGCAAGGAGGAAGGAGAGGTTGAGGAAGGCAGCTCCAAGGGCAGCACGACGGCGTGGTGCAGTTGGTGCAGCAGTATTCCGACAGAGCTTCACCGAGCACGTACGGAGGAGGAGAGGTGTTGGGGAGGGGAGGGGCTGCGCCTTGAGTTGTGGTGTCCAGCAGCCCTCCCCTCACCCCTCTATATATAGGAGGAGAGGGGCAAGGGGGCTGGCCCTCTAGGGGAAACCCTAGAGGGGGGCGGCGGCCAAAGGGTGGGGGGCTTGCCCCCCAAGCAAGGGGGTGCGCCCCCTTTAGGGTTCCCCCCCAACCCTAGGCGCATGGGCCCAAGGGGGGGGGGCGCCAAGCCCACTAGGGGCTGGCTGCTATCCCTACGCAGCCCAAGTGGCCCCCCGGGAGGGGTGGTCCCTCCCGGTGGACCCCCGGAACCTTTCCGGTGGTCCCGGTACAATACCGGTATGACCCCGAAACTTTCCGGTGCCCGTTTAACAACTTCCCATATATAAAACTTTACCTACGGACCATTCCGGGACTCCTCGTGACGTCCGGGATCACATCCAGGACTCCGAACAACATTCGGTAATCACATACTTGTCTTCCTGATAACCCTAGCGTCACCGAACCTTAAGTGTGTAGACCCTACGGGTTCGGGAGACATGCAGACATGACCGAGACTCTCCGGTCAATAACCAACAGCGGGATCTGGATACGCATGTTGGCTCCCACATGCTCCTCGATGATGTCATTGGATGAACCACGATGTCGAGGATTCGATCAAACCCCGTATACAATTCCCTTTGTCAATCGATACGTTACTTGCTCGAGACCCGATCGTCGGTATCCCAATACCTTGTTCAGTCTCGTTACCGGCAAGTCACTTTACTCGTACCGTAATGCATGATCCCGTGGCCAAAACCTTGGTCACCTTGAGCTCATTATGATGATGCACTACCGAGTGGGCCCAGTGATACCTCTCCGTAACACGGAGTGACAAATCCCAGTCTCGATCTGTGTCAACCCAACAGACACTTTCGGAGATACCTGTAATGCACCTTTATAGTCACCCAGTTACGTTGTGACGTTTGGTACACCCAAAGAACTCCTACGGTATCCGGGAGTTACACGATCTCATGGTCGAAGGAAGAGATACTTGACATTGGAAAAGCTCTAGCAAACGAACTAACCGACCTTTGTGCTATGCTTAGAATTGGGTCTTGTCCATCACATCATTCTCCTAATGATGTGATCCCGTTATCAACGACATCCAATGTCCATAGCCAGGAAACCATGACTATCTGTTGATCACAACGAGCTAGTCAACTAGAGGCTTACTAGGGACATATTGTGGTCTATGTATTCACACATGTATTACGATTTCCGGATAATACAGTTATAGCATGAATAAAAGACTATTATCATGAACAAAGAAATATAATAATAATACTTTTATTATTGCCTCTAGGGCATATTTCCAACAGTCTCCCACTTGCACTAGAGTCAATAATCTAGTTACATTGTGATGAATCGAACACCCATAGAGTTCTGGTGTTGATCATGTTTCGCTCGCGAGAGAGGTTTAGTCAACGGATCTGCGACATTCAGATCCGTATGTACTTTGCAAATTTCTATGTCTCCATCTTGAACATTTTCACGGATGGAGTTGAAACGACGCTTGATATGCCTAGTCTTCTTGTGAAATCTGGGCTCCTTCGCAAGGGCAATAGCTCCAGTATTGTCACAGAAAAGTATGATCGGCCCCGACGCATTGGGTATGACTCCTAGGTCGGTGATGAACTCCTTCACCCAAATAGCTTCATGCGCTGCCTCCGAGGCTGCCATGTACTCCGCTTCACATGTAGATCCCGCCACGACGCTCTGCTTGCAGCTGCACCAGCTTACTGCTCCACCATTCAACATATACACGTATCCGGTTTGTGACTTAGAGTCATCCGGATCTGAGTCGAAGCTAGCGTCGACGTAACCCTTTACGACGAGCTCTTCGTCTCCTCCATAAACGAGAAACATGTCCTTTGTCCTTTTCAGGTACTTCAGGATATTCTTGACCGCTGTCCAGTGTTCCTTGCCGGGATTACCCTTGTATCTTGCTACCAAACTCACGGCAAGGTTTACATCAGGTCTGGTACACAGCATGGCATACATAATAGATCCTATGGCCGAAGCATAGGGGATGAGACTCATCTCTTCTTTATCTTTTGCCGTGGTCGGTGACTGAGCCGAGCTCAATCTCACTCCTTGTAACATAGGCAAGAACCCTTTCTTGGACTGATCCATTTTGAACCTTTTCAAAATCTTATCAAGGTATGTGCTTTGTGAAAGACCTATGAGGCGTCTCGATCTATCTCTATAGATCTTGATGCCTAATATATAAGCAGCTTCTCCAAGGTCCTTCATTGAAAAACACTTATTCAAGTAGGCCTTAATGCTCTCCAGAAATTCTATATTATTTCCCATCAAGAGTATGTCATCTACATATAATATGAGAAATGCTACAGAGCTCCCACTCACTTTCTTGTAAACGCAGGCTTCTCCATAAGTCTGCATAAACCCAAACGCTTTGATCATCTCATCAAAGCGAATATTCCAACTCCGAGATGCTTGCACCAGCCCATAAATGGATCGCTGGAGCTTGCATACTTTGTTAGCGTTCTTAGGATCGACAAAACCTTCCGGTTGTATCATATACAGCTCTTCCTTAAGATGCCCGTTAAGGAATGCCGTTTTGACGTCCATCTGCCATATCTCATAATCATAGTATGCGGCAATTGGTAACATGATTCAGACGGACTTAAGCTTCGCTACGGGAGAGAAAGTCTCATCGTAGTCAATCCCTTGAACTTGTCGATAACCCTTAGCGACAAGTCGAGCTTTATAGATGGTGACATTTCCATCCGCGTCCGTCTTCTTCTTAAAGATCCATTTGTTTTCTATCGCTCGCCGATCATCGGGCAAGTCAGTCAAAGTCCATACTTTGTTTTCATACATGGATTCTATCTCGGATTTCATGGCTTCTAGCCATTTGTTGGAATCTGGGCCCGCCATCGCTTCTTCATAGTTCGAAGGTTCATCGTTGTCTAACAACATGATTTCTAGGACAGGGTTGCCGTACCACTCTGGTGCGGAACGTGTCCTTGTGGACCTATGAAGTTCAGTAGCAACTTGATCCGAAGTACCTTGATCATCATCATTATTTTCCTCTTCAGTTGTGTAGGCATCACAGGAACATCTTCTTGAGCTGCACTACTGTCCCGCTCAAGAGGTAGTACTTCATCGAGTTCTACTTTCCTCCCACTTACTTCTTTCGAGAGAAACTCTTTTTCCAAAAAGGATCCGTTCTTAGCGACAAAGATCTTGCCCTCGGATCTTAAGTAGAAGGTATACCCAATGGTTTCCTTAGGGTATCCTATGAAGACGCATTTTTCCGACTTGGGTTCGAGCTTCTCAGGTTGAAGTTTCTTGACATAAGCATCGCATCCCCAAACTTTCAGAAACGACGGCTTAGGTTTCTTCCCAAACCATAATTCATACGGTGTCGTCTCAACGGATTTTGACGGTGCCCTATTTAAAGTGAATGTAGCTGTCTCTAGAGCGTATCCCCAAAATGATAGCGGTAAATCAGTAAGAGACATCATAGACCGCACCATATCTAATAGAGTGCGATTACGATGTTCGGACACACCGTTACGCTGAGGTGTTCCAGGCGGCGTGAGTTGTGAAACGATTCCACATTTCCTTAAGTGTGTACCAAATTCTTGACTTAAGTATTCTCCTCCACGATCTGATCATAGGAATTTTATCTTTCGGTCACGTTGATTCTCTACCTCATTCTGAAATTCCTTGAACTTTTCAAAGGTCTCAGACTTGTGTTTCATTAAGTAGACATACCCATATCTACTTAAGTCATCAGTGAGAGTGAGAACATAATGATATCCTCCGCGAGCCTCAACGCTCATTGGACCGCACACATCGGTATGTATGATTTCCAACAAGTTGGTTGCTCGCTCCATTGTTCCGGAGAACGGAGTCTTGGTCATCTTGCCCATGAGGCATGGTTCGCATGTGTCAAATGATTCATAATCAAGAGACTCTAAAAGTCCATCAGCATGGAGCTTCTTCATGTGCTTGACACCAATGTGACCAAGGCGGCAGTGCCACAAGTATGTGGGACTATCGTTATCAACTTTACATCTTTTGGTATTCACGCTATGAATATGTGTAACACTACGTTCGAGATTCATTAAGAATAAACCATTGACCATCGGAGCATGACCATAAAACATATCTCTCATATAAATCGAACAACCATTATTCTTAGACTTAAATGAGTAGCCATCTCGTATTAAACGAGATCCAGATACAATGTTCATGCTCAAACTTGGCACCAAATAACAATTATTAAGGTTCAAAACTAATCCCGTAGGTAAATGTAGAGGTAGCGTGCCGACGGCGATCACATCGACTCTGGAACCATTCCCGACGCGCATCGTCACCTCGTCCTTCGCCAGTCTCCGCTTATTCCGTAGCTCCTGCTGTGAGTTACAAATATGAGCAACGGCACCGGTATCAAATACCCAGGAGTTACTACGAGTACTGGTAAGGTACACATCAATTACATATATATCGAATATACCTTTAGTGTTGCCGGCCTTCTTATCCGCTAAGTATTTGGGGCAGTTCCGCTTCCAGTGACCCTTCCCCTTGCAATAAAAGCACTTAGTCTCAGGCTTGGGTCCATTCTTTGACTTCTTCCTGGCAACTGGCTTACCGGGCGCGGCAACCTCTTTGCCGTCCTTCTTGAAGTTCTTCTTACCCTTGCCCTTCTTGAACTTAGTGGTCTTATTGACCATCAACACTTGATGTTCTTTCTTGATTTCAACCTCTGCTGACCTTAGCATAGAAAATACTTCAGGAATGGTCTTTACCATCCCCTGCATATTGTAGTTCATCACAAAGCTTTTGTAGCTTGGCGGGAGCGACTGAAGGATTCTGTCAATGACTGCCTCATCAGGGAGGTTAATATTCAGCTGGGTCATACGGTTGTGCAACCCAGACATCTTGAGTATGTGCTCACTGACAGAACTATTTTCCTCCATCTTACAACTATAGAACTTGTCGGAGATGTCATATCTCTCGACCCAGGCGTGAGCTTGGAAAACTAGTTTCAGCTCCTCGAACATCTCATATGCTCCGTGATGCTCAAAACGCTTTTGGAGCCCCGGTTCTAAGCTGTAAAGCATGCCGCACTGAACGAGGGAGTAATCATCAGCACGAGACTGCCAAGCATTCATAATGTCTTGGTTCTCTGGGACGGGAGCGTCACCTAGCGGTCCTTCTAGGACATATTGTTTCCTGGCAGCTATGAGGATGATCCTCAGGTTCCGGACCCAGTCCATATAGTTGCTGCCATCATCTTTCAGCTTGGTTTTCTCTAGGAACGCGTTGAAGTTCATGTTGACATGAGCGTTGGCCATTTGATCTACAAGACATATTTGCAAAGGTTTTAGACTAAGTTCATGATAATTAAGTTCTAATCAAATTATGAACTCCCACTCAGATTAGACATCCCTCTAGTCATCTAAGTGTTACACGATCCGAGTCGACTAGCCCGTGTCCGATCATCACGTGAGACGGACTAGTCATCATCGGTGAACATTCTCATGTTGATCGTATCTTCCATACGACTCGTGTTCGACCTTTCGGTCTCCGTGTTCCGAGGCCATGTCTGTACATGCTAGGCTCGTCAAGTTAACCCTAAGTGTTTTTGCTGTGTAAAACTGTCTTACACCCGTTGTATGTGAACGTAAGAATCCATCACACCCGATCATCACGTGGTGCTTAGAAGCGACGAACTTTAGCAACGATGCACAGTTAGGGGAGAACACTTCTTGAAATTGTTGTAAGGGATCATCTTATTTACTACCGTCATCCTAAGTAAACAAGATGCATAAAACATAATAAACATCACATGCAATTATATAAAGTAGTGACATGATATGGCCAATATCATATAGCTCCTTTGATCTTCATCTTCGGGGCTCCATGATCATCTTGTCACCGGCATGACACCATGATCTCCATCATCATGATCTCCATCATCGTGTCTTCATGAAGTTGTCACGCCAACGACTACTTCTACTTCTATGACTAACGCATTTAGCAATAAAGTAAAGTAGTTTACATGGCGTTCTTCAATGACACGCAGGTCATACAAAAAATAAAGACAACTCCTATGGCTCCTGCCGGTTGTCATACTCATCGACATGCAAGTCGTGAATCCTATTACAAAGAACATGATCTCATACATCACAATTCATCGTTCATCACAACTTCTGGCCATATCACATCACATGATCAATCGCTGCAAAAACAAGTTAGACGTCCTCTAATTGTTGTTGCATCTTTTACGTGGCTGCAATTGGGTTCTAGCAAGAACGTTTTCTTACTACGAATAACCACAACGTGATTTTGTCAACTTCTATTTACCCTTCATAAGGACCCTTTTCATCAAATCCGCTCCAACTAAAGTGGGAGAGACAGACACCCGCCAGCCACCTTATGCAACTAGTGCATGTCAATCGGTGGAACCGGTCTCACGTAAGCGTACGTGTAAGGTTGGTCCGGGCCACTTCATCCCACAATGCCGTTGAAGCAAGAAAAGACTAGTAGTGGCAAGTAAGTTGACAAGATCCACGCCCACAACAAAATTGTGTTCTACTCGTGCAAAGAGAACTACGCATAGACCTAGCTCATGATGCCACTGTTGGGGAACGTTGCAGAAAATTAAAAATTTTCCTACGGTTTCACCAAGATCCATCTATGAGTTCATCTAAGCAACGAGTCAAGGGGAAGAGTTTGCATCTACATACCACTTGTAGATCGAGTGCGGAAGCGTTCAAGGGGATGGTGATGATGGAGTCGTACTCATCGTGATTCGGATCACCGATGACCAAGTGCTAAACGGACAGCACCTCCGCGTTCAACACACGTACGGGACGGTCGATGTCTCCTCCATCTTGATCCAGCAAGGAGGAAGGAGAGGTTGAGGAAGGCAGCTCCAAGGGCAGCATGACGGCGTGGTGCAGTTGGTGCAGCAGTATTCCGATAGAGCTTCGCCGAGCACGTACGGAGGAGAGGTGTTGGGGAGGGGAGGGGCTGCGCCTTGAGTTGTGGTGTCCAGCAGCCCTCCCCTCACCCCTCTATATATAGGAGGAGAGGGGCAAGGGGGCCGGCCCTCTAGGGGAAACCCTAGAGGGGGGCGGCGGCCAAAGGGTGGGGGGCTTGCCCCCCAAGCAAGGGGGTGCGCCCCCTTTAGGGTTTCCCCCCAACCCTAGGCGCATGGGCCCAAGGGGGGGGGGGCGCCAAGCCCACTAGGGGCTGGCTGCTTTCCCTACGCAGCCCAAGTGGCCCCCCGGGAGGGGTGGTCCCTCCCGGTGGACCCCCGGAACCTTTCCGGTGGTCCCGGTACAATACCGGTATGACCCCGAAACTTTCCGGTGCCCGTTTAACAACTTCCCATATATAAAACTTTACCTCCGGACCATTCCGGGACTCCTCGTGACGTCCGGGATCTCATCCGGGACTCCGAACAACATTCAGTAATCACATACTTGTCTTCCTGATAACCCTAGCGTCACCGAACCTTAAGTGTGTAGACCCTACGGGTTCGGGAGACATGCAGACATGACCGAGACTCTCCGGTCAATAACCAACAGCGGGATCTAGATACCCATGTTGGCTCCCACATGCTCCTCGATGATGTCATCGGATGAACCACGATGTCGAGGATTTGATCAAACCCCGTATACAATTCCCTTTGTCAATCGGTACGTTACTTGCCCGAGACCCGATCGTCGGTATCCCAATACCTTGTTCAGTCTCGTTACCGGCAAGTCACTTTACTCGTACCGTAATGCATGATCCCGTGGCCAACACCTTGGTCACCTTGAGCTCATTATGATGATGCACTACCGAGTGGGCCCAGTGATACCTCTCCATAACACGGAGTGACAAATCCCAGTCTCGATCCGTGTCAACCCAACAGACACTTTCGGAGATACCTGTAATGCACCTTTATAGTCACCCAGTTACGTTGTGACGTTTGGTACACCCAAAGAACTCCTACAGTATCCGGGAGTTACACGATCTCATGGTCGAAGGAAGAGATACTTGACATTGGAAAAGCTCTAGCAAACGAACTAACCGACCTTTGTGCTATGCTTAGAATTGGGTCTTGTCCATCACATCATTCTCCTAATGATGTGATCCCGTTATCAACGACATCCAATGTCCATAGCCAGGAAACCATGACTATCTGTTGATCACAACGAGCTAGTCAACTAGAGGCTTACTAGGGACATATTGAGGTCTATGTATTCACACGTGTATTACGATTTCCAGATAATACAGTTATAGCATGAATAAAAGACTATTATCATGAACAAAGAAATATAATAATAATACTTTTATTATTGCCTCTAGGGTATATTTCCAACAGGCGAGAGGGACGGCGCAAGGCGACGTGCTCGTCATCGGGGCTTGGCAAAGAGCAGCAGCAGCAGGGCTCGCTGCTGGCGTGGGGAGGCAGACGAGATGTTTGCGCGATGATGGCAGGGAGCGTCTCAGTATGCTGCTGCTCGCGTGCTCCAGCACAGGCAAAGCTAGCAGCGAGGAGGAGAAGGGAGCTGGGGCGCGCCGGAGGAGAAGCAGGGCGCGGAGGAGCTTGAGCACGGGACGGCGACCTGGTGGCATTGGCGCTCCTGCGGGCGTCCATGGCGACGGCAGCCTCCGCCTGGTTCGGTGGCTGGACTCCCGCGACGAGGAGGGGGCAAAGGGGAACGAGACGAGGGTGTGGTGCAGCTCTCTCTCTCCCTGCAAGTGTCGGCGCTAGGAGGAGAACGAAGGTAGCACTACAAAAAAAGACACATCCGTGACATTTTGGGTCGAACAAAAAAATTTTCTTTCATACATATGACACTTCTATGACGATAATTGTGACAAAACCCGGTATCATCATAGATGTGGTGGGCTCCTACTTCTATGACAAAAAATCATGACAGAAAATGGGCTTTTCGTCCTGGGCGGGCCAGAGACGCAGCTGCATGACATTCTTTGGGCCGTCCATGACGGAAAAAACCATGGTAGAAGCAAGGGCGAGGAAAATTTTGGGGAGTTCCCGGTTACGGTGGGAGGTCGGGGGCCGAGCGATGCACGTTTCTATCATACACGTACGCGTGTGTGTGCGAGGCGTTGGCTCTAACTGAACCCGAGCGAGGCGTTGGGCTCTAACTGAACCCGAGCGATTGCACTGCAGGCTACGCGTTACTGAACCCGAGCGATCGATCGATAGCTATTAACTGAAGCCGATCGAGCGATTCCTTCGCTACTGCTGCTAACTGAAGCCGATAGAATGCTGCCTCTGGGATGAACAGTGAGCGTTGCGGGGGGGTTGGATGAACAGTGAGCGGTGGCGTTGCCTCTGGATGAACAGGACCCCATGGTGTGGTGGAGGGCTGGATGAACAGTAGACAGTGGAGGGGTGCCCGTGGAGGGGTGGTTGAACAGGACCCCGTGGT
Source organism: Triticum dicoccoides (assembly GCF_002162155.2). Taxonomy (NCBI): domain Eukaryota; kingdom Viridiplantae; phylum Streptophyta; class Magnoliopsida; order Poales; family Poaceae; genus Triticum; species Triticum dicoccoides. Next base: position 421,452,114 of record NC_041380.1, read on the forward strand.
GTGGAGGGCAGGATGAACAGTAGACGGTGGAGGGGTGGTTGAACAGTAGCCGGTGGAGTAGCGCGCGGTGGAGGCTGGATGAACAGGAGCCCGTGGAGGCTGGAGGAGGTCGACGGTAGCCCGTGGAGGCTGGAGGAGGTCGACGGTGGAGATGAACAGTATCCCGTGGAGTCCCGTTTTGCGGTACGCCACACCCCTCCCGATGAACAGGACCCCCGTTTCGACCGTAGGAGGTCCGTTTCGTCCGTTTTGCAGTACGCCACACCCCTCCCGATCAACAGGACCCCCGTTTCGACCGTAGGAGGTCCGTTTCATCCGTTTTGCGGTACCCCCCACCCCTCCTGATCAACTTGACCCCCGTTTCGACCGTAGGAGGTCAGTTTCCTCCGTTTTGCGGTATGCCGCACCCCTCCCAATCAATAGGACCCCGTTCCAAACATAGGAGGTATGTTTCCTCTGTTTTGCGGTACGCCAGGCCTCGTTTCCATCGCCTGTTCCGTCCAAGCCCTCCCGATGAACACGACCACGCATTCCGTTCCGACCCAGCCGGTTGGCTCCCACGCATTTCGTTGCCTCCCGATGAACACTACGCATTCCGTTGCCTCCCCATGAACACGATGCATTCCGTTGCCTCCCCATGAACACGATGCATTTTGTTGCCTCCCCATGAACACGATGACGACGTTGTTTCTCCGTTCCGACCCAGCCATGTACACGAGCCCTGGCCGTACGTATGCGCGAGTAGGCATTCGAGACCCCGCCCGTATGTACACATAAGTGGCCGTATTTTCTTTCTTGCACCCTGGCCGCTGTACGTACGTGTACATGCTATGTGCGTGCTTCTACTACGACACGTACGTGCCTCTACTACGACACGTGCGCGCCTCTACATCCACCAGTATATATGTACGTACACGTTCGCGACCAGAATGACAACGCTATGTACGCTTCGACCAGGTGGGTCCCGACTGTCAGGCACTTCCTTGCCTCCAAAGATGTAGCTGGTGGGTCCCATCAGTCAGAGGGGCGAATCATTTTTTTGCCCAGACGCACTTCCTTGCGTGCGAAGATGTAGCTGGTGGGTCCCAGCAGTCAGGGGGAAACGTTTTTTCACGAAATACAGTGGCCTGTCCGGTGGGTCCAAGCTGTAAGGTGGAGGAATAATTTTTTGCGCGTAATAAGGAGGCACTTCCTTGCTACAGCCATGGACCCAGCTGTCAGCCTCTCCACGTACAGTCCACGTCCGATGGAAGCCATTCCTTGACCATGTTGACCACACCGCGCCGAGAACACCAGGGTGGTGGACGACAGCGAGGCCTAGGAAGGGGACGACACGGAGCCGGGGAAGACGCGGCAGTGGATGCCCACGCATAGAGGAGTATGAGGGTTCAATCGTTTGGCTGCGGTATGAGGCTGCCGTCGCCACAGAATAACAGGGGGTGTGGGTGCGTAGAGGGATGGCCTTGCCAGCGGTGGGAGTAGTAGGAGGCGCTGACACCTCCGTGGCATCACAGCCGGCCACGGGCGGTAGGAGCAGGCGGCACAACCGGCGCTACTTTGGGCGGCTGGAGCAAGAAGACCAGAGGTTGAAGAAGCACTACGGCCATTGGATGGACATTGTACGGTCCTTGGAGCTAGAATCGTTCATATATTGACTAAAGTTGATAAAGGCCTCCATCCCAGTCAACTTAGTAGGCCCACAAGTCAGCCTCCCACCAAGGTGGGTCCCAGCTAGCAGGGGGTATTCATTTTTTTGTGCATAATAAGGAGGCACTTCCGGTGGGTCCGAGCTGACAACGGGGGAACGTTTTTTTCGCGAAATACGGTGGCCTGTCCTGTGGGTCCCAGCAGTCAGGGGGGAACATTTTTTTTCACGAAATACTGGTGGCCCGACCGGCGGGTCCCTGTTGTCAGGTGGTGGAATAATTATTTTCCTTGTAATAAGGAGGCACTTCCTTGCGGCTACCGTGGACCCAGCTGTCAGCCACTCCATGTACAGTACTCTTCCGATGGAAGTCGGTCGTTGACCACATTAACCACGCCGCCCCGAGAGCACCATGGTGGTGGACGACAACGAGGCCTAGGAAGGGGACGACGCGGAGTCGGGGAAGATGCGGCAGTGGAAGCCCGCGCGGAGAGGAGTACGAGGGTTCACCGGTTCGGCTGCGGTGTGAGGATGCCGTCGCCGCAGAATAACAGGGGATGTGGGTGAGTAGAGGGATGCCCTGGCTAGTGGTGAGAGTAGTAGGGAGCACTGAGGCCTGCGCGGCAGCACAGTCGGCCACGGGAGGCGGGAGTAGGCGGTCCCGCCGGCGCTGCTTTGGTGGCTGGAGCAAGAAGATCAGAGATTGAAGAAACACGACGGCCGTTGGATTGACATCCAACGGTTACGTCTGCTAGAATCGTTTGTTGACGTATATAATAACTAAAAAATCTTGCATACGCGTCAACTAAACAGGCCCACAAGTCAGACCACTCCCTCTTTTTTTAATAATTTATATATAGCTCATGGCAACTTCTTATGCAATTTATTGCAGTCGTTTTTTTGGTTGGCCAGGGCCAATTTCTCATATTTATATGGGTTCCAAACTATTTTTAATACCGAAATGTCGAGCCAGATTTAAAGTACTTTGAAGATATATTTAAATTTGGTTAATGCCCAGTGAAATAGGAATCTGAAAATGTGAAAAACTTCAGAAATTATAAAGTAATTGCCAATTTGTCATCTGTTTTTATATTTAGAACCCATTTCATATTACTTTCAAGATTTGCAGATGTCTTGAAAGATTTGCAGCCCATCAGCGCGTAGAAAAATAAGTAGGCCTGGATTGGGTATTCTTCAGAAAAAATAAACTGGGCTCATTTTCACAAAGAAAAAATAGCTGGGCTGGTCACATGGTGAACATAAAATATAAGCCTGGGCTAAAAGGGCCACAGCCCAGTTCAAACCCTGCTCCGTCTCAACAATACCAAACAAAAAAAATACTGCTCGAGTAGCTACGTCCCAGGTGTCAGCCGATCTTGTGCTGTTCTCTTGTCTATTTACTATATACGCTCACAATGTCGTGGGTCCCAGATGCCAGGAAAACACTAGGAGGAAGCATTTTATTTTTCCATACGCTGACATGGTGGGCCCCTACTGTCATCCTCTCCACATACTTCTGCCGATTCCTGTTGTTTGTTGACCATGTTGACAACGCTATAGGGCGGCGCCGCGGCGAGCGCACCAAAGCGCGTGGAGGACGTCGGCGTTAACGATTTAGGAGACGGTGGGGCGGTGATGCATGCGCTGAGGCACAGCCAGCCATGGGAGGCGGAAGCAGGCGGCCCCGTCGGCGCTGGTTTGGTTTTGGTGGCTGGAGGAAGACAGGACTGAAGAAACACGACAAACTGTAAAAGCAGCAGGAGTACTTAACAACCTTAACTGAAACCAGCAGGGGCACTTAACAACCAAAGTTGAAAGCAGTATGAGTACTTATATAGGTTCAACCATACAAAGCACGCCTCGAACAGTGCTACTTTGCCTACAGTTAACCAAGGGTGAGGCCACCAAGCCCCAGGACAAGGCCCAGGCGCCACCCCGCGCATCCACCACCTTCTGAAAGCGGCTTCATCTCGCAACATGGTCAATAAACAGGATATTCGCTTTAGAGACATGGAAAAGCATGAACATAATCTTCTGTCCTATTCTCCAAGATGGACGGGCCTTCATTATTTGAGACCACCCATGAATAAGTATATTTTCACCTCCAAGGGGAATTGAGTAGGTCGACATAAACAGCATGTTGTGACCAAGCGCAAGTCTGACCCGACCATGGGCAGGCATCTGTATAGGAACAATAGAACTTGGCAGTTCCTATTTCAAGAAGATCACAGCTGTAAAACTGTGTATAAGCAATAGTTTATGAACAACATATATAATAGAAAACAGCTCGTACCATAAGTTTCTCGACACAGTTGGACCTGTTCAACGAGTGCAGCAGTGGCACACATATCCCACGTGGCCTTCCACCATTGAAATGCCCCACAAGGACCTCAAGACGATCAATAAAGTGTAGGAACTTGTGGATGTCGATCCAGTCAACTTCAGTGCCATTAGTAACAGCCGAGTTATTACAGAGTAACAAACGAGTAGACTGCTTAACTCTGAAAAAACCTACACGTGCCACCAATTATAGGAAAATATTAGTTAGAAGTAGCATCTTCGTGAGAGATTCGTTGCTACTTCTAAAGTTAAATTGTGATTAGTTAGACAGAATAGGTGGATTAAGAAGTAATCGAGGCAACAAGCAAGAACCAGATACAAAACTAACATGAATGAACAATTGGAACGACGTCGGGGTGGAAGATCACAGTGAAGATGAGACCAGGTTCTGCTATTTCCATCAACATTCGTGCGCCAACTTTCAGTCCGTAACACTTGAGAAAGTTTATCCAAGTTCAGCCATAAAAAAGCAGTGATCTTCTTGGTTCATGAACCCAACTCAGAACTTATATCCATGGCTTGTCTTCACTGTGACCATTAAACTAGTGTATTCAGTTATGGCAAGGCCGAGCATCTTGAGTACATGTGTTCTGGCAGAGCAAATAATACACTGCAGGAAAAATAATATGAGAACACAGCATGTTCAAAAAAAACCCACCCTCTCGGATAGAAAAGAGGATTCTAGGAACATACTATGCGCATTTCAAAATGCTGTGTTAGGATGAGAAGGAACAAGTGTGGCGTCTCGCCGAGGGCGCAGAAACCTATAGGGTACTCGCACTTTGGGCACTGCAAATGAAACACACAAGATTTAGTAGGAAGAAAAATGCATCAACGGCGGCGGCTGCCATCCTAGCATTACCTGTGACCAAGGGACTTGGATTTATCGGGGATGGATGAAGAATTCGTACCTGGTTCTCCATGAGAAAACCCTATGCAATCGCTGAGATGGGGTTTTCTCTGAACAAGCAGACGAGGAAGAAGGGGATTCAGGCCCAGTGAAATATTGCCGCTTCGTCCATCCAAATTACTGCTAAAGCTGGAAAGGGGGGGTTGTGATTTGACGGCTCATTGGGCATTACTGCGGCGCTATGACCGGGGTGTGTCTACCGTGAAGTTGTGCACTCTAATTTGTGCATACGGCACATGGACCCCGTTGCCGATTGCCCCACATATCAGCGAAAGGAAGTAGAAAGATAGGAGTAACTAGTTACACATAAATATATTTTTTAACAGAGAGATACTCCCTTTGTAAATAAATATACAAATATTTTATATCACAGGCTCACCTTGCCGAGAAATATACTCCCTCTGCAACGCACATGCATTATGGGGGTTCAGCTTTTTTATGGGGGTTCAGCTGAGAATATAATACTCAGATAGGCTCACGGTTCTGGACTTTGGGCTGCAGGCCGACCCTGCATGTTTGGGGGCCCATGTGTTCTACCTTAGCGCTTTTCATATTGCAAGCGATCGGTACGGCGCTGGTTTTAGATGATGTCGCAAGGCGAATACATGAAATTGAATAAAGCACGATAGCTGTTGGAATGAAATCGAACGACAGTTCCTAACCAACAATCAGAGTTGCAATTCTATCAACGACATACCATGTGATAAATAATATTGTCGTGCTACTTATACACACAGGACACTTGTTTCACCATGCCAGATTATTACATCAAAATCTATCGGAGGATAGATCAGTTCGGCAGTTGCGTGCTGCTACTGAAGAATTTCAAAGTTGATTTGGACCAGCTCTCCTTGCCGAGAAAGTTCGATTTTGACATCATCCCCTACCGCAAGATATGATTTAGATTTGAACCTTGACCATCCTTTAGCATCAATCATCGTGCGACCATCCTTTGTACTTACGGTATATTGAGCAGGTTCATTCACACCAAGGCTGCGCATGGTAAGAGAAACTTGGCCGCGGTCGCCCGGATTGTTGAACGACTCCCTCATTGCTCTAGGAATTCTCTGTTTGCAAACAAGAATATATACCCAAACAGTTAGATCAACACAGTGAATCATGTTAAACAACATGGAAAGAAAAAAGAACGAAGCACTTGGGCGGCCAATGCTTACTAAGATGGTGGACATGTCGGTTTTTGTAAGGACTTTGGTATATGAAGTGCGAAGTGCGGCCCAGTCTGTTGCCGGTGCAACTGCACAGGCCGGAGCAGATGAAAGTGCAAGTGTTGGTGTAGGTGCTGAAGCCGCTGCTGCTACCGGAGATGGTGCTCCTTGTAGAGCTGGTGCCGGTGTCGGAGCAGGTGCCGGTGTCGATGCCCGATCCTCCGGTAGATCAGACTGATCCGCTGACGTGGTCGTTGCCCAATCCTCAGCTGGATCAGACTGAGCAGCTACCGCTGTTAGTGCTAGAGCAACTGCCGGTGCTCGATCTGTGCGAGGCGGCGGCGATCATGTCTGGTTTGCTATGATCGGCTTTCTAACTTGACTAGGATCCGTGACCGTGATCCAGTTTTTTCTTCATTTCTTTTAAATGCGAGAAGGACTAATTGTGGCGTTTTTGTTAAACCAAACTGCAGTTTGTCATAGGGATTCAGCTTGTACTCAGACAACAGACTGATCCAATTTTTTCCAGTAATATAAGTGATGGACAGTGCCTTCGTTACTGACATGACATAAGAAGTGAAACCTGCAAAAATAGCCATCGTAGAGCAAACCAAACGGTTTATTCTGTGATGAATGTCACATGGCAAAACCTGCATCGTAAAATTGCAGGAAAAGAAAGAAAACAAGGCATTAAATCAATAAGATTTAGACAGTAAATCAATAAGATTTACTTGATGTGACACGAGTGAATCCTTACCAGGAAATCACTATGTTGAAGTACTAAACAGAAGATTGATCGTCCAACTACGCGTGGCATGCAGGGGCCCCGCCTAATCCCACAAGCAGGACAGTCCAAAGATCGTGACAAATCGTATGGACCGAACATCCATGGGACTAGAAATCCTAGTGGGTGCGATAAACCCTGCAATGCATACAGATATTGGAGTGTAACCATAATTGATAAATCGTCCTCACAAAAAATATGATCTGGATACTTCAAAATATACAGACTGAATTGAGTGGACAGACATTAACATAGACCGTTCTCAGGACTGACCACACACCAAAAGCGGCATTACTAATAAATAATACAGGGTTCACAAACACAAATCAAGTACTAAACAATAGTACTTACTACAGACAAGCAAAGTTGCACTAACTAAACTCTGCAGACTATTTCTTGCCACCGACCTATGGGATGAACCCCACATAACTGACTAGGCCATGGACTTCGTGTGAGATGTCTACATGCACCATCACCATCTTGTCAACCTTAGAGAAGCTAACAGAGTGGTCTTTCCACTCATAAACATGATGATGAAGACAGGCCGCATCAGATTTGTTGGGAAGCTTTACAAGAACCACACCCTTCATAATCGAAGGCACATCTAGGAAATTGTTGTGGTCAAGTACAGCCTTGAGAACATGCCTGACAACAATGCTACAGGAAAACACTAGTTCAGGACATGTGGCGACAAGGACACAGCAGCTGGATAGTTCAGCAGTAGAACTCATCATCAGGTCTTCCAGTTCACACGGCATGACTTTGAGAACTTCATCTCCACCGCGGACCTGGTTCTAATTCAAACAGAAACCATATTTTATTACTACCTCCGTTCAGAAATATAAGATGATTTTCGATATTATACTCCATATATGACTACATATACGCATAGAAATGAGTGAACAAAGACACTAGAACATGTATTAAGTCACATTTTAGTATTAGATACATCTGTATCTAGACAAATCTAAGACAAGAAATTTGGGACAGAGGGAGTAGTTGAAAGTAATGTATAAGAAATCAGTGTCAACCTCTCGCATGTTTTGGTCAAAAGAAGTATTTAGAACCATCATTTAGCACACTAAAATCACATGCAAGATCACCCAGAAAATTGTACTGCCAGTACTAGTACTGTGTGTTAGATGAAAAAACATGATCAAGATCGAGAAAAAGATCGTCAAAAAGAGACATTACCTGGACTTGCTTAATGAGGGATCCCGGAGAGGGGGGCTTGGACAGGGCGATGGCTTTGAGCTTGTCCGCGGTAGTCTCGGCAGGGTGCTTGCGCTTCTTCGTACCATGAGCCTCGATGGTTTTGGCCAGAGCCATAGACATCACGTCGGCCGGTGCTCTGGCGTCCATCCAAGAGAGGAAGCTGAGAGAGAAGAGTGAAAGGAGGAACGAGATGAGGGAGAAGCGAAGCGAGTGGGGGTTTTCTTCAAGAGAGGAAGCTGAGAGAGAAGAGTGAAATGATGGTTGCTTCGTCTGTCCAACTTACTGCTGGAAAGGAGGGGGTTTTGTGATTTGACGGCTCATTGGGCATTACTGCGGCGGTTCGATCGGGGTAGTCTACCGCCACTCTACTACAGAGTAATTTAGTGCATGGCTGGTGGACCCAGATGCTGGCTGTCCCACACGTCGGCGAAAGTGAGTAGTTTAGTGCATGGCTGGAGGAGGATCCGCACGGTAGAGCGTGTCCACTGTTTTTTTGAAGAAAAAAATGATTACAGCAAGCATTTCCACTCTTACGACGGAGGAGTGCGAAACACGGTAGCCACTTGAACATACACAGTGCTCCTACTACTAGGCATGTGCAGTGGTTCATACGTCAGTACTACACAATCTTGTTGCTAGTGTAGTAAGATATGACGATAACAATTATGTTGTGCACATGTCAACTACTCCTATATGTAACATAGTACCGCTTTTTCGACTGTCCGATCGAGAATGAACGGTGAGATCAATGTTAACAGAACTAGGTCCACAGCGCACAGAGAGTACGGTGCTACAGTACTCCACGAAACATGAACCATATGAAGCACGAATAGTGTTAGGCACGGTTTATGAAGGGTGCACGGGATGGGAGCAAAAGTTCCCTTCTCGACCCACTTTTGGGTGTTTGGCAGAGTGCATGAAGGGTGCATGAGTCCACACTAGTAGGTTGACAAAAATACACGAAGCGGAAAAAACTATATTTAGATGAGAATGCAACCAAACACACCCACACTCTCTGTGCTACAGTGACTGATCTGCACCATCTGAGTTTGATCCAACGGTCATGTTGCACCGAGACATGGACATGCCCATGCAGAGGGCGCCTAAACACCACCGAAGTCCCATGCAGGGTGCAACCGCCCGCTCCCGGTCGACGAGAGCCAGTGTCAGGCACCTCACCTCGGACTCCGTGATCTGCTGCGCCGCCATGGCACCAGGTAGAAGCAACGGGGAGAGGAAGCAAAGGGGGCGAAACGGCTGAAAGGCAATGCAATCTACGGGAAGGCGGAGGGAGCGGGGAATCTTTTGGTTTTCACCACAGTAAAACACCAGTCGACGACTTCTCACATCAGGGAGCAGTGGGTTTTTACAGGCGGAGTCATCGTGACTAATTGCTGCCGCGCCTGCTCCTGTCAATAAAAAAATTAAAAATCCTGCCACGCCTGCTCCCGTCAATCAAAAAATTAAAAATCCTACCACACCCAAACACCAGTGCAACGCCGCGGTGGATATTTAAATTTACCTGCCGGCAAGTAGATAAAAAAAGGGAAAAAACAAATGTGGCGGCGGCCTAGCTAATCGGTCGAACTAGCCCAAGTAGCTAGCAACCGTGCTTCACTGATGTACTCAGCAGGAAAGGTGGTCTTTCGTGATTTGACGACTCATTTACCTGCTTCGGCGCTACTACCGAGGAGGACCCAGAAAACGCGCGGTAGGGTGTCCCACATCAGGAAGAATATATGCGTGCACCACAAGGGAGGACCCCGAAACCGCGCGGTAGGGTGTGCCACGTCTCGGCACGGAGGAAAAATGTGCATGTAAAAATATACTGTATCAGACGTAGTACCTATGGTTCGACCTCGGGACCCAGCCAGTCGGTCAAAAACACCCCACTACCCACACAGCTTCATCATGCAAACGTGGCACGGAGGATAGATGTGGTTAGCTTTGTCTCGACCAGCCACAACGTCTCTTGTTCTAGGCGATTCTTCTATTTTCCAATCTTTTTTAGTTGTAATAACACCACGGCAAGCTAGCGCCGCTATTCGTGTGTGCCCGTGCAAAGGTTAGACGATGGAGAGAAGAGAGATTGAGATCGTAGACCTGGGACCCACCAGTAAGTGAGACAACGGTCATGCACGTGTTAACGAGGCACTCCCTCTACTCTACTCAATGCAAGTACTGTATAAAATCAAGTTATGGGACAAAGCCAACAACCGTTCGTTTTTTCAGGCTATCGACTTACCCTTTGTAGTCCAGGTTGCTAGTTCAAATCTCGTCTTTCAGATTTGTTAGTTTTAGGTCCAAATTTGATTAATGACAAGTGGGACCCCGTGTGTTGTTCCAATATTTCAGTGTAGGATGGTTTTTTTGAACAAACACTTTGCGCGGTTAGACAAGTAACAACACGAGTTACATGTTTTTTGCAAGTTTACGAACAAAAATGACAGCGGCATAGAATATCACATCCACCCTGCAGCTTAGATACTATGGTGATACGAGTTTTTACACCGTTGGAAGTGAGATCCAATGGCTTGGGAGTAATCTTTGTAATTATGTGCAATTTCCAAACTCTCCAATGGTTTTTTTGCAAATAAAACATTCAGGCCTCGTGTGTGCCGCTGCATCTTCGATCCAACGGCTCCCCGCTGCTCATATTAGGTGCTCCCCGTAGCTTAATTACCCTCTACGGTGATATGAGCATCTAGGTAGTATGATCAGTGATCAGATGGCACATGCGTAGTACTTGTACTTTCTGCGCATTTCCCAAACTCTATCAGCCGTATATTGCAAAAACATGCAAACCTCCTACTGTGGGCCATTAGATCTCAGTGAACTCGTATCTCCATAGAATCTACGGTGCGGGAGCACCTCATACTCTCCCGTGCGAGAAAACATAAGGTGCTATCGCAGCTTGGATGCTACAGTGATACGAGCTTGGAGGTCGTTTGATCTGAGATCCAATGGCATCTGAGCAGTCTTTGTGCTTGTAAGCAGTGGGCGAACTCTTTTGGGGCTTTTCTGCAAAAAAACCATTTGAACCACCGAGGAGGTGTTGGGTCACAAGTCCAACGCCTCTGAAGAGCTTGTATCACCAAAGCATCTAAGGTGTGGTAGCACATGATATTCTTACATACAGGAGAATATGATGTCCTCCTTCATCTTAGATGCTACGGTGATACGAGCTTCGAGGTCGTTGGATATGGGATCAAAGGGCATCTAAGTAGTTTTTGTACAAATTGTGTGCAATTCTCAAACTCATCAAGGTTTCCTGCAAAATATTAAGACACATCATGTGAGCTGCTATATCTCAGATCTACAAGCTCCAAGCAACTAGTATCGGCATATAGCATCTAAGGTATGGGGGCACATGATATTCTCCCGGGGAGAAGGGGTGGGGTGCACAACCAATCGGTGGTTGGGAGGGTGGGGACAAATATAATCTAAACAACCCTAAACATAGCTCCACAATTTTATCTAAGGTCGAGGGGTTGACCCCCGACAATCATAGCTCCGCCTAAACACAACATTTGCATGTACTGTAGTACTAGACTTAATATTCATGTTTCAGTTTCATGTTCATTTTAAATATTGAACTGAGGACCATGGATGTCTTACATTTTACTCCCTTCGTTCCTAAATATTAGTCTTTTTAGAGGCTTCAAATGGACTAGCACATACGGATGTATATAGACATATTTTAGAGTCTAGATTCACTCATTTTGCTCCGTATGTAGTCACTTGTTGAACTCTCTAAAAGACTAATATTTAGGAATAGAAGGAGTATTTTTGAATTCGTGTCATACATGCATGGTTTGGAAAAATAGATGCACTATACTTATTGGATTGTTGTTGTGTTCATGCGTGTGTGTCTCTCTATGTGTGTGTGTGGTCATATGCTTGATACATACAAAGTTTTCTCACCTCCATATTGTTCATCTTTTAAATTTTAATTTGCATTGGAAAACTTACTAGGGATACCATGAAATGTGAAATCCACGCTGAGATCACTATATCACAAACTCACTCTAATTCAACAACTTGTCATAAATCCATTACCACGCTGAGATTAGTATTTGCAAGGAAAATACGGGTATTGTAATACACATAGATTCGTTCGGCAATTTAAAAGGTTCCTTTCGTATTCTCGAATGGTAGGACCCAATGGCGTAACAGCCAGACCTTGACTCGTGTTGATCCTAAAAAACGGGCTCGTGTCCTTTGGTGGCATGCGTGGTACGCACATTAGGCAACCCCAACCAGTCGAGCCTCAGTGTTTCAAGTTGAAATATCTGGCGGCCATAATTCCAGCCCTAGGAAATTCCCCTCATGTCCCCGGTCCATAATGACTACCGATGAACAACGGAGGGATGCTTTACTAACTAGACAACGTTACCTACCGTGCCGAGCACGGTTCAATTCCCTCGGTCGCCGCTCGTCAAGGTCACCCGTCAACTGCATTGCCTAGTACTACTAATACTACTACACCATGATGAGCACAGAATTGAGCCCGTTTGTTCATGCCTAGTACTTGAGTTAATATATCAGGAAATGCACTCGTACGGAGGGATTATCCTTTTACTCTGCATATATAACTTGTCTGAAGTCTAACTAAGCAAAATGTTTGACCAAATCCTTTCTTAAGAAATACAACAGGACAGATGTGCGGCTTGAAAATTTATTGCATGATGCAGGTTATGATATTGTTTCGAATCCTGGATCTTAAATTTCAGAAAATCCAAAAGTGAGCATAAATTCTTGAAACTAAGCATGGTCACGTGATATGGCATAAATATTACTTCGTAAGTTTTTTCTTCAATTTGAGACAAGCTGCTTATGACAAGTTGCACAAATGAAGAGCCAAGGTATTTTGGAACAAAGACCTGTCACGTTAAGGCGAATGCTTTCACTATTGAAACCGTGGGCATTTACGTGCCGCCACGAGTCCCCGCTTCTCATCGGCAGGTGCCGTCCGAGCAAGCGTGTGAGTCGACGGGAAGCGTGCGAGCAGACCGCTGCACCGGCTGTCAGGAAGGCATGCGAGCAGACCGCTGTGTAGGCTCACCGGGAGGCGAGCCCTTTGACCAGGCTCCGCCGCCCACCATCGTCCCAACTGCTCCCACTTTTAAGGTCGTCGGCGCCGCAAATTAAAATCAACCCCGCACTACCCATTATCGCTGCAATCCTCTCTCTTCCTCTCCGCTTCTCCTGTCGTCTACCTCCAATTAGCCTGACCTAAACGTACGCCATGTCGCATCACGATGGTCTGCCCTTAGTGTTCCAGTTTCCTGAGGAAGACACCCAGCCGGAATCTCAAGAACATAAGGCGCTTTGGAACGAGCTAGAACTGGCCTTGCGGGAAGACGTCGCGCCTGTCCCCGCTCCCGTTCCCGCTCCTGTCGCCCCGACTGCGCCAGCGCCCATCCCCGTGGCATTGATGGGCTAGGAGCCGCACATTGTCGCCGAGCTTGATCCCACGGGGTTCCACGAGGTCCCTGCCGACTTTCGCGCGCCCGTGCACCTGCCAGCGCATGCGCCTGCGTGTGCACTGACGCGCACGCCCGTGCCGGTGCCCGTGCACACGAATGTCTTCGCCGCGCCGTTGACAGCGCTTGTCCCCGCGCGGGTGCCAGTGCCCCCCTCAGCGGCATGGATGGCTGCCGTCGACCGCTTCCTTGCACCAATGCCAGTCGCCTCCTCCCGCCAGTTGACTCGCTCCGAAGTCCAGGACATTTTGGCCTTCCTTGAAGCTAGGCCAATGTCCAGGAGTACGCTAACAACGGCGCAAGACGCCGCCGTCGCCGTTGGTCAGTGGCCCGACGACACACAGAGCACGGCAGAGGAGCCGCTTCCCACCGCGAGACGCCCCCGCCGCCGCCGCGTAATCTAAATTTTCCATGAAAAATGTTCGGATTGCCATGCTTAAAATCCGAACGTTTATCATTTCCGTTTATTTTATATCGATCGTCGTATAATTTAAAGTCGGAGTCAAACTGAACGAAATGTATGGTTTGATCGATTGGATGTTCTACTAGAGTGGTATCAAATTAAATATAAAACGTCATCCAGCCACATGTATTCCTTGTCATCCAACGACCTAGACTGCTTCAATGTCGAGCGCTCAACACGTTTAGCGTGCAGTTAATTTCATGCCAAAAATAGTGCTAATCACATGACAACACGCAAATAATATCCTAGTAGTTAATATCCGCATGCACTCAATATGCTTCCAAATTAACGTGCATTGCACGTACAGACTGACTAGTGCTGCTAGTACGTGAAACTGGTGCCGTGACTTGTGAACGCATCCAGATATGGTCAATGGCAGCATCGCCCGCGAGTTCTTCCTGTTTGCCCGTGCGTCTAAACGCAGAAGGGGAGGAGAGAGAGAGCACACATGGAACCCACCAGTAAGTGAAGGCGAATAGTACTGAAAATAATATTACATGTTATCCATTAATTGGGCTGTGGTAATATAAAAATATTATGTGAACAAAGGGGGTACAACAAACATTGCTATTATATGTATGTTGCCTATTGACGTGTGGCTTGAAGGCCCGGTCGCATGTTCGATCCTCGTCCTTTATTTTTTAATTTGTATATGGGTCAAAATTTGTTTCATGACATGTGGGCCCCTCGGTGTGTAGTTTGTAGCACTTTAATTTGTGGGTCGAAATTTGTTCCATTCCAAGTGGACTATTGGTGTGTAGTTTTGTAGCTTATTTATAATAATTAAAGAGAACAACATAGTTTTTTCGATAATACCATGGTGCGACATTGAAGGTGAGAAAGGACGTGTGAGAGAGCGATGACCGAGCCAGAGGGAAATCAACTAGGGGAGTTGCGTGGGTTGCAACGGTGTTTGGAGTAGTTGTGGGCCGAATGCTACGAAAATATAATCTAAACCGACCGAAATAAATGCCTACACAAATTAATCCAAGGTTGGAGTGCCCCTCGCAATGTAAATAGCTCCGGCTTTGCAAGGGATGGAGAGGTAGTAGCTTCAACGCGTGGAAGATACGGTGTGAGAAAGCGAGGTCAATCGAGAGACATATAGATAGAGAGACAAAGTGTGGTCCGACATTCATTGAACAAATATATATGCTCTGGAGAGATATTGTCCGATTGAGCTTTTTGGCAAGGGTGAGGGCTGTAAGATAGAGCTTGAGAGATGATCTAGTCACAGACGTGTAGATATATTTTGTGCGTGGGATGAAGCAAGGTCAACCGATCACATAGGGTCGCCGTGCGATCGAAAGAGTGAGATGGGTTGGAGAGAGTGACCTAGATAGACGATGTGCGTGAGAGAGTATACAATGTGAATAGGTCGAATTGGGCTCAAACATGGTGATATATCGTTTTTATCCGAGAAAGAGCGAGGTCAATCGAGACATACGGAGAGAGAGAGAGAGAGAGAGAGAGAGAGAGAGATTGAGTGAGCGTGGCCGACCATGAGGTCGAAAGAGTGGCGGCGGCTTGGATGGACTGGCCTAGATAGACAATCTGCGTGAGAGAGTATAGCGTGTGTCGATCGAGGCCCGAACAGGGAGATATATCATTTGTGTGTGAAAGAAAATGAGGTTAAACAAGACTCGGATAAAGAGAGCGAGATTGAGAGAGTGTGGCCCGCCGTGCGGAAGAAAGATTGAGACAGTATCGAGGGAGTGACCTAGATATACAACATGCGTGCGTGCGCACGAGAGGTTGGGGGG
Organism: Triticum dicoccoides; assembly: GCF_002162155.2. Lineage (NCBI taxonomy): Eukaryota > Viridiplantae > Streptophyta > Magnoliopsida > Poales > Poaceae > Triticum > Triticum dicoccoides. The sequence continues at coordinate 421,467,886 of NC_041380.1, forward strand.
CTAGATAGGCAATGCATATATTTAGCGCGAGAGGGTGAGAGGGAGAGGGGAGAGAGAGAGAGAGCTCAGCATGGGGTGCAATGGCGGGTGTGTGAGGTAAATACATTTGGTAACCGAGTGGAAAAGGGGGTTGTGTAGTTGAGAGACTTAGAGATCGAAACATGGAGAGAAAGAATGAACGTGTGTTGG
>NC_041380.1:421468290-421469093 GCF_002162155.2 Triticum dicoccoides
GGGGGGGGGTCTAAAAACAACATTTGAATGTACATAGTACGAGACTTAATATCGATGTTTCAATTTGGTGTACATTGTAAGATTTGAACTAAGGACCAGGCATACGGGTAATTATTTCGAATTCGTGCCATACTAAGTTTCGAAAAGTTGACATTGACTCAGTTTGTTGTGCTATTTTGTAGGTCATATGTTTGAATCCATCCAAAACTTTTCTCACTACCATGGTGTTCATCATATACATATGAATTTGTATTAAAAAAGTTGCGTGGATACAGTGAAATGCGAAATTCACGTTAGAATTGGAGATCGCTACATGACACACACTCTAATTCAAATAACTAACTACATGACACACACTCTAATTCAAATAACTAATTATGTGACACACACTCTAATCCACGTTAGCGTGCGTACCGTTTCGATTTTTTTTCAAATAACTCCTCATTAATTAATTTATAGTACTCCCTCTGTTCACTTTTATAAGACCTTGAAGACATAACAGTTCATTTTCAGCTGTCTGAAACGACTTACAAAAGTGAATGGATGGAGTACCTCGTTTCGAATGACTAATTATTGCAAGGAAAACACGGGCATGCTAATACATACAGATTCGTTTGCAAATGAAAGAAGATTCGTTTGCATTCTCAAATGTAGGTGCACCAGGCAGACCAGGGTCGTGCCGGGGTGGACGCTGCTTTGGTGCCTTAAGGCACCGAAGCATAGTCCTATCGGGGTGGTCGCGTGTGTCGGATGGACGCGTAGCACCCAGCCACCCTCCCCCCCAAAAAGGACGACGACAATAT
>NC_041380.1:421469104-421482062 GCF_002162155.2 Triticum dicoccoides
GGCATGCTAATACATACAGATTCGTTTGCAAATGAAAGAAGATTCGTTTGCATTCTCAAATGTAGGTGCACCAGGCAGACCAGGGTCGTGCCGGGGTGGACGCTGCTTTGGTGCCTTAAAGGCAACTGCCTTTGGGTCACTGACATGTGGGCCAGCCACCTGTTGGGCCCACATGTCATGGACACAAAGGCAGGTGCCTTAAGGCACCGAAGCATAGTCCTATCGGGGTGGTCGCGTGTGTCGGATGGACGCGTAGCACCCAGCCACCCTCCCCCCCAAAAAGGACGACGACAATATAAGTTTGCGCTTCCATGTTTCGGATTGAAATATCTGGCGGCCCCAATTCCAGCCCTGCAAAATCTCTCTTCTCCACCGTCCCCTTCCGCGCCCAGATTTTGCTCAAATCCCTAGTTCGCCGCCAACCCTCGAATCACCCCTCGTCTCGTCTCTTTCCCCACCGTTCCCCACCTTTGTGCCGGACGACAACGACGAAGACGACAGTCGCGCTTCACCACCACACCAGAGCTACCTCATCTACGCCCTCGTCCACCGCACCGGGTGGTCCACCGACAACGTCGGCCGCTACAACCGACGTGCCTAACAGACATCAAGTTCCACCGCATCAGGTGCACTTCACCGACGCCGTCTCCCAGCTCACCGGGGCTACTTCACCGAGCACATCGTCGCACCTCCGCCCCCCAAGGCCGTTGGGGCTTCACCAACGGTCTCGTCCACTGCATCGTAGCGCTCCGCTACCACTCAAGATCTGCATCCGTGCGCGGCCAGCCAACGCCAGCGCATCACCCTCAACGGCTCTGAAGTGACCCGCACTCTAGCTAGGCAAGCATGCCCAAACGCCGGCCCGAACTAGGTATCCACACATCACTCCCTTGTGCACTGTTCCGATGATCTTTGGATATCCTTTCACTGATCTCTTAGCTTACACGCCTATGCAACTCTGACTTTAACTCTTATTTCTTCTGGGGATATCATCTGAAACAAGCAAATCCATTTTTCAGCGAAGCATGACGGCGCTATGGGATCTGGTACACATACTGCACACCCGTATAACCTTGTAAGTATCTGTCCTCCGGTACAACATCAAGGTCGATTCCTCTCTTATTTGATCAACCATTCATCGTGTCAAAAATGCAGAGGGGGATGCAAGGAGCACAAGGCCTGCACATCCAAGCAAGTGGTAACATGGACTTGTACATGGAACATCCCTAGCGCAAGCAGAGCTGCAGTGAGCCTGTACAAGGAGCTAGCGTAAGTCCCTGCATTTCATTTAATTCGTACTGGCATTTGTGTATGATTTGTGTGCAGTGGCTGATCCACGAATTCAAGTTACCAGGGGCGAACATTTAACTTAAAAAATACGAAGGCACTTGCACTCCGGAAATCAACATAACTTGAGAAATGTGAAGCTACACGCACTTTGAAAACCAACTAATGATCCAAAGTAGTTTAGATTATAAACACTAAATGATGCAAGCACCAAAAAACACAAAATGCAACATGGTGTACAAGGACTACAAACATGGTCTGTACCTACTTGAATTATTCGTTCTCTGGCTGAAAATATCAAAGTGTAATTGCACGTATAACCAGTGCGCAAACTGCATATCAATATATCTATCCTGCACAAGTATGCCAATAGTTTCAAACAACAGATTAGAAAAGTATTCATGCTATGTTGTCATGATACGGGGACTTTCTGGTAGATGGCCTCAAAGTTTCCTCAAGCTATGAAAATGCACTATAATTTTCTTGTCATCAATGCCTGCAAATCTCTGTCTCTCTCAACATAGTAGATCATCATTAGACACTAAATCCTTCAATGAGCTTGCAAAATGCTTGCACTAGATCCCTCATTAGACACTATATGTTCATCACCAGGAGCATGTAAAATGTTTGCATCAAATCCTTCATTAGCAGTCTGTTCATTAGACACTTCAGGCTCAAGAACAACATGAGCTTGTATGTTTGCACCGGAAACTTGATTAGATACATCAGATTCAGTCAGTTCAGTATTGATTGGGGAGTTATAAAATAAGTAGAAATTGGTTTCATTTTCTCATAGATTCCCTACATACAAGCAGTTTTACAACACCGTCAGGTTTAACTATTGGCCAGAAATTGAAGAGTTGAATTAGATATAATCAGGGATGTGATGTACCTGCTCGATACGCATGCTACTCTTGCAAGCTGCGACTGTCCGTTTGCGCAAGCTCGATGCCATGCCTGTGCTGCCGGCGCTGCCGGCCACGCAGGCTACACCCAGGGTTGGATCTTCATATTCTTGTCCTTCCGTTCGCTTGAAGCCCGACGACCGCCCTCCAACGAGGGCGCGAGGAAGTGGTGTGTCGGTCTGTCCAGCGGCGGCTAGGTTTGGAGCGAACAAGACTGGAGGCTAGAGCGAATGAATTGGGATTTTTCCTGCTGTCGATCGATATGGGAGGCACTCGTTTGGGCCGCGAGCCTGCTATAGGGCCTGCCTTGCACTTATGTTATTGGCCCATCCAAATTGAAACATTTTTCTTCATTTTTTTACATTGCCTGCTCGTGCGTTGGGATGAACAAAACTAGCATGGGCCAACCTGGACGACTCAAACTCGGTGCACACTTTCCAGCCACCTGAGGCGGCCACCCATACCAGCCCCTATGGTGGCGTCGCCCCTTTTTGCGTGTATGATTGGATAGTGAAAAATATTCTAGTGGCGCTTTTGATTTACCCACAGAATGGTTGAATTGCTTGTTTCTATGAACTGAGTTCGCCAATAATGTGAAGGATGCCAGTCTTTTCATCATATTGTAGATTGCTTAGATCTCGATATGCCAAAAGTAATCACATGAAATATACAGTAAAAGCTAGTGTGATGTGTTTGGCTACAACTAGTCTGACTACACGTCCTCATATAACATATCAAGGACGCACCATCTTACCAGATTAACCATTCGACTTACCCATGCAGTGTGGGAAGAAAGAAGTATTGGGACTGCGTATCCAAGCAATTGATGCGATGGACTCCTTCGTACAACCTTGTAAGCGAAAAAGAAGTTGCAGTGTGCCTGTACAAAGAACTAGCATAAGTTCAGTTACCTGCTTCTCGGAATTTTAGTTAGCCACTTATTGCAAAATTGTGCAATTACGTTGCTTGGCTTAATTTAGTTTGCTACTGATTACATAATGGCATAGCCTGTTAATCATATTGTAGACTGCGCCTATCTATGTGTTTGATACTTACTGTTAAGAATTACCTGTTTGCCTTAACTTAAATATCTACTTGTATGTTTAATTGCTTTGCTGCTCCAACAGCGGGTTACAATGATGTTAATAACTACTTTTCAGCATCCAATTGAAACTCTTTAATTCCTTATTTGTTTAACTGGTTTGTTGTTATAACTCCCAGTTGAGATGTTTTGCTAACATCAACTTATCTGAATCCAATCGGAACTTTGATGGCAAAACAGGTTAGCCCAAGATCAAAGAGCGAGGTCCCCATGGACGTTGCATCATCCCACAGCAGTGGCACCGGCCCAATCGTGCATTATGAATTACCAACTGTTGATGCTCTAGAGGCTAAACTAGTGGTAGAAAGAGATTCTGCTTCTGCACTTAGAGATGAAGTTGACATGTTGAGGAAGCAAACAACACAATCACAAGCAGTACTCAAGACAACCATTAAATATTTGGTGGATTTTAAAACAAAGCAAGCTGAGACTGACCAGATTGTTAAGGTCCTGAAGGAAAAAAGGAAATTAAATTCCTACTTGGTAAGTCATAGGTGAAATGTTCTTTCCATAGTTGAATAACCTTTGTGTTGTCTGTTCATGTAATCAATCAAACCATTTGTTTTAGAGATCATGTAATAATTGTTTTTTTGTTTTTTGGTTTGTAATTTTATTTGAGCACAAGTCTGTATTAATTGATAAGACTCAGAGACATTTCATTTGGATTGTTGTGCCAGACCTACAAATATGCCAATCGGGCTAAATGTGCATTCAGCAATAGTAGTAGTATAGATGGACCATAAGTGGCACGCATCGGAAAGGGCCAAGATGCTGGCTAAAAAAAGGATGATGTTGTAGGCATAAAAAAGTACAGCGGCCTAGCTTATGTATGTTAGTTGATATTATTGATCCATATACTCTATAAGTGTTTATATGTCTGTTAGTTCTGTACATTCTTGGTTGATTGACTCGGTATTTGAATCTTGATACATCGCTTGTGTACATATCTAAATGGGAGTACACATTATGCTGCGTGTGACATTTGAGTTGGACATGAAGTGTTCCAAATATTCGAATTCACCTTAAACTGGATTCTAGTTTCTGAATTTGAGTATCGGCATTTGTAAACCATATTCATAGATGACAGTGGAATACATCTTTGTCGTCCTTTTGAAGATATATAAAAACACATAGAATGATTTATAAAGATTCATATAGGGATACAAAATGGATTCGAATTTAGTTGCTAGGGTGAACATGGATAATTATTGTCCCAAAATTCGAAAGAAGCAGCAAAATGTCCACTCCCACATCGGCTGCCCGAAGCCAAGTGTTTGGGAGATGGAAATTACAGTCTACCCATTACACGGAAAATCCATCGGCCCGATTTCCACTGCTCTAAATAGGGGTAGGTTAGTAACTTCAATTAGACGTTACACGACCGCCTCTGAGCCCATTTCGACACGGTGGGCGTCAAACATGGGCGGCAAAACTCATTTGATTCAAGCTCATCCGAAAGACCTCTGTTTCTCCCTCCATTCCCCATTCATACACGGTGGGAGGCAAAACAAACTCGACTCGGCCGAAATCGATGTAGGCAAATATTTTCAATAGGGGAAGGTTTGTAACTTCACTCAGACGTGACACAACCGCCCTACCTGTCAGCCCCGTTCATACACCATGGGTGCCAACCGCCCTCTCCTCGCCCGAAATCGCTCTGGGCAAATATTGGCGAGATGCGAGATTACCGTCCTATCCCCAACCGACGAGACGTCCAAATTTTAAACGGGGGCTAAGTTCGTAACTTTCCCATATTTCAGACAGGCCCGTCCCAAAAACATGGTTCCCCGTACCTCTCCCTCAATTTTCTGATTCATACACCGTTCGCACTACAACACCCCATCCCCACACCAGCCTCCGTCCGCCACCCCATCCATCGCCGCCGTCCTCCACCACATCCATCGCCACAGTCCTCCACCATGCCGGAGCGCCTACCAAGACCGCATCGTCCACTGCTAGAGATGGACGTTTCTCATCCACGGCGATGGACCAATAGCCCTGCATCACGTCCTCTCGCGTCATCGGCGTTGTCGTCCTCTTTGTCGGGGCCGCTCACACGACCTTCTCTTCCACCGCAACGGGACTTATCCCCCGATGCACCCGTCTACTGTCGCAGATCTGCTTCAACGCCACCGACAGCCATCGCACCCCCAATGCCTACACGGCGCCGCAAGAGAGGTGGTACTTCATATCTCCTCAACTTTTTGATCTCAACCAGAAAATAGATCTTAACTTGGTTACTCTACTTTCTTTTCAGCTCTTAGAATTTAGTTCTTAGTTCGAAGAAAAATGGATGCTAAATATCATTTCTCCGGTTTGCAGCTTCAAATCTGCCATGGCACAGCCATAATACGGTTTAATTGATCATGCTTAGGGTTTCATTGATCATGTTGGTTCCGTGGTGGTTTCTTTAATAGAAATCGGAGGGGAAACCCTCTTTTGCTAAAAAATATGCTTAGAGTTTCCCCCTTTTATGATCACTATACGATCAGAATGCGTGCTTCGTGTCATAATAACACTGCTCCACCCATCAAGCTAAACAAGCTTAGTTGTTCAAATACGAATCTGATATTATTAAAACAAAGATGTTTATTTGGTCAGTTAAATGTTCCTAAATTAGTTTCGAAAATGCATGTTCGCCGCTCGGGTGTGTATCTCTACAGGGTGCCCACGGTGGGCCGGCCCACCCTGGGATTTTGGGTCATCCCAGGCCCCGATTCCCCTCTGTTCTGCTGCGTGCTTCTGATCTCTACTCGCCCCCAGCCGCCTGCCTCGCCGGCGACTTGCCGTCCTCGGACGGCATGACTCTAGGAGGAGACGCCGGACTAACAGGAGGCCAGGAGCCGCTCGCCGAACAGCGTCACCGCTGCTCGGGCGCGCCGTCGTGCCTACCTTCCCAGTCCGTTCAGGGCTCATGCGTGCAGCACCCACCAAGCCAACCCGATTTATCCTGAGATACGTCCTCAACACTCAGCAGCCACTCCTCATCACCCATTTTCTAATTGATTCATTACTCATTAGGCAGGACTGTCATTAGGGTTTGTTGTGTGCTTAGTGCTACCTACACTTAATGGTTCAGATGTATTTCGGTAATCTTTAGTACCTCTAAAGTTCACAGGGTTTTCAAAATTCCGGCCCTCGGAACAGAAACTAGTCATTTTGGATTGTTGGTCGTAGTGACATTGACCCAGATTACTACTGCAAGCCAGGTTTGTTGACAATTTTACTTGTCTTTCTTACTCATTCGATATAATATCCAATTATTCGTGTCGATTAGTTGCAAACAATAAGTGCTAGACAAACTTACTCATTCAAATTTTGGAAGGTCTCTTAGTGCAGTTACAATTCTGCATACTTGTCCTAGTAAGCTCACAAGTAAATGATTGATTCACTACATCTATGCTTGCCTTGTCATATTTATTGTCAATATTCTTTTAGGGTGGACCACCCTGTTTCTAAATACTGGAACCGTAGACATGAGTGAATAGTATTTCTCTATGTGATCTCTTCCATCATGAGTGGGTAACGAACACTTCATTGTATAGAAAGAAAGTGTCATTTCCAGCTTTTACATAGGTTTCAATCTTTTACATGGAATACAATCTGCCTACTTGCTTTGTGTCGCACTACCAACACTCCACCCGTGAAGCTAAACATTACGCCACTCATAATTTCTTAGTTTATTTGTTCAAATATGAATTTCATATGATTCTAATGTTCCTACTTCAGTTTTGAAATGTGTGTCTGCCTGTTATAGAGACATAAGGGGTTTGTATTTCTGTGTGTGGTCTGGTCAGCACGGTTGGGGAGGTGAACTTTGCATATGCAGGGGTTTATAGGGAGACACTCTCTGAGTTGAATCCACAATGCATTCCATAGATAATCTGACTACTTTTTATGTTTTCATGAATCTCAGATTTATGAAAAGAATAAAGCAGAACAATGCCATGGCTGTCAAACTTGGCATTAAGGGACTGAAATCAAGTCTAGATGCAATGCAATGCAAATGCTCTCCACCTACAGATTCATGCTCAGAATATGATCCTAACAGTGATTCTGAGCTAGCGGGAGACCTAAGTCAATGTAGCTCCCTCGTGGAGGAGTCAGAGGAAGATGCCTTATCTTATTCACCCAGCAAGGTACTTGCTCTAACTTTCCAAGGTTACATTGCTCGCACATATCTTGCAACTGATGCTTTGCATTGCTTCTACTTTGTTGAACTACCATTAGCTTAGTTTACACATCGTGTATGTGAATATGCCCTGCCTATCCATTTTCAGTACATATTCCATCTGTCATCATACCATATTTATCCATTCAAATGATGTTCTTGTGTATCAGACGTTCAAAAGGAAGAGGGCGATTGCTGGTCATGGAGGAGCACAAGCAAAGTATTTAGAAAAGGTAGTGGCGCCTGATAAATCAAATAGCCCATTAGGTGTAGTTGCAATATCACCTGACCCACAAAATACTCCAACTCTAGCAGACTCTAGCCCTACTACACTGGTCATTCTGATGCCCCAACTCAGCAGACCCCAACTGCAACAAACAGTATGATTATGCCAGTTAACATAGCTCCAGCTGTACGACACAAAACCCTCATTCCAGCAAAGAGTACACCAAATCCAGTTGCCAAATCCCTTTTCGAACCAGAGAGAGCCCCAATTGCAGCAAATAGGACCCCTATTCCATTTCTTCCCAGTTTAGAAGACGAAGCTTATGTTGTTGTCAGGAACTTTGTGTGCATCTTTCCTTCATGGAAAGATTATACCGCAGACACAGAACAATTTACAGTCTTCCTCCACAACTTACGCGTAAGTAATGTACTAATGTTATTCATGGTCATTACTGCATATGTTTCTGCTGACAGAAGACACAAGATTTCATTCTTTTAAATAGGCGAGGAGCAAACTGGATTGTGATGACGAGCAAGGGTTGGTTGCGCTTTTCAAGCACTCGTTGATGAAGTATCGTTCCTACCTGAGGCAAGCGCACTTCGATCGTAAGCCTCTGAACAAAATTTCTGTAAAGTCTCCGGTGCTACATTTATCCGACGGTGACTGGAATAATCTTGTTACACATTGGTCTCGGCTACAGCGTAAGGTACTGTCTATGATATCACATCACAATTTGAACTACATTTCTGCATTTGCCTTAATGTCTCACTTGTATGGAAACTGCTAGCAGAAGAACATTTGTTCTCAAGGGAGCACAGAATCTCGCAACTATACTGCACATTGCATTGATCTTGTGAGTACCTCTTGCCCTATATGACCATACTTACTTTCATAGATGCTTGATTATGTAGCATCACTGCACATGTTAGCCTCGTAATCGTCCATTTGGTGGACATTATAAGATCCGTATGGACTCTTACATAAATTTAGAATCAACCCAATGCTTTTGAAGAGGTTTAGCTCTACAGTCCTCTTGTAAGGACTGAACGTGATCTATCACCGTACTTACATTAACAGCTACTCCCTCCGTCCCATAATATAAGAACGTTTTGTACAGTACACCAGTGTTCAAAACACTCTTGTATTATGGAAAGAGGGATTGGTTCATTTTGTAGCATTCTGCATCTTATCTCCCTCGCCCACCATTTACTAAAAAAGATCAGATCTATATTTAATCTTACCAACAAGTAGAATACATAGACAATGCCAGTGCAGAAGTGTAGCCCATTGCTCTTTTCAGTACATTTTGTCTTGTAACACTTGTACTTCCAGGGATTGGTAGTTGATTATGTAGCATCAATCTGCATCTTATCTTCATTATCCTCTATCCCTTCCAGTATTATCATATCTATAATTACTCTCTACAAAATGTAGAGTACAGGCAATGCTTATGAAGAAGATTATATGCTGAAATTCTTGAGTTATCCTTCCCTTGACATGGAGAAGGGCATTATAAAGCCGGTGTTAACTATTAATGTAAGTCAGTCCTTCTAAAGCCTTTATCCTCAACTGATGTTTAATTTTCTCATACTCCCTATCGTTTACTATTGTTTAGTTTGTTGTTTCTACCAAAATGCATGTTCGTAAGAACCGTAAGTTCTAAGTTTTATTTGTAAAACCAAATTCCTTATTCATACCATGCACATTACTTAATACTTCCTATATGTATGCTTGTTTTTGTGGATCTATAATCCAGTGTGTGGTGAAGCAGCCCACATTTGCACCTTGTCATCTCCTGTTTTATCTTACTGATGTGGCTGATGATATGAACAACATGCCATGCACATTATCCAAAATAGATACAATGATTTTCTTTGCCCTTCATCTATGCTTGTTATGTTGACATGGTAATCCAGTAGTGTGGTGAAGCTCCCCGCATTATGAACAATGCCAACTTTTGCTATTGATATTTTGAAGTTACTCTTTATTTTCTAATTTGAAATTGGTTAGAATTGACAGAACAATTATCATCTTTGTTTATACACATGCAAAACTTGTCATCTATCTGCTTTGTTTCAGGGTGATATGCCTGATGGCATGCACAAGTCTACTGAACGCTGTGAGACAAACCCAACATATATTGCAGCAAAGAAGGCAAAACATCTTGAAGATAGCGAGACAACCCCAAAGTCTTGTCTTGATGCAGTGTTCAAGTTACTTGAGACTAACAGTCAGACAAGCTCACAAAATTCGTTGTCTGAATCAGTTCAACTTCTTCAGTCCCAAGTTCTAGCAGAAAGGCATTCTGCAACTCAACTTCGACTTGAAGTCCTATCTCTAAGAAAGATTGCGGAGAACACCAATCAGAACCTCATCGCTAAACAGCTACACCTGGAAGCTATGACCGACATGCTAGGCCGGTCTCACAGCCTTGCTCAGCAGCTTGCGCAGCAGTTCCCCCGCAAGGCTAACCTTTCTTGAACTGTGTTGGAAGTGGTCTCGGTTTAGTATTATTTTGTTACGCTGCAATGGTGCCCAGTTTTTGTAATATGCTTCTTCGTTGCGCTTTATGATCACTGGTGGCGAACTTCGATGCCCAGTGGATGTAATATACCTTAAATCCTTTATTGTATACTGTAGGTTTATTCTTTGTTACTATGCCGCAATTTGTTTATTGTATAGAGTAGGTTTGTTCTTAATTCCTACTAGTTACTGCCATCATTCGCTATCTAAAAAAATCAGATGTAGTCGACCGGACCGAAACATTCGACTCTAACGGGCAAGGTTTTTAGCCGGCCACAATTGGGCCAGCCTGCGTATTTCTTGGACCCGAATGATTGGGACCTTCACACATTGCACCAGGCCCAAACTTACACCAGCCTATATTTTAGTTGGGCCTTTTGTCGACCCATCGCTTAGTTTGGCCCAGGTAGCGTTGGGCCATTAACAGGCTGAATATTGTACTGGCCTGTTATGGCCGAGATGAAACCACGGGCCTTTAGCAGGCCAAAATGCATGTTGGGCCTCAATTTTCACTAGTCGTCGACGGGCCTTCAGCAGGCCGAAATGTAGACTGGGCCGTTTTGGGCCCAGTTAGCTCACGGGTCGTTACCAGGCCGAAACATATCTCGGGCCTTAGTTGGCCCACTGATATCATGGACCTTTAAGAGGACGAAAGCTTAGCACAGGCATCAACGGTCCGAATTACGCGACAGGCCTTTTACAGGCCCAAAGTCACGTTGGGCTTAACTGTTGCCACCTTTAACACGGGCCGTTAGTGGGCCCGATGTCCCATCGGACCATATATGGCCCATGCGCAGCATGGCCATTCCCAGGCCGAAAGTCACACCGGGCTGAAATGGGTCCATGTCTACATCAGGCCTCTAACAGGCCGAAAGTCACTGGGCTGTAGTTGGGCCCAAATATTCGGCGAACAATTAACGGGCCAGATCTGGCTTCGGGCCGCAAATGGGCCCAAATATTGGGCGAACAATTAATGGGCCAGATCTGGCTTCGGGCCGTAAATGGGCCCAAATATTGGGCGAACAACTAATGGGCCAGATCTGGCTTTGGGCCGTAAATGGGCCTTTATTAAGCAGGCCGTTATTGTGCTGGCCCACTATTACCTGATTAAGTTCTACGGGCCTTTGACTGGGCCGGACTTTTTAACCTATATGGGCCTCTGTTGGGCCCAGCCATGTGTCGACGTATCATAGGCATGTCTTCTCCAATGGACGGGCGACATCTGGCCCACTAACGAGCTGACAGGTGTTCCCTTCGGCCAATCAGAATTTTACACATGGAAATTTCCCATCGGTTAGGGCTGTTAACGGGTTTGTCAGTGTTCTGGGAATGGGGGTCCCCAGACTTGCCTGCCTGCGGCCTGCGGCATGGCTCAAGCGGGGGCCCATGCAGCCCATCTTCATCAGCTCAAGCTCAAGACCCTCGCGAGGGGCCCAGCCTCGTGGGGCAGACGATAGGAAGCTTCCTCAGAGGCAGCCTCATCAGGCAGGCTCGCGAGGAGGCGGAGAGATCAAGGCAGGGGTACCTCGCGAGGAACCCGTGACGCAAGCCATGACGATCGAGACCAGGCGGGCGCCGGCCTGCGTAGTGTCCTTGTTTCCCCTTTTGTGCAAAGGGGGCAAGCACAGGCCAAGGCATCAGGAAAAGGTTACCATTCCGATGCAATGAGACCAAGACCAGCAGAGCGGCAGGAAGGAGGTCACCGTGGAGCCCAAGACGGTGTCATCACCAGTACTTTTGGCAGCCGAAGACCACCTTTGGTCAGGATAACTTGTACTACCTGTTCCCCTTCAAAATGGCCAATTGTTGGTGCCCTTCCCGCTCATTATTTGGGGAGAGGCCCGGGACCTCTATAAATAGAGCTAGCCACCACAGAGTAGGGGGACGGCTGGAAATTAGGTAGAACCCTAGCAGAGAGAAAGAGAGGCGACAGAACTCACCCTAGCAGTTCATCGCCCCAGCTCAAGAACACCTCTCGCGAGGCTGTTCTTCCTTTGTACTGATCCTCATCAGCCCCTGAGGCAATCCACCACACCACACACTAGAGTAGGGTATTACACCACAACGATGGCCCGAACTAGTATAAACCTTGTGTCCCTTGTGTTGTTCATTGTTTCCAGCTCAAATCACGCGAGGAGATTGGGCGTAGATCGGTAGGGGAGAGATCTCCACGCGCACCCTAGTGTTCGAACCTCAAGGGTCTGTCGGAACCCGAAATCCGACATTTGGCGCGCCAGGTAGGGGTGCGCCGGAGTCCTCCCTCCTGACGACCCGCTCTCCCCCGACATCGCATCCCGCCCTCATGGCGGACAACACGTCGCCTGCTCCAGCAACGGATGCCGACACTGGGGCCAGGGGGCTCCGGGCCTTGGCACCCGCCTTGAGACAGGTGCAGTGGCCGCGCAAGTTCAGGCCCGAGATGTCGCCGCGCTACGACGGTGCGACGGACCCGATGATTTTCCTGATGGTGTACGAGGAGGCCATCCTCGGAGCCGGGGGCGACGATCGGGTGATAGCCAACTGGTTACCCGTGGCCCTCACCGGCATCCCGCGCGCGTGGCTCCTCCACCTGCCGACGGCCTTTGTCACCTCCTGGGAGGAGCTGCGCGACCTCTTCCTCGCCCATTTCCCCGCACCGGCGCCGCCTGTCATCGCAGCTCTCCTGGGTGGCTTCCAGGCACCACCCTCGAGTCATCACGTCGAGTCGTTCGCCCACCGGATCAGCACCGCCTCCAAGCGCCGAG